>NW_024097617.1:12500-482383 GCF_016545835.1 Crotalus tigris
GCAAAGCTTCCTCAGACAGCCATTTTGCTTTCTTGCATTTCTTTTTCTTTGGGATGGTTTTAGTTGCTACCTCTTGTACAATGTTGCGAACTTCCATCCATAGTTCTTCAGGCACTCTGTCTATCAGATCTAATTCCTTAAATCTATTTGTCACCTCTACTGTATATTCATCAGGAATATGATTTAGTTCATACCTGAGTGGCCTAGTGCTTTTCCTACTTTTTTCAATTTAAGCCTAAATTTTGCAACGAGAAGCTCATGATCTGAGCCACAGTCAGTTCCTGGTCTTGTTTTTACTGACTGTATAGAGCTTCTCCATCTTTGGCTGCAGAGCACATAGTCAATCTGATTTCTATGTTGACCGTCTGGTGATGCCCATGTGTAGAGCCGTCTCTTGGGTTGTTGGAAAAGAGTGTTTGTTATGACCATCGTATTCTCTTGGCAAAATTCTATTAGCCTGTGCCCTGCTTCATTTTGTTAAACTAGACATCCCCAATTCCAGCAGCCGTTCCTTATATGTTTTAGCCCCCAATCCTTTGATCATCTTTGTTGCTCTTCTCTGTACTCTTTCTAGAGTCTCAGCATCTTTTTTACATTGTGGTGACCAAAACTGGATGCAACTGTGGCCTTACCAACTGTGGCCTTACCAAGGCCTTGTAAAGTGGTATTAACACTTCATATGATCTTGATTCCATCCCTCTGTTAATGCAGCCTAGCACTGTGTTGGCCTTTTTGGCAGCTGCAGCACACGGCTGGCTCATATTTAGGGGATTGTCTAGGACTCCGAGGTCCCTCTCACAGTTACTACTATTGAGCAAGGTACCCCCTATGCTGTACTTGTGCATTTGGTTTTTCTTGCCTAAATGTACTTTTTTCACCATTGAATTTCATTTTGTGAGATAGTGCCCAGTGTTCAAGTCTGTCCAGGTCCTCCTGTATCCTAAGCCTGTCTTCTGGAATGTTGGCTATTCCTGCCAGCTTGGTGTCGTCTGCAAATTTGATGAGTTCCCCATCTATCCCCTTGTCCAAATCGTTGAAGATGTTGAAGAGCACTGGGCCCAGAACAGAGCCCTGGGGCACCCCACTACACACTTCCCTCCGTGTAGATGCGGTTCCATTGAGGACCCCACGCTGAGTACGGCCGGTCAGGTAGCAACCCAGTTGTGAATCTGGCTTCCCCATGTCAGAAGTTTGCAAAAGGGGATCGCGTGACCCCAGGGGACACGGCGACCGTCTTAAATGTGAACCAGTTGCCAAGTGTCTGAATTTTGATCCCGTGACCTCGGGGATGCTGCCAAGGACGGTAACTGTGAGTCAAATCTTTCAGTGCCGTTGTAACATTGAACGGTCACTGAATGAATCGGTCACCCTCGGCTTGGTGTGGCGACCGTTCAAAGTCACAACACCACCATAAGATGTGAGTTACGACCACGTTTCACACTTAACGACGGTCGCAGCATCCCGCAGTTGCGTGGATCCAAGATTTAGCGCTTGGCAACCGTCTCATCTTTACGACGGGTTGCAGTGTGTCCCCGGGGGGGGGGGGAGTGACGTGATCCCATTTTGCAAACTTCTGACAAGCAAACTCAACGGGGAAGCCGGGTTGACTTAACAACCGGGTCACTAACTGAAGCACTGCAGTGATTCGCTTAACCAAGGTGGCAAGGGACGTCGTACAATGGGGGAAGACTCGCTTAGCCAATTTCTCGCTTAGCGACCTAAACTGTGGGCTCAGTTGTGGTCGTAAGACGAGGACCTCCTGTAAAAAGAAGTTGGAGGATCAATTCTACTCTCGTGGCCGCCATCTTGACTTTTTTGACCGACACCCCCGAAGATTCCCACTCCGCAAAGCATCTGAACCCCCCCCTCTGCCCCTCCCAACCGGCTGTTACCTTCCAGCGACGTCTCATGACGTATCTCCGGAGCAGAACCTGAGATTTGAGCCGTCGGTTGACCCGCTTTGCTTTCTCGGCCAGGTTGTTCAGCCAGGGGTGCTGGAGGCACTGGGCTGCGCTCATCCTCCCGCTGGGAGAAAGAGGAAGAAAAGAAGGCATTACAGGGTAGTCCTCGACATACAACAGTCCATTTAGTGACGGCTCAAAGCACTGAAAAAATGTGACTTAGGATCGTTTTTCAGAGCACCACCTTAGCAGCAGCAAACACACCCCCCCCCGTGGTCGCGTGATCAAAATGCGCCCGCTTGGCAACTGACTCATATTTACGACGGTCGCCGTGTCCCGAGGGGGTCACGTGATTCCCCTTTTGCGTCCTTTTGACAAGCGAACTCAGTGGGGAAAATCAGACTCATTTAGCAACTGTGATAGTAACTTAGCTACTGCAGCGATTCACTTAAGAACGGTGGACAGAAAGAATGTAAAACAGGGCAAAATCTCATTTAGCAATTGTCTCCCTTGACGAAAAAATAAATAAAAATAAAAATGGGGGCTCCATTGCCGTCATAAGGCGAGGACGAACTGTACCAGCCTCTGGCGAGATAAAACCAGCATCTTGGGTCTGGTTGGAAAAAGGGAGTTTTCCAAGATTTTATCCAGCTGGTCTGGCCCGGTGGGCATCGCTGCGGCCACCTTCGGCCAGTCAGTAATAGTAGTAAAGTTGGAAGGGACCTTGGAGGTCATCTAGTCCAACCCCCTGCTCAGGCAGGAAACCCTATACCATTTCAGACAAATGGCTGTCCAACCTCTTCTTAAAAACTTCCAGTGTTGGAGCATTTCCTGCTTCTGGAGGCAGGTAGTTCCACTGGTTAATTGTTCTCACTGTGAGGAAGTTTCTCCTTAGTTCTAGGCTTTCTCCGGTGACACTGCGGTCCTGGTTGTTAGTTTAAAGCCGGCTTTAAAGCCACCGCGGAATTGGTAAAAGTTGACTGCAGCTTGTTCAGTTGTAACTTTTGAGTATATAGAGCCAAGTCTGGTTTAGTGGTTAGGGTACCAGGCTAGAAAGTGGGAGACGGTGAGTTCTAATCCTACCTTACGCATGAATTCTGACTGGGTGTCTTTGGGCCAATCACCGGGAGACGGTGAGTTCTAGTCCCGCCTTAGGCATGAAAGCCAACTGAGTGACTTTGGGCCAATCAGCAGGAGACAGTGAGTTCTAGTCCCGCCTTAGGCACGAAAGCCAGCTGGTTGACTTTGGGCCAATCACCAGGAGACGGTGAGTTCTAGTCCCGCCTTAGGCATGAAAGCCAGCTGAGTGACTTTGGGCCAATCACCAGGAGACGGTGAGTTCTAGTCCCGCCTTAGGCATGAAAGCCAGCTGGGTGACTTTGGGCCAATCACCAGGAGACGGTGAGTTCTAGTCCCGCCTTAGGCATGAAAGCCAGCTGGGTGACTTTGGGCCAATCACCAGGAGACGGTGAGTTCTAGTCCCGCCTTAGGCATGAAAGCCAGCTAGGTGACTTTGGGCCAATCACCAGAGACGGTGAGTTCTAGTCAGCCCAGTGGGTGACTTTGGGCCAATCACCAGAAGATGGTGAGTTCTAGTTCTGACTTAGGCATGAAAGCCAGCTGGGTGACTTTGGGCCAATCACCAGGAGACGGTGAGTTCTAGTCCCGCCTTAGGCATGAAAGCCAGCTGGGTGACTTTGGGTCAATCACCAGGAGACGGTGAGTTCTAGTCCCGCCTTAGGCAGAAAAGCCGGCTGGGTGACTTTGGACCAATCCCCAGAAGACGGTGAGTTCTAGTCCCGCCTTAGGCATGAAAGCCGGCTGGGTGACTTTGGGCCAATCCCCAGAAGACGGTGAGTTCTAGTCCTGCCTTAGGCACGAAAGCCAGCTGGGTGACTTTGGCCCAATCACCAGGAGACGGTGAATTCTAGTCCCACCTTAGGCATGAAAGCCGGCTGGGTGACTTTGGGCCAGCCCCTCTCTCTCAGCCCAACAAACCCATCTCACATGCTGGCTGGAGAATTCTGGGAGTTGAAGTCCACCAGCTGCCAAGATTGGACCCCCCTGTTCTAAGGATTGGAGGGTCAGGCCTTGCCCTCCTGTGTTGAGGCACTGAGTCTAGACTAAGTCCCTGTTTGACCCCTCTGCCCGTCTGCGAGGGTGGCTCTCCAACACACGGACCCTTTTTGCTTGATGATCAGGTTGGAGACAAAATCTTTGGCTTCGTCTGAGATGCCCTCAAAGGCTTCCTCGTCGAAATACCACTCCGACTTCAAGACGTTGTTGAGGGTTTCCGGGTCGTTGTCTCCCATGAAAGGGGAGAGACCGCTCAGCCTGGCAGGGAGGGAGGGAGAGACAGAGAAGATGAGAACATAAAACGTCTGCAGATGGTGAGGTCCTCCAGCCAGGAGACAGTCCAGCTCCACAAGGCCAAGTCTGGCCACAAGGTGAGTTCAACAGGATGGATTGGGGGGGCTGGGTGTGGATTATGGAGTCTTCCCCCAACCTGCTGGCAGACCTCAAATGCCATGGCGGTCTATCCCAACGGTACTTTTTCAAGAGGCAACTGGACATTCTTGTTTTTCCTTTGAAGACGTTTCGCTTCTCATCCAAGAAGCTTCTTCAGGTTCTGACGGGATGGTGGGGAAGGGAAGGATTTATACTCCTTGCAGACAGTTGGTCATTTGCATTGTTTTAGAGCAGTGGTTCTCCACCTGTGGGTCGGGACCCCATTTGGGGTTGAACAACCATTTCACGGGGGTCGCCAAACAACACAGTCCGCCATTTCCCCCCCCCCCTTTTCCTTAGCTGTGCTCCTCCCTTTTATTCCATTGGCTTTTGAAAGCCAATAGAATAGACTCCCTTGAATAGAGCCTAATTCTATTGGCTTTCAAAAGCCAATAGGAATTGTCCAGGCTGTCTCTGCCCTGCTGAGCCTGCCAAAAGTCCCATTCTGCAAACGGTGCTGCACCAGTTGAGTAGTCCTCGACTTACGACCGATTGAGTAGTCCTCGACTTACAACCGGTTGGGGGTCGCAGCATTAAAAAGGTTGAGAACCACTGTTTTAGAGAGTCATTGAGGCCACCTGAAGGTTTATCTGTGTCCTCAGGGTGACCTGAGTAGCGCAAATGGGTGTGGAGCCTTCTACAACACGGTCCTTTCAACAGTTCCAAGAAAGCTCCACGCCCATTTGCACCACTCCAGTGACCCTGAGGGCACAGGTAAGCCTCCAAGTGGCCTCAATGACTGTCTAAAAGAAGGCAAATGACCAGCTGTCTGCAAGGAGTATAAATCCTTCCCTTTCCCACCATCCAGTGGACTTTCGTTTTTTCTTTGAAAACGTCTTTGCTTCTCATCCCAGAAGCTTCTTCAGGTTCTGACTGGATGGTGGGGAAGGGAAGGATTTATACTCCTTGCAGACAGGCGGTCATTTGCATTCTTTCAGAGAGTCGTTGAGGCCACTTGGAGGTTGACCTGTGTCCTCAAGGTCACCTGAGGGGTGCAAATGGACGTGGAACCTTCTACTACACGGTCCTTCCAGGAGTTCCAAGAAGGCTCCACGCCCATTTGCACCACTCCGGTGACCCTGAGGACACAGATAAGCCTCCAAGTGGCCTCAACGACTGTCTAAAACAGTGGTTCTCAACCTTTTTAATGCCGCGACCCCCAACCGGTCGTAAGTTGAGGACTACTCAACCGGTCGTAAGTCGGGGACTACTTAACTGGTGCAGCACCGTTTGCAGAATGGGACTTTTGGCGGGCTCAGCAGGGCAGAGACAGCCTGGACAATTCCTATTGGCTTTTGAAAGCCAATAGAATTAGACTCTATTCAAGAGAGTCTATTCTATTGGCTTTCAAAAGCCAATAGAATAAAAGGGAGTAGCACAGCTAAGGAAAAGGGGGAAAAAATGGCGGACTGCGTTGTTTGGCGACCCCCGTGAAATGGTCGTTCGACCCCAAATGGGGTCCCGACCCACCAGTTGCGAACCGCCAGTCTAAAAGAAGGCAGTACAGATCCTTCCATTTCCTCACCATTCAGTCAGAGCTGAAGAAGCTTCTGGGATGAGAAGCGAAACGTCTTCAAAGAAAAACAAGGAAGTCCCATTGCCTTGTAGAAAAAGCCCCTTTGGGACAACCAGGACCTGGATGGCTGAGAACCTCCATGGACAATTTAGCCATGTATTTTGGGATGAACCCCCATGCACGGATGTCCAGAAAACATGACAGACTAGAAGAACTATTTGCGCTTCAGATGGAGATGCAGACAACACAGACTCATCCCCATCATCCTGTGCCCGTCTCCATCCACGAAGGGACCCAGGGCAGAAGACATCCTGCAGCCAAAAAGACTCCACCCCCATTTGCACCACTCAGGTGACCCTGAGGACACAGGTAAGCCTCCAAGTGGCCTCAACGACTCTCTAAAAGAAGGCAAATGACCAACTGTCTGGAAGGAGTATAAATCCTCCCCTTCCCCATCATTCGGTCAGAACCTGAGGAAGCTTCTCGGATGAGGAGAGAAACGTCTTCAAAGGAAAAACAAGAAAGTCCAGCTGCCTCGTGGAAAAGCATCTTTGGGACAACCCTGACCTGGATGACTGAGAATCTTTATAGACCCCAAATCCACGTTAACTTAAGCCAGCTTTAAAGATTTTTGCAATGGGGTGCATGCTGCAAACCCCTAGATTTAGGGTCACTATTGCTCCTGGGGAGGAAAGCTATGGCAAATCTAGACAACACACTAAAAAGCGGAGATATCACCCTGCCAACAAAAGTGTGTATCGTCAAGGCTGTGGTTTTCCCAGTTGCAATGCACGGATGTGAAAGTTGGACCCTAAGAAAGGCTGAGCGCCAAAGAATGGAGGCCTTTGAACTCTGGTGCTGGAGAAGACTCCTGCAAGTCCCCTGGACTGCAAGGCGTTCAAACCGGTCAGTCCTGGAGGAGATCAACTCCGACTGCTCCTTAGAAGGCCAGATCCTGAAGTGGAAACTCAAGGACTTTGGCCACCTAAGGAGAAGGAAGGACTCCCTGGAGAAGAGCCTAATGCTGGGAAAGATGGAGGGCAAGAGAAGAAGGGGACGACAGAGAAGGAGGTGGCTGGATGGAGTCACTGAAGCAGTAGGTGTGAACTTAAATGGACTCCAGAAGATGGTAGAGGACAGGAAGACGTGGAGGAACATTGTCCATGGGGTTGCGATGGGCTGGACACGACTTCGCAATTAACAACAACAATCCATATCTATCTATCTATCTATCTATCTATCTATCTATCTATCTATCTATCTATCTATCTATCTATCTATCTATCCATCCATCCATCCATCCATCCATCCATCCATCCATCCACCTAATGAGAAGGAAGGACTCACTGGAGAAGAGCCTAATGCTGGGAAAGATGGAGGGCGAGAGAAGAAGGAGACGACAGAGAAAGAGAGGGCTGGATGGAGTCCCTGAAGCAGCAGGCGTGAGCTTCAATGGACTCCAGAAGATGGTAGAGGATGGGAAGGCCTGGAGGAACGTGGTCCATGGGGTCGTGATGGGTCGGACACGACTTCGCAACTAACAACATCTATCTATCCATATCTATCTATTTATCCATCTATCTATCTATCTATCTATCTATCTATCTATCTTTCTATCTATCCATATCTATCTATCTATCTATCTATCCATCCATCCATCCATCCATCCACCTAAGGAGAAGGAAGGACTCACTGGAGAAGAGCCTAATGCTGGGAAAGATGGAGGGCAAGAGAAGAAGGGGACGACAGAGAAGGAGGTGGCTGGATGGAGTCCCTGAAGCAGGAGGCGTGAGCTTCAATGGACTCCAGAAGATGATAGAGGACAGGAAGGCCTGGAGGAACGTGGTCCAGGGGGTCGCGATGGGTCAGACCCAACTAACAACAACAATGCTGTCCCCTGCACCCTGACTCACAGCATGTATGCGATCACCCCCATGCTCCACATGTCGCTGCTGTAGGAGACCGGCTCGTAGCTGACCACCTCCGGCGGCAGGAATTCCGGCGTGCCGAAGTTGACTTTTAGTTTTTCACGGGGGTTGAACCTGTCCAGGGGAGGAGAAGAAGCTGAATTGGTCCTGGCACATTGGAACAGAGATAGTCCTCGAATTACGACCAAATTCGTGCCCAACAGGGATGTCGCTCAGTGAGAAGTTCGTTAAGTGAGTTTTGCCCCATTTTACGACTGGGACACTGCGACTCTCATGACTTTGGGACACTGCGACTCTCATGAAGGTGAGTCAGTGGTCAAGCATCCGGAGGTAAGTCACGCGACCGTGGGGGTGCTGCAACGGTCGTAAGTGTGAAAAAATGGTCATTCAGTGCCGTTGTAACGGTCACTAAGCGAACTGTTGTAAGACGAGGACTACCTGTATGCCTCCCTGACACACCCTTTTCGCCCCCACCCCCTTCCAGATAAAGCAAGGGGTTGGACTAGATGACATCCAAGGTCCCTTCCAACATTATTACTACTACTACTACTACTACTACTACTACTATTAAAGATGCACCAGACTGGGACCTCCTTGAGCGCTAATAGTTATTCCAGCGTGATCTGGCTAAGTATCCATTCAATTCAATGGGAGAGGGGAGAGAAATGTATTTATCTGGCATGTAACATAGCTAATTTCAGTACAAAAGTCAAACGTCATTACTCTTCTCCACGGGTCATAATGCTGTACAACGGTCAAAAAATTAAATATTGGGGGAGGGGGAATCTTGACCTATCCCCCAATGCATAAGGAGACAAAAATAAGATTAAGTTTGGAGAAACTCTTTTACAACAATGCGCCCATCAGCCCAAATTGTGAAAACAAAGACTCGGGTTAGAGGAAAAAAAATGTGCACAAACTGGAGATCAGGGTTGGTGCATTTTAATTTTCTCCATCGGGAACAGAACACTGATGGAAGAGGATCTTTCTAGGCCAGGATTGCAGATGGGAGGATGCTAGAAGGGAGCTAGCAGGAGGGTCAGGATGCTAGAAGGGAGGGGGGCTTGTGGAGAGGAGGAAGAGGAGGGAGAAGGAGGAGGACTGTGTGGCCCTTGGTGTTCTCTGAGCTTGTTTTCTTGCAGATGTTTCATGACCCAGCTAGGTAACATCTTCAGTGCTTGGAAGGTGTGGGGTTTGTGGAGAGGAGGAGGAGGAGGAGGAGGAGGAGGAGGAGGAGGAGGACTGTGGGGTCCTTGGTGCTTGAAAGGTGGGTTTGTGGAGAGGAGGAGGAGGAGGAGGAGGAGGAGGAGGAGGAGGAGGAGGAGGAGGAGGAGGAGGAGGACTGTGGGGTCCTTGGTGCTCTCTGAGCCTGGTTGTGTTCTTGCAGACATTTCATGACCCAACTAGGTAACATCATCAATGCTAGAAGGGAGGGGGGCTTGTAGAGAGGAGGAGGAGGAGGAGGAGGAGGAGGAGGACTGTGTGGCCCTTGATGTTCTCTGAGCTTGTTTTCTTGGCAGATGTTTCACTACCCAACTAGGTAACATCTTCAGTGCTTGAAAGGAATGGGGTTTGTGGAGAGGGGAGAGGAGAAGGAGGAGGAGGAGGAGGAGGAGGAGGAGGAGGAGGAGGAGAAGAAGAAGAAGAAGAAGAAGAAAGGAGGAGGAGGGGGGTCCTTGGTGCTCTCTGAGCTTGATGGTTTTCTTACAAACGTTTCATGACCCAACTTGCTAACTTCATCAGTGCTAGAAGGGAGGGGACTTGTGGAGAAAAGGAGGAGGAGGAGGGAAGGAAGGAAGGAAGGAAGGAAGGAAGGAAGGAAGGAAGGAAGGAAGGAAGGAAGGAAGGAAGGAAGGAAGGAAGGAGAAGGAGGAGGACTGTGGGGTCCTTGGTGCTCTCTGAGCTTCGTTGTTTTCTCGCTGAGATTTTATGACCCAACTAGGTAACATCATCGGTGATATAAACAAAGCGCAAAGCCCCCTTCTTTCCTAGCCCTGATGATGCTCTCCAGTTTGGTAACAAGACGTCTGCCTGAAAGCAACCAGGTTCAGAGAGCACCCCCACCAGAACAGAAGGCGTGAGAGATGCTCAATGAGAGACGGAGAGAGATCAGAATGGGTTTGTCCTTCTCTGACCCAGCAGAGGAGAAGACACATGGTCAGAGAACAGCCTGGCCACCCCGGTCCCCGTATTACCTTCGAGCAAATCCAAAATCAATGATCTTCACCATGTGGCCAGTGGCCGTCACACACAGGATGTTGTCGGGCTGCAGAAAAAGGAAAAGTGGGGTGTGCATGTGAAAGGGAATAGAAAGGTCTTTGGGGGGTTGAGAAGAGCAGAGGAAACTATGGACAAATCTCTAACAACCACCACCACCACAACAACAACAACAACAGAGAGGAAGGCCCCTGCCACATCGCACCCCAGGCTTAGCAACTGTGGATAAGAAAGACGAACCGCGGACCGCGGATGTGTTAGCGCCTGGAAACAGCCAAAGAGAAGACAAAGGACTGGAGAGCACAAAGACCCGCAAACAGAAATAGAACGCCTATGGTAAACGAATGCAGGGGGGGGGGGTACCAAAACGCCTGAAGCATCCCTTGAATTGCATTGACACACGATCCCCATCAGTCAATTGCGAAAGGCAGCTTGACTTGGAGCAGCTGACATCCTCCGACAATATCTCTAACTCAATTTCATTGAGGGCCGCATCAGCATTGCAATTGCCCTGGGGGGGGAGGCGGGGGAGTGGCCTACTGGGTGGGCGTGGATGGAGTGGGTGTGGCCTACTGGCTGGAGTGGGTGTGGCTGTGTTCCAAGATCTCAGGGGCTGCCCCAAAGAAGAGGGAGTCAAGCTGTTCTCCAAAGCACCTGAAGGCAGGTCAAGAAGCAACGGATGGAAACTAACCAAGGAGAGAAGCAACCTAGAACTACGGAGAAACTTCCTGACAGTGAGAACAATTAACCCGTGGAACAACCTGCCTCCAGAAGCGGTGAATGCTCCAACACTGGAAGTTTTTAAGAAGAGACTGGACAGCCATTGGTCCAAAATGGTATAGGGTTTCCTGCCTGAGCAGGGGGTTGGACTAGATGACCTCCAAGGTCCCTTCCAACTTTATCATTATTATTATTATTATTACTGGGTGGGCATGGCCAGCTCTACATCATTCGCATCAAGGGTGCCTGTGGGGGCCTGGGCAGGAGTGGGACAGATCTGAGGGTCTCTGTCAGAAGGGGGTGGGACCAGGGCAAGCGCCAAGACATGATCCACTGGAGGAGCCCCACTGCCTGCTAAACCCCCTCCCCCGGAGCCCATCAAGCCGGATAGGTGAAGTAGGCGAGAGCCATTTGCTGGCCACTTCCAGGCGATGGTGCATTTCTTCATTCCTCACAAAGGGTGACCCCTCCCCAGCATGCACCCAGGGGTCGGGGCCGACGCGGCAGGGGCCGGTTCCTCGCTGTTTCCAGAGGGCCTTGTGGAGCTAAGACTGAATGCGTTTCAGCATAGGTGGCCACCACAAAATTGTACATTGGCTCCCGGCCGGCCTGGGCCAGGGCCAAGGCAGTGGGGGGCCGTTCCCTCACTGTCTCCTGGATGGCTTCACGGGCCACATGAAACCACTTTGCGGGCCACATCCGGCCCCCAGACCTTGTGTTTGACATGTCTGCTCTAACCCCATCAAATGACCACCTCTGCTTATCTCAGATCGTTGGAAAGGGGAGCAAACACACCAAATCCAGTCTCAACAACTGGCTGGCTGTGAAACCGACTATAATAATAATAATAATATCAATATCGGTCAATTGCAAAAGGCAGGTTGACTCGGAGCGGCTGACAACCTGTGACGATCCATTTAAAACTCCATCCAACAACAACTGGCTATCCCAGGTCCTTGGGAAGGACTTGACCGGTAGACCAACAGGTAGTAGACCTGATAGGTAGACAGAAATGCCAAGTCCACTCTCAACATCTGGCTGATTGTGCCACCAACCATAATAATAATGCTAATAGTGATAGATCCCTCGGGGGCAGTCCTAAAACATCTGGAGCACCACTGAAACACCAATGACATTGGCAAATTCACCGTCGGTCAACTGCAAATGCTAAAGCTTAAAGCATCCAGCTGACCCTTAAACACACACACACATAAACCCAGACAAATTGCAAAAAGCAAAAGAATCTGGTACATTTTTGAGGGGTGGGGAATCAAGCGATTCTCCAAAGCAGTGGTTCTCAACCTTTTTAATGCCGCGACCCCCAACCGGTCGTAAGTCGAAGACTACTCAACCGGTCGTAAGTCGAGGACTACTCAACTGGTGCAGCACCATTTGCAGAATGGGACTTTTGGCAGGCTCAGCAGGGCAGAGACAGCCTGGACAATTCCTATTGGCTTTTGAAAGCCAATAGAATTAGACTCTATTCAAGAGAGTCTATCCTATTGGCTTTCAAAAGCCAATAGAATAAAAGGGAGCAGCACAGCTAAGGAAAAGGGGGAAAAAATGGAGGACTGCGTTGTTTGGCGACCCCCGTGAAATGGTCGTTCGATCCCAAATGGGGTCCTGACCCACAGGTTGAGAACCACTGCTCCAAAGCATCACAAGGCAAGACAAGAAACAACGGGTGGACACGTATCAAGGAGAAAAGCAACCTAGAACTAAGGAGAAAATTCCCAGTGGTTAGAACAATTAACCAGTGGAAGGGCTTGTCTTCAGACATTGTGGGTGCTCCATACTGGAGGTTTTGAAGAAGAGATTGGACAAGCCATTTGTCTGGAATTCTATAGGGCAGTGATGGCGAACCTATGGCACGTGTGCCAGAGGTGGCACTCGGAGCCCTCTCTGTGGGCACGCACGCCATGCCCCGGAGATGGCAACTGTCCCTCTTCAACCAGCCACCCGCTAACTCGCTGAGGTCCCACGTGGCCGGATGCATCCCAGTACCGCTGGTTTCCCTCCCCCCATCCCATCCCTCCTGGCCTCGCATGCTGTCCTTTTCCCGGACACAACCCACTGCATCGCCTCCTCAGCTGTCGGCCGGCCGGCCAGCTCAGAGACAGCTTCTCTTGAACTGCGGGTGGCGGGCTGTGGAGCCCCAGAATGCGCCGGTCGAGGGGCCGGCAGGCTGTGGCTGCTGACAGACACTGTTGGCCCCCATGTAATAGTAATAGTAGTAAAGTTGGAAGGGACCTTGGAGGTCATCTAGTCCAACCCCCTGCTCAGGCAGGAAACCCTACACCATTTCAGACAAATGGCTGTCCAGTCTCTTCTTAAAAACTTCCAGTGTTGGAGCATTTACTGCTTCTGGATGCAGGCTGTTCCACTGTTCTCACTGTCAGGAAGTTTCTCCTTAGTTCTAGGTTGCTTCTCTCCTTGATTAGTTTCCATCCGTTGCTTCTTGTCCTGCCTTCAGGTGCTTTGGAGGATAGCTTGACTCCCTCTTCTTTGGGGCAGCTCCTGAGATATTGGAATACTGCTATCCTGTCTCCCCTTGTCCTTCTCTTCGTTAAACTAGACATACCCAATTCCAGCAACCGTTCCTTATATGTTTTAGCCTCCAGTCCCCTGATCCTCTTTGTTGCTCTTCTCTGCACTCTTTCTAGAGTCTCAACATCTTTTTTACATCGTGGTGACCAAAACTGGATGCAGGATTCCATGTGTGGCCTTACCAAGGCATTGAAGAGTGGCATTAATACTTCACGTGAAGTGCTCGTTGGCCTCTGTGTGCGGGAGCCGATGGTGTCAGGCAGCAGCCGCCCCGACCCCTGGCCCGCGTTGCCCTGCGATAATGGCACCCCCGCGCTGCCTCGCCTTGCCTCACCCCACAGGATGAGCCTCCTGCCCACCGCCCCACCTGCCAGAGACCCCCTGGATCTCCCCCAACCCGCTTGGCTCCCACAGGCATCCCTCCGCATGAGCAACATCGAGGTGACTACACCCACCTTGGCCACATCCACCCAGTCTGCCATGACCACCACAGCCACGTCCACCCACTGGGCCACGCCCACCTGGCACCCGGCGATAAGTGGGTTTGGGGTTGCAGTTTGGGCACTTGGTCTATAAAAGGTTCGCCCTCACTGGTCTAGGGTCTCCTGCTTGAGGAGGGGGTTACATTAGGTCCCTTTCAACCCCATTATACTATGTTCTAAGTTGGGGCTGCTCCATCACTGGAGGTTTTTAAGTAGAGACTGGACAGACATTTGTCTGGAATGCTATAGGGCAGTGGTTCTCAACCTTTTTAATGCCGCGACCCCCAACCGGTCGTAAGTCGAGGACTACTCAACTGGTGCAGCACCGTTTGCAGAATGGGACTTTTGGCGGGCTCAGCAGGGCAGAGACAGCCTGGACAATTCCTATTGGCTTTGGAAAGCCAATAGAATTAGACTCTATTCAAGAGAGTCTGTTCTATTGGCTTTCAAAAGCCAATAGTATAAAAGGGAGTAGCACAGCTAAGGAAAAGGAGGGAAAAAATGGCGGACTGCGTTGTTTGGCGATCCCCGTGAAGTGGTCATTCGACCCCAAATGGGGTCCCGACCCACAGGTTGAGAACCACTGCTATAGAGTCTCCTGCTTGAGCAGGGGGTTGGACTAGATGACCTCCCAGGTCCCTTCCAGCTCTATCCTTCTGTTATTCAGTTACATTCAGCCTGGGCCACTCTGGGAAGCCTTCTGCAGGAAGCCATGATAATCTGGAGCCCTGGCACGCTGCCCCCTTTGATGGAGTCCGCAGCCTTCCCACACGTTTGGTCTTCCGTGGCATCTGGCCCACCCCACTTGTGGGGCTCAGCACGCACCCCCCCCCGGGCCCTCCTACCTTAAGGTCCAAGTGCAGCACCCTCATCTGATGCATGAAAAGGATTCCTTCGCAGATCTGCCGCACAAACACCATGCAGTCCACCTCGGTCAGTTGGTAATCCTCATCAATGATCCGTTCAAAGAGTTCGCCCCCTTCCACGCTGGATGGGAGATCGAGGTTGGGTCAGGATAGCACGTGAGGCAGCCACCCCCAGGAGCATCGGGACCATACAGCCCTTAGACCTAGATACCGCTTTATAGCGCTTTACGGCCCTCTCTGAGCATTTTGCCCCCCAATAATCTGGGTCCTGAGGAGATAGATAGATAGATAGATAGATAGATAGATAGATAGATGGATGGATGGATGGATGGATGGATGGATGGATGGATGGATGGATGGATATAAGAGATGATAGATGGATAGATAGATAGATAGATAGATAGATAGATAGATAGATAGATAGATAGATGATAGATAAATAGATGGATGGATGGATGGATGGAGATGATAGATAGATAGATAGATAGATAGATAGATAGATGGATGGATGGATGGATGGATGGATGGATGGATGGATGGATAGATAGATAGGGATGGATGGATGGATGGAGGTAAGAGATGAGAGATAGATAGATAGATAGATAGATAGATAGATAGATAGATGGATGGATGGATGGATGGATGGATGGATGGATGGATGGAGATAAGAGATGAGAAATAGATAGATAGATAGATAGATAGATAGATAGATAGATAGATAGATAGATAGATAGATAGATAGATGGACAGACAGGCAGGCAGGTAGATAAATATATAAAGATAAGAGATGATAGACAGATTAATGATAGATAGATAGAGATAAGAGATGAGAGATAGATAGATAGATAGGTAGGTAGATAGATAGATAAAGATAAGAGATGATAGGTAGACAGATAGATAGATCATAAAATGGGGTAAAACACAAATGTCTCATTCAACAACAGAAACGGGCTCAGTTGTGGTCGTATGTCAAGGACTACCTGTAAGCCCTCCACTTACAACTGTTCATTTAGTGACCATTTGAGGTTACAAAGGTACTGAAAAAAGTCACCTATGACCGTTTCCCACCCTTACGACCGTTGCGGCATCTCTATGATCATGTGATCAAAAGTCAGATGCTTGACAACGGACTCAATGTTGGCCAAGGTCGTTGAGTGAATCGCTGCCGTTGTTAAGTGAATTGTGCAAATCCGTCTTCCCCAAACCAGAAGGGACGGTTGCAAATGGTGTTCACGCGACTTTGGGACACTGCAACCATCATAAATATAGGGAGTCCTTGACTTACGACCGTTGGCTTCGTGCCCATTGGAAGTTGCCGTGGCACTGAAAAAAGTGACTGATGAATGTTTCCCACACTTACGACCGTTGCAGCATCTCTGTGACCATGTGATCAAAATTCACGTGACTCGGTTTTTATGACGGTCGCAATGTCCTGGTGTTGCACTGATCCCCTTTTATGACCATCTGACAAGCAAAGCCAATGGGGGAAGCCAGATTCACTTAACAACCCTGTTACTCACTTAATAACCACAGGGACTCACTTAACGGCTGCGGTAAGGAAGGTCGTAAAATGGACCCAGAGAAATATTGGGCTCAGTTGTGGCCGTAAGTCAAGGACTACCTGTACATGCAAGACGGGACCACCTCTCCACCCCCCCCCCTTTCAGGCCCCTCACAATTCCATGAAGAGCATGATCTCCCGGGGCGTCTCCACAGCGTCGTAAAGCTGGATCAAGTTTCGGTGGTTGAGCTGGTTCATCACATCGATTTCAACCTCGGCCGTTTCCTGTGGGGGGGGGAAAAGCTGCATTGCAGGGACTGGAGAGGGGAGGGGCAGGGAGGCCACTGGCCCTGGCAGCCCCCCCCCCTTCCATAACACCCCCCAGGTCTCCCCAAAAGGCCTACCCGGTCTTTGGGGCCCTGCTTCTTAATGATCTTCACAGCCAGTTTGAGGTCCGTGTCCTTCACCGTGCACGTGCGGACTTCTCCAAACTTTCCCCTGGGGCGGGAGAGGGGGAGGGAAAGCCAGGTTTGCCTTTTGGGGGCAATATTCATGCTTTTGTATTTTTGTTTTTAGGGGAAGGAAGGAAGGAAGGAAGGAAGGAAGGAAGGAAGGAAGGAAGGAAGGAAGGAAGGGGGAGGGGGAGGGAGGGAAAGAAAGAAGGAAAGAAGGAGGGAGAAAAGGAGGGAGGAAGAAAGGAAGGGAGGAGGGAGGGAAGGAAGGAAGGAGGAAGAAGGAGGGGAAGGAGGGAGGAAGGAGGGAAGGAGGAGGAGGGAAGGAAGGAAGGAAGGAAGGAGGGAGGGAAAGAGGGAGAGAGGAGGAGGGAAGGAAGGGAGGAAGGAAGAAGGGAAAAGAAAAGAAAGAGAAAGGAAGGAAGGAAGGGAAAGGAAAGAAGAAAAAAGGGAAGGAAGAGGAAAGAAGGAAGGAAGAAAGGAAGGGGAGGAGGGAGGGAGGGAAAGAAAGAAGGAAGGAAAGAAGGAAAGAGGGAGAAAGAAGGAAGGAAGGAAGGAAGGAAGGAAGGGGAGGGGGGAGGGAGGAAGAAAGGAAGGGAAGAGGGAGGGAAGGAAGGAAGGAGAAAGAAGGAGGGGAGGGAGGAAGGAGGGAAGGAGGAGGGAAGGGAGGAATGGAGGGAAGGAAAGAGGAGGGAAGGAAGGGAGGAAGGAAGGAGGGAAAAGAAAGGAAAGAGAAAGGAAGGAAGGGAGGAAAGAAGGAAGGACGGAAGGAAGCAGAGGAGGGAGGGAAGGAAGGAGGAAGAAGGAAGAAAAGGAAAAGGAAGGAAAGAAGGAAGGAAGGAAGAAGGAAGAAAGGGAGGAAGGAAGGGGAGGAGGAGGAGGGAAGGAGGGAGGGAAAGAGGGAGAGAGAAGGAGGGAGGGAAGGAAGGGAGGAAGGAGGGAAAAGAAAGGAAAGAGGAAGGAAGGAAGGGAGGAAGGAATATTTCCTCTAAAATGCTTCCCAATATCCTTCTTCTCTTTCAAGACTCCCACCTAAAGTTTCCAACTTAGGCAAGAGGGAGCGAGATGGTTGGATTCACACAACCTTGCCAAACTCAGGTCAACGGGGAATTCCGTGAGCTCCATTCCCACAATAGCCTGCAGGTGACCTTTTCTCTGGGGCTCAATGCATGCTGCAGACCCCACCCGGGGGGGGGGCAAGCGTGGCTCAATTCCTGAACGCAACTAAGACCACCAATCACTCCAATAAGCGGGTTACAGTAAGCGTCAAATTTCGCCTCGTCTGAAAAACATGCAGGTATCACCTGCCACTGTGAAGTGGAAGCCCCGCCCCCTTTGTGCAATGTATACTTAAAAGGCGGAGCTTCCCTGCTGCGTTCTCGGCCGCCATCTTGACTTTTTTTGACCCCGCCAAGCTATGCCTTTGGTTTACACCAGGGGTCGGCAACCTTGGCTCTTTTATGATTGGTGGACTTCAACTCCCAGAATTCCTCAGCCAGCCACGCTGAGGGGAAAGGGAGAGGTTTCCAAGCTGAGCCAGGCTGGCTGAGGAATTCTGGGAGTTGAAGTCCACGAGTCATAAAAGAGCCAAGGTTGCCTCCCCCTGGTTTACACCAACAGAGAGATTAAAAAATAAAATAAAGGAAGTTTTAACACATCGTGGGAAAAACCAGACAGCATAGAACAAAGAAAAATAGAATTGGAAGGGACTGTGGAAATCATCTACTCCAATTCCTGGTCAAGTAGGAGACCCTATCCCAGGGATGTCCAAACTTGGGAACTTTAAGACTTGTGGACTTCAACTCCCAGAATTCCCCAGTTGAAGTCCACAAGTCTTAAAGTTCCCAAGTTTGGACACCTTTACCCTCTACAACTCTGGACAAATGGCTGTCCAGTCTCTTCTTGAAGACCTCCAGAAATGGAGCACCCACAGCTTCTGAAGGCAAGCCATTCCACTGAAGGACAGAACAACGGATCTGGGAAGGACCTTGGAGGTCTTCTAGTCCACCCCCTGTTCAAGCAAGAGACCCTGTTTCATTCCGGTCAAAATAGCTGTCCAGTCTCTTCTTGTGGAGCACCCACAACTTCTGGAAGCAAGCGGTCCCACTGATTCATCCTTCTCTATTATCGGGAAACTTCTCCACTTGGTCCAAATGAGGTCTCCTTCCTTACCCTCCCAGGACTTCCTTTGTGTTCAGTTTGTAAGTATCTTTGAAGTCTCCGGTCCTCAGCGTGACAATGCGATGGGTGAAAGGCGCAGGGGGTGGGGGAGTGTCATCTGGAAGAGAGAGAGAGAGAGAGAGAGAGAGAGAGAGGTGTTTAAAAGAGGGATCAGCTCATTTCTGCTCAGAACCAGGTTACTACAGACTACTACTACTTTGAGCATCCATGCTCAAAGAGTGACATCTATGGGCCACCAAGGAAGTCTGTGCCTGGCTTGTAACACTCACAGCTGATGGGATTGCAGTCTGGATTAAGCCAGCTGTCCCAAGTAACCAGGAAGGTGCAAATGGATGATAGAATCATAGGTTTGGAAGGGACTTCGGAGGTCATCTAGTCCAACCCCCTGCTCAGGCAGGAAACTCTATACCATTTTGGACAAATGGTTGTCCAGGCTCTTCTTAAAAACTTCCAGTATTGGAGCTTTCACCGCTTCTGGAGGCAGGTTGTTCCACTGGTTAATTGTTCTAACTGTCAGGAAGTTTCTCCTTAGTTCTAGGTTGCTTCTCTCCTTGATTAGTTTCCATCCGTTGCTTCTTGTCCTGCCTTCAGGTGCTTTGGAAAATAGCTTGACTCCCTCTTCTTTGGGGCAGCCCCTGAGATACTGAAAGATTGCTATCATGTCCCCCCTCGTTCCTCTCTTCCTTAAACTGGACATTCCCAATTCCAGCATCTGTTCCTTGTATGTTTTAGCCTCTAGTCCCCTAATCATAATATTGCTCTTCTCTGCACTCTTTCTAGAGTCTCAACATCTTTCTTACATCCTAGTGACCAAAACTGGATGCTGTGTTCCAATTGTGGCCTTACCAAGCCCTTGTAAAGTGGTATTAACACTTCATATGATCTTGATTCTATCCCTCTGTTAATGCAGCCTAGCACTGTGTTGGCCTTTTTGGCAGCTGCAGCACACGGCTGGCTCCTATTTAGGTGATTGTCCACTAGGACTCCGAGATCCCTCTCACAGTTGCTACTATTGAGCAAGGTAGCACCTATACTATACCTGTGCACTTGGTTTTTCTTGCCTAAATGTAGAGCCTTACTTTTCTCACAACTGAATTTGAAACATTTAAAACTTATTAACATCATTTAGATAGCTTAGTATATTGTGTGTAAAAAAAGAAAAGGAAAAAAATTCTATTAATATTTTGGGTATCATTTTCTGCAAGCATAAATTTATTTGGCTTATTTGTCCAAAGCTGAGGATAATGTTGAAAAAGATCCACTACCATTCACATCAAAATTTTGTAATCTTTGTATACTAAAACTTTCAATCCTAACCTGGTTATTGTACTTTTCTTTGAAGTGTTACTTAGTATGTATGTATACATACATATATAGGTATACACACACATACGCCATCTAGAGGATATACGTTTAATAGATGTTTGTATAATAAAGGGGTAGGCAACTTTGGCTCTTATGACTCGTGGACTTCAACTCCCAGAATTCCTCAGCCAGCATGGGGAAAATATGGCGTGGACTTCAACTCCCAGAATTCCTCAGCCAGCATGGGGGAACTATGGCCCCTTCATGACTGGTGGACTTCAACTCCCAGAATTCCTGAGCCAGCATGGGGAACTATGGCCCCCTCATGACTCGTGGACTTCAACTCCCAGAATTCCTCAACCAGCATGGGGGAACTACGCCCTCCTCATGACTCATGGACTTCAACTCCCAGAATTCCTCAGCCAGCATGGGGGAACTATGGCCCTTTCAAGACTGGTGGACTTCAACTCCCAGAATTCCTGAGTCAGCCTGGCTCAGCTTGGGAACTTCTCCCTTTCCCCTCAGCATGGCTGCCTCAGGAATTCTGGGAGTTGAAGTCCACGAGTCATGAGGGGGCCATAGTTCCCCCATGCTGGCTCAGGAATTCTGGGAGTTTAAGTCCACAAGTCATAAAAGAGCCAAGGTTGCCTACCCCTGGACATATTAAGAAAGAAAAAATAAACTGCAAATTTAACAAGAATTGGAGGATCCAATCTGAGTCAGTTATGCTAAATAGGTCACCTTAACAAAAAATCATTATCACAATAAAAAGAGAAATAGGAAAATAAAAATAATGAATTATGGGGAATACAGGTATGTGTATGTACGTGTGTGTGTGTGTGTGTGTGTGTGTGCATACAGTTTCTGTTGCTAAGTGAGACAATTGTTAAGTGAATATTGCCCCATTTTATGACTTATTTTTCTTACGGTTGTTAAGTGAATCGCTGAAGCTGTTAAATTCGTGACACGGTCGTTAAGTGAAATCCGGCTTCCCTCATTGACTTTGCTTGTCAGAAAGTTGCAGAAGGGGATCACATGAGTCCAGGATACCAAAACCGTCATAAATACGAGTCAGTTGCCCAATATTGGAGTTTTGATTACCTGACCGCAGGGGATGCTGCAACGGTCCCAAGTGTGAAAAACAGGCACACAAGTCCCTTTTTTCAGCACTGTTGCAACTTCGGACGGTCCCTAAAAGGAACGGTTGTAAGCCGAGGACTACCGGAGGAGCAAAAACCCCAATAGTTCATTTATTTATTTGTTTTTACTTGTAAAATTTAGAGGCCTCGAGGTAACTCCTGGAGGAGTTGCAATCGTCAAGGATAAAAACGATGTAAATTAATGACATCAATAAGCTAGCACAAAAAGTCCAATCTGCAGTGCAATTAAAAGATGGAGGGGAGGGAGCAGGAAGGGGTGTTAATCGATCAACACCCCCCCCCCGTCATGGTTCCGACAGATGAAACTCGTCCAAAGAACTTTGAGGCATTGTTTAACCTTAAAGAATCTTTTATTCGAGAAACGAAGCATCGGCACTACATAGTTAAAGCCAAAAATTAAATCCCCCTCGCCTGGGCACAAAGTAGCAAAGCACAATTCCCTCCTCCAATTAACAGTCATAAATCAGGACGGGGGGGGGGAACGTGACAGCAGCCTTCCAGTATCTCAGGGGCTGCCCCAAAGAAGAGGGAGTCAAGCTATTCTCCAAAGCGCCTGAAGGCAGGACAAGAAGCAACGGATGGAAACTAGCCAAGGAGAGAAGCAACCTAGAACTAAGGAGAAACTTCCTGACAGTTAGAACAATTAACCAGTGGAACAACCTGCCTCCAGAAGCGGTGAATGCTCCAACACTGGAGGTTTTTAAGAGGAGACTAGACAGCCATTTGTCTGAAATGATATAGGGTTTCCTGCCTGAGCAGGGGGTTGGACTAGATGACCTCCAAGGTCCTTTCCAACTTTATTATTATTATTATTATCGATCATCGCACAGTCAGCCAGATGTTCAGACTAGATTTGGCATTTTGTCTACCTATCGAGTCCTTACCCAGGACCTGGGATAGGCAGATGTGGATGTTTGATGGTATTACAGATATCGTCGCAGGATGGAAGCAGTTCCTAATAAGGCTGCCTTTTGCAATTGACTAATAGCGAATTTGTCAATGCCAATGGTGTTCAAGTGGGGCTCCAGTTGTTTTGGAATTGCACCCAAGGAGCCTATGACTATTGGTACTACCCTTGCTTGCTTTTATTATTATTATTATTATTATTATTATTATTATTATTATTATTATTATTATGGATCATCGCACAGTCAGCCAGATGTTCAGACTGGATTTGGCATTTTTGTCTACCTATCGAGTCCTTCCCAAGGACCTGGGATAGGCAGATGTGGATGTTTGATGGTATTACAGATCTCGTTGCAGGATGGAAGCAGTTCCTAGTAAGGCCGCCCTTTGCAATTGACTAATGGCGAATTATTATTAATAATAATAATAATAATAATAATAATAATCACATTCCCCAATTAGCTTGAAGCTCGGGCTTTCTCCCCAGCTCTCCAGCCCGCCAAATCTTTATCAACCCTGGGCCCAATGACCTTGGGTTCCCATGGCTGAGTTATTATTGTTATGACCAACTGGACTCCCGTCCACATCCGCCCTCCCAGCACCAACGAACTCTAAAAGCGATAGAGAAAAGATGGCTGCATTTCCATCTGTTGTCAAAGCAAGAACATCCGATGTTAGCAGCGTCAACACCCCCACTGGAGGGTCTTCAGGCCCTTCCGAAAAGATAGGAGGGTTGGGGCCAACCTCACATGACGAGCTCAAGACCCTCGTGTTTCTGTACAGGTAGTCCTCGACTTATGACCCCAATTGAGCCCCAAATTTCTCTGGCTAAGTAAGATGGTTGCTAAGTGAATTTTGTCCCATTTTATGACCTTTCTTGCTGCAGTTGTGAAGTGAATCACTGCAGCTGTTAAATTAGGTCGTTAAGTGAACCTGGCTTCCCCATTGACTTTGCTGGCCAGGAGGTCGCAAAAGGAGATCACGTGACCCCCACCCCGGGGAGACACTGCGATCGTCGTAACTACAAGTCAGTCGCCAAGTTCTGAATTTTAATCACATGACCCCAGGGATGATGTAACAGTTGTGTGGAAAAATGGTCGTAAGTCTCTTTTTTCAGGGCCATTGTAACTTTGAATGGTCACTAAATGAACTGTTGTAAGTTGAGGACTACCTGTACTATTCTGAATTATAATATGCTGTATATAATAATAATAATAATAATAATAATAATAATAATAATAATAATAATAATACGAGAAAGAACTGGAGAAGATAACAAAATACAAAAACCTACAAATAGAAATAGAAAGACTGTGGCAAAAGCAAACAAGGGTAGTACCAATAGTAATAGGCTCCTTGGGTGCAATCCCAAAACAACTGGAGCACCACTTGAACACCATTGGCATTGACAAATTCGCTATTAGTCAATTGCAAAAGGCGGCCTTGCTAGGAACTGCTTCCATCCTGCGACGATATCTGTAATACCATCAAACATCCACATCTGCCTATCCCAGGTCCTGGGTAAGGACTCGATAGGTAGACAAAATGCCAAATCCAGTCTGAACATCCAGCTGACTGTGCAATGATCAATAATAATAATAATAATAATAATAATAATAATAATATTTGCAGATCAATGGTGAAAAGCTGGGAGAGGTTAATATCAAGAGAGGAATATTTCAAGGAGATTCATTATCACCATTACTATTTGTTATTGCACTGTTTCCTCTGTCAACAATACTGAATAACTCAGGACATGGTTATCAAACATCAAAAACATCTGCTAGACTATCCCACCTCCTTTACATGGATGATCTGAAGCTGTATGGAAAAACATCATCTGAAATAGAATCGCTGCTCAACACTGTCCGTATATATAGCCAAGATATTGTAATGGAGTTTGGCTTGGACAAATGTGCCACACTTACTATCAAACAAGGAAAAATAGTGAAAACTGAAGGAATCAAGATGCCCCACGAAAATAACATTAAGAGTCTGGATGAGGAAGAGTACTACAAATACTTGGGTATCCTTCAAGCTGACAACATCAAGCACACTGAAGTCAAGAAAAAGATTAGAGGTGAATACATCAAGAGAGTGAAGAAGATCTTAAAATCCAAACTCAATGGAGGAAATACCATAAAGGCAATCAACACCTGGGCAATCCCAGTCATTAGGTACACAGCTGGAATAGTGGACTGGACTCAAGCAGAACTAAAAGCAATGGATAGGCAGACCAGAAAAATAATGACAATGAATCATGCCCTTCATCCACGCAGTGACATTGATAGACTTTATCTACCAAGGCAAATAGGTGGGCGTGGAATGCTACAAGTACATCAGATGGTTGAAGAAGAAAAAATGGCTTTGGAAGAATATCTGAAGAACAATGATGAAGATGCACTGAAATTAGTATATCAGGAAGGCTTACTAACTACTGGAGAGACCAAACTGGCCTACAAGAAAGACCAAATGAAGAACAGAATAGAGGCATGGGAAGACAAAGCACTACCTGGCCAATACATTAAAAAAATAGCTGGGAAAGCAAATAATAATAAAACCTGGCAATGGCTAAGAGCAGGAAAATTGAAGAAAGAGACCGAGGAATTAATTCTGGCTGCACAAGACCAAGCCTTAAGGAGGGGGAGGGGCAGACCCAAGGCATTCCCACATAATAATAATAATAATAATAATAATAATAATAATAATAATAATAATAATAAAGCTGTTGCAAGAAGATTGCACAGACTGATTACAAGCAGCGGCATGACAAAGTAGCAACAATGGTGCATTGGAAGATCTGCAAAAAATATCATTTGCCTGTAAGCAAAAACTGGTGGGATCATAAAATAGAGAAAGTCATAGAAAATGATAAAATTAAACTGCTCTGGGACTTCAGAATTCAAACAGACAAGCACCTGCAACATAACACCCCAGACTTAACAATTGTCGATAAGAAAGACAAAAAAGTCTGGATAGTGGACGTGGCAGTGCCTGGAGACAGCAGAATAGATGAGAAAGAACTGGAGAAGATAACAAAATACAAAGACCTACAAATAGAAATAGAAAGACTGTGGCAAAAGCAAGCAAGGGTAGTACCAATAGTCATAGGCTCCTTGGGTGCAATCCCAAAACAACTGGAGCACCACTTGAACACCATTGGCATTGACAAATTCGCTATTAGTCAATTGCAAAAGGCGGCCTTACTAGGAACTGCTTCCATCCTGCGACGATACTGTAATACCATCAAACATCCACATCTGCCTATCCCAGGTCCTGGGTAAGGACTCGATAGGTAGACAAAATGCCAAATCCAGTCTGAACATCTGGCTGACTGTGCGATGATTGATAATAATAATAAAAATTGGAAGGGACGGAAACCCTATACTATGTCAGACAAATGGTTGTCCAGTCTCTTCTTAAAGACTTCCAGTGTTGGAGCATTCACAACTTCTGGAGGCAGGTTGTTCCACTGGTTAATTGTTTCAACTGTCAGGAAGTTTCTCCTTAGTTTAGATTGCTTCTCTCCTTGATTAGTTTCCATCCGTTGCTTCTTGTCCTGCCTTTGGAGGTGCTTTGGAGAATAGCTTGACTCCCTCTTTTTTGGGGCAGCCCCTGAGATACTGGAAGACTGCTATCATGTCCCCCCTCGTCCTTCTCTTCATTAAACTAGACATACCCAATTCCAGCCACCGTTCCTTGTATATTTTAGCCTCCGATCCCCTAATCATCTTTGTTGCTCTTCTCTGTACTCTTTCTAGAGTCTCAACATCTTTTTTACATTGTGGTGACCAACTGGATGCAGGATTCCAAGTGTGGCCTTACCATGGCCTTGTAAAGTGGTATTAACACTTCAAGTGATCTTGATTCTATCCCTCTGTTAATGCAGCCCAGCACTGTGTGGGCTTCTTTGGCAGCTGCAGCACACGGCTGGCTCCTATTTAAGTGATTGTCCACTAGGACTCTGAGATCTCTCTCACAGTTGTTACTATTGAGCAAGATATTCCCTATGCTATACCTGTATATGTATAGACTACATATTTGTATTTCTGCACAAGACCAAGCCTTAAGAACAAACAAATCCAAAGCCAGAATTGAGAAGACAGCAACCAAACAGCAAATGCTGTCTCTGCAAAGAAGCTGAAGAAACAGTGGACCAACAACTGCTGCAAGGAGATCACCCAGACCGACTGCAAACAACGGTACGACAAAGTAGCCACAACGGTGCATCGGAAGATCTGCAAGAAACACCAGTTGCCTGCAAGCAAGGACTGGTGGGACTACAAAATAGAAAAAAAATCATAGGAAACGAAGAAGCTAAATTGCTCCGGGACTTTAGAACGCAAACAGACAGAGGCACAAAACTCCCCAGACTTAACAATTGTGAATAAAAAAAGGGCAAAAAAAAAAAAAAGTCTGAATAGTGGACGTGGCAGAACCTGGAGACAGCAGAATAGAAGAGGAAAAAAAAAATCATAAAATACAAAGACCTGCAACTAGAAGTGTGGCAAAGGAAAGCAAAAGAGGTCCCAACAGTAATAGGAGCTTTGGGATCAATCCCAAAATATCTGGAACGCCACTTGGACACTCTCGGCAGTGCCACAATCGCCAAAGGCAGTTTGCAAAAGGCAGTTCGACTCGCAACAGCTGACATTTATTTATTTATTAAAATTTATAGACCGCCCCACTCCCGCAGGACTCCGGGCGGCTAACAATAAAAACACAATATACCGCATTTTCCGGCGTATAAGACGACTCGGTGTATAAGATGACCTCCGACTTCGGAGATGATTTGCATGCTTTAGAAAGTCGTCTTATACGCCGGAAAATACGGTAACTTAACAAAACAAACAGTACAGTAACAGTCATCCAGGGGTCAGATTTTATAAACCCCAGGCCTGCCGGAAAAGCCAGGTCTTAAGCAGCTTGCGGAAAACCAACAGGGTGGGAGCGGTCCTAATCTCCGGGAGGAGCTGGTTCCAAGACGTGGGCGCAATCACAGAGAAAGCCCTCCCCCGCGGCCCCGCCAAATGGCACTGCTTGGCCAACGGGACCTGAAGGAGACCCAGCCTGTGGGATCTAACCGGACGAAGGGAACTATGAGGTAGTAGGCGGTCTCGCAAGTAGCCTGGCCCTGAGCCATATAGAGCTTTAAAGGTAATAACCAACACCTTGAATTGGACCCGGAGACCAATAGGCAACCAGTGCAGCTCGCGGAGGATAGGTGTAATGTGGGTGTACCGAGGAACACCCGCTATCACTCGCGCGGCTGCATTCTGGACCAACTGTAGTCTCCGAATACTTTTCAACGGTAGTCCCATGCAGACATCCTGCAATGAGACCTCTAACACCATCACAGAAGCCACATCTCCTTATCCCAGGTCCTTGAGGAGGACCCAATAGGGCAGGGGTCCCCAACCTATGGGCTGTGGCCTACTCCTACCAGCCACCGGGCCGCAGAACAAGCTGGCCAGTGCGCGGACACCTTTGCACGCACTCAACCCCACTCGCGCTAGCACCCACAGACCCATTTGTGCATGTGTGCGGGACTAGCAACAGCGGCTAGTGCCTGCACGCCTACACAAACGGGGCTGCCAGTGCCTTGTGGGTGTGTGTGCGGCCCCGTTTACATGCGCGCGCAAAGTTTCCCAGCTGCTCCCTGTTCTTCCAGGCCGCCAGCGTGAAAAGGTGCAACAGGGGCATAAAAATGCTAAATTCGAGTCTAAACAGCTGGCTGACCTCTGTGTGACCAGCTGCAATGATAATACTACAGGTCGTCCTCGACTTACAAAAGTTCATTTAGTGACCGGCACTGAAAAAGGTGACAGGACCATTTTTCACACTTGCGACTATTGAAACATCCCCACGGTCACGCGATTAAAATTGAGAGGCTTGGCAACTGACGTGTACTTAGGACAGTTGCAGTGTTCCCGGTTGGGTCACGTGATCCCCTTTTGCAAACTTCTGACCAGCAAAGCCAATGGGGAAAGCCAGATTCACTTAACGACCGTGTGACTGACTTACCGACTACAGTGATTCACTTAACAACGGAGGCCAGAAAGATCGTAAAAACGGGGCAAAACCCACTTAAAACGCATGTCTCACTGAACGGCAGAAATCTTGGGCTCAATTGTCGCCGTAAATCGAGGAGGACCTGCGATCGCTTTTTTCTGACTGTCCCCTGTTGATACTTTTTGAAGGCCAGCTGAAAACTACAGGCTGTCCTCGACTTATAACCGTTCATTTAGTAACATTTTGTAGTCGCCACATCATTGAAAATAGTGACTTGTGACCATTTTTCACACTTATGACCGTTGCAGCCTCCCTGGGGAACATTCAGTTGCTTGACCACGGATTCACATTTAGGACAGTCGCGATGTCCCCGGGTGATACGATTCCATTTTGTGTGACTTTCTGACGAGCAAAGCCAATGGGGCAAACCAGATTCGGTTAACAACCGGCAAGAAAAGTCGTAAAGCGGGACAAAATGCACTCCACCCCTGCCTCGCTTAGCCACAGAAAGTTTGGGCTCAACTGTGGTCCTAAGACTACCCATATTTACAACGGTTGCCCCACCTTGGGATTGCAGGACTCCCCCTCCCCATTTACAACTTTTTACAAGCCAGATTCACTTAAGAACCATGTGATTCGCTTAAAGATGAAGCGATTCACTTAACGACCGTGACCACCAAGGACATAAAATCGGGAGGACTTATTTCACAACCACCTCGCTTAGCATCAGGGACCGCAGTCTGAATTGTGGCCGTGCATCAAGGTTTACCTGCGCCTGCAGTCGCATGAGGACTAGAAACTTGCAAAGGGAGGCACGGTCTCCTTCCACCAGCTCAAACCCGGGCCTGAAGCCAGACATCCCAGATGACCTTACCCAAGATCAGAGAGGGGTCTTCCTTGCCAAAGTCTGGAGTGAGGTAGGGGCTGGAGCCCGGTTCCGCAGAGCTGGCGGTCTCTCCGCTTCCGGGGGATGGAGAGACCCCTGCGGCCTCAGGAGCAGGGCAGAGGGGCTTTTCCGCCAAAGTCCTGTCACTCTCTTGAGTGGCGGGGCTGGGGGCTTCTGCTGCCGGCCCCGGGATCTGGTCAGGGGACCCCTCCTCTTCCTTCTCTGGTGTGGGGGTCTCTCCGGGCGCGGGCTCCTGGACAGACGGAGAAGCAGCCGCGGGCTCTCCAGGACTCTGTGCGCTGGGGTCAGCCGGGGTCTCTTCTGGAATATCTCCTAAGCTGAAACAGAGGAGACTGTAGTAATCAGTGCTCAGTCATTGCAGGGTGCAAAAAATGGCTGCTCTCTACGCAGTTTTTATTGTTTATATAGAGTTTATAAGAAGCAAAAGTTTCTACGTGACAATAGCATTTCATTGGCTAAAAGCCTTTACCAATCCTCAAGAGCAGTGGTTCTCAACCTTTTTAATGCCGTTACCCCCAACCGGTCGTGAGTCGAGGACTACTCAACCGGTCGTAAGTCGAGGACTACTCAACCGGTGCAGCACCGTTTGCAGAATGGGACTTTTGGCGGGCTCAGCAGGGCAGAGACAGCCTGGACCATTCCTACTGGCTTTGGAAAGCCAATAGAATTAGACTCTGTTCAAGAGCGTCTATTCTGTTGGCTTTCAAAAGCCAATAGAATAAAAGGGAGTAGCACAGCTAAGGAAAAGGGGGAAAAAATGGCGGACTGCGTTGTTTGGCGACCCCCTGTGAAATGGTCGTTCGACCCCAAATGGGGTCCCGACCCACAGGTTGAGAACCACTGCTCAAGAGTATAAAAGCCAGAGGCCAGAAACAGGGAATAGTTAATAGCATCTTGTTGATGCGAGCTAGCTGTTACCAGACTGGCAAGGTCACACAGACCTGCGCACTTTCATATCACCATGGTGGTGTGCAGGAATGAGATAGATGCAGAGAGGAAGGGCACACAGGCTTTGGAGGGGCACTTTTCTGCACACGACCTTTGCCTGTCTCTCACCTCTACAGGAGACTCGACTGAGATCCTCAGCCCAGGTTTTTAAAAGACCCCAGCCCCAAAGACAGCAGGGTGGGAGAAAGCCGCGAAGGGGGGGGTCTCCCGTAAGGCCAGCCTAGCAATCGGCCCCGTTCAGGTGGGGCCTCCTCCGCCTCTGCTTCCCCTTAAAGTCCTTACCACAACGCGTAATCAAACTCTGGAGGCTTGGCAACTGGCATGAACTTAGGACGGTTGCAGCATCCCCGGGTCACCCTGGGACTCCGTTTTGCGGCCGTCAAAAGGAAGCTGGATTCTCTTAACCACAACCCCGTGGCTAGCTTAATGGCTGCCTCGGTCCGCTGAATGGCCGTGACCAGAGCAGTCGTAAAAATGGGGCAAAGCTCGCTTCACGACTGTCTGGCTTGCCAATAGAAATGTTGAGCTCAGATGTGGTCGTAAGTAGAGGACCACCTGTATGAGCCACAACCAAGGGAAGCCAATAGGAGAGAATGCCAGAGGGACCCAGTTCACAACTTTGGGGTTTTTTTCCTGGATGGTTCAGAGAGTACCAAGGACCCCACAGTCTTCCTCCTCCTTCTTCCTCCACCTCACCCCCCAAGACTGAGCTCCCCACAAGCTACAGCTCTCCTGGATCCTTCTCTTCCTCCTCCTCCTGTCTCATTCTTCCTTCCTCCATCTCCTTTGATTTCCTCATCGTCCTTGTCATTCTCCTCCTCTTTCTCCTCCTCCTCCTGTCTCCATCTTCCTTCCTTCTCCTTCTCTTTCTCTTTTCTCCTTCTCCTCCATCTCTTTGGTTTCCTCCTTCTCCTCCATCTCCTTGATTTCCTCTTCCTCATCCTCCTCTCCCTCCTCCTCGTCTCCATCTTCCTTTTCCACTTTCTCCCTCTCCTTCTCTTTTCTCCTTCTCCTCCATCTCCTTGATTTCCTCCTCCTCCTCTTCCTTCCCTCCTCTCCATCTTCCTCTCCTTCTCTTCTTCTCCTCCTCCATCTCTTTGATTTCCTCTTCCTCGTCATCCTTCTCTCCTTCTTCCTCCTGTCTCCATCTTGCTTCCTTCTCTTTCTCTCTCTCCTTCTCATTTCTTCTTCTCCACCATCTCCTTGATTTCTTCCTCCTCCTCCTCTTCCTCACCTCCTGTCTCCATCTTCCTCTCCTTCTCTTTTCTTTCTCCTCCATCTCTTTGATTTCCTCGTCATCCTCCTCTTCCTCTTCCTCCTGTCTCCATCTTCCTTTCTTCTCTTTCTCCCTTTCCTTCTCATTTCTTCTTCTCCACCATCTCGATTTCCTCTTCCTCGTCATCCTCCTCTTCCTCCTGTCTCCATCTTCCTTCCTTCTCTTTCTCCCTCTCCTTCTCTTTTCTTCTTCTCCACCATCTCCTTGATTTCCTCCTCCTCCTCCTCCTCTTCCTCCCCTGTCTCCATCTTCCTCTCCTTTTCTCCTCCTCCTCCTCCTCCTCCTCCTCCATCTCTTTGATTTCCTCTTCCTCCTCCTCCTCTTCCTCTTCCTCCTGTCTCCATCTTCTTTCCTTCTCTTTCTCCCTCTCCTTCGCTTTTCCCCTTCTCCACCATCTCCTTAATTTCCTCCTCCTCCTCCTTTTCCTCCCGTCTCCATCTTCCTCTCCTTCTCCTCCTCCTCCATCTCTTTGATTTCCTCTTCCTCGTCATCCTCCTCTTCCTCTTCCTCCTGTCTCCATCTTCCTTCCTTCTCTTTCTCCCTCTCCTTCTCTTTTCTTCTTCTCCACCATCTCCTTGATTTCCTCCTCCTCCTCCTCCTCTTCCTCCCCTGTCTCCATCTTCCTCTCCTTTTCTTCTCCTCCTCCTCCTCCATCTCTTTGATTTCTTCTTCTCCACCATCTCCTTGATTTCCTCCTCCTCCTCTTCCTCTTCCTCCTGTCTCCATCTTCCTTCCTTCTCTTTCTCCCCCTCCTTCTCCTCCATCTACTTGATTTCCTCCTTCTCCTTGTCATCCTCCTCCTCCTGTCTCCATCTTCCTTCCTTCTCCTTCTCCTCTCCTTCCTCCTCTACACTTTGCAATAGCTTCCTCATCATCTCAAGGTCCCAGCGTGACTTCATCCCAGCACACGTAGCCTGGAGCAGAAACCCACAAGGAACTGTCTCCGCGTAGAACCCACCCAAACTGCCAAACTGGTTCAAGGGTCTTCCCCTGGTCTTCCCCCCCCCCCAAAAAAAACCCTCCTCTCCCAACTGGTTGAATATCTTCCCAGTCATCTTCACACCTGCACCCCAGTCCATTTGCAAAGATGGACCTATTGCTTCGCTCGTTGTACAGGTAGGCCTATTTGCGGAAGAACCTCCAATCAATGGATGTAGCAGTTGAAGGACGTTACCTGTTCACCTTTGCTGGGCAGCTGAAGCTGTGTTGGATGTGCAGAGGCGTCTGTGGATCATCCTTGGGGTCACCTGGGTGGTCCTTCACTTCCTGGGACTCACCTGGGCTGTCTTCTGCTTTCTCAGCTTGGCCCTGGTCGGTTGGCTTCTCTTTCTCCTGGGCTGGACCTTCTGGGAGTACATGTTCTCCCCCTCCCCCGCTATCCTGCACACTGCTGGTTTCTCCATCCTTCTCCATCCTCTGGATGACTCTCCTGCACCAACGGGGGGTGGGGTCCTGTAGAGATCTCCCAAACTGACCTTTTCCCTTTCCAGAGATTTCAGATCAATTCCTGCAGGAGACAAATCACAGATGAAGGCCGATCAGCAGGTTCCTCCAGGCTACAAGAAGCCAGGATGACTTAGATCAGGTGTCTGCAAACATGGCGACTGTCAACGCTGCAAATATTGTATATTCTTGCTTTTGACAATATGTAGAATTGTCTGGTAATTATGGGGTTAATACAGAGCAGAAGGGGGGTTGGGGGTAAAGGGGGGGGGAAAGAAAGAGGAAGAAAACATTTGACCTTCACACTAATTGGATAGTGTGAGATATGAGGCTAATTTAGGGAGGGAACATGCTGATAATTTAACTGCTCAGAGGAAGAGAACTTAGATCCTAGCATCCCTCCGTTGTGTCTGTGCCGACATTTTGTAACATTAAAAGACTTTTAGGAAAATAAATGCCTGGAAGTTCTTTGAAGTATTTCATTAGCCGGAACCATAACAGCGACTTTAAGATGTCTGGACTTCAACTCCCAGAATTCCCTGCCCCACGTGCTATAGTCGTCTTTCTGGGGCTTAGCGTGTCGTGTGAATGCAACTCTAACCAATCAACCCTTAAAAAAAAACAACTGGGCAATTTGGAAGAGGGCTGTCATATCCTCACCACCCTGGATTGAAGGAAAGTCATAAAATGGGGCAAAACTCACTTAGCAAGATAAAGCGTCTACTTCTGTCCTACTAACACAGCACCATTGAGAATGTCCTGACATACGGCATTCTTGCATGGTATGGAAGTAGCTCTGTAGAGCAGTGGTTCTCAACCTTTTTAATGCCGCGACCCCCAACCGGTCATAAGTCGAGGACTACTCATCCGGTCGTAAGTCGAGGACTACTCAACTGGTGCAGCACCATTTGCAGAATGGGACTTTTGGTAGGCCCAGCAGGGCAGAGACAGCCTGGACAATTCCTATTGGCTTTTGAAAGCCAATAGAATTAGACTCTATTCAAGAGAGTCTATTCTATTGGCTTTCAAAAGCCAATAGAATAAAAGGGAGTAGCACAGCTAAGGAAAAGGGGGAAAAAATGGCGGACTGCGTTGTTTGGCGAACCCCGTGAAATGGTCGTTCGACCCCAAATGGGGTCCCGACCCACAGGTGGAGAACCGCTGCTGTAGAGGATAAAAAAGCTCTACAGAGAATCATTAAAACTGCCCAGAATATTATAGGATTTCAGCTACCAGCCCTGGACAACATCTTCGAATCTCGTTGTTTGAAGAAATTGTATAACATTCTCAGGGACTCTTCCCATCCTGCTTACAATCTTTTGGGACTGTTGCCTTCTGGCAGAAGATACAGAATAATTAAAACTCGGACCACACGTTTTCTGAATAGTTTTTATCCCAGAGCTATAATTGCACTCAACAATGAACTAAAAGGCCACCATCAGTGAACTGTTGGACAGTATTACTTGGTCTGTTGGGTGGATGTTTGGGTGGTTTTAGGGGTGGGGAATTGGGGTGGGTGGGAGTATGTTTGGGGATTATGTGTGTGGGACCTGGTCTTTGGGTGTCAAGTAAATTTTGTTGTATGTGTACACTGTGTATACACGTACAATGACAATAAAGTTTTATTATTATTATGGATCATCGCACAGTCAGCCAGATGTTCAGACTGGATTTGGCATTTTGTCTACCTATCGATTACTTACCCAGGACCTGGGATAGGCAGATGTGGATGTTTGATGGTATTACAGATATCGCCGCAGGATGGAAGCAGTTCCTAGTAAGGCCGCCTTTTGCAATTGACTAATGGCGAATTTGTCAATGCCAATGGTGTTCAAGGGGTGCTCCAGTTGTTTTGGGATTGCACCCAAGGAGCCTATGACTATTGGTACTACCCTTGCTTGCTTTTGCCACAGTCTTTCTATTTCTATTTGTAGGTCTTTGTATTTTGTTATCTTCTCCAGTTCTTTCTCTTCTATTCTGCTATCTCCAGGCACTGCCACGTCCACTATCCAGACTTTTTTGTCTTTCTTATCGACAATTGTTAAGTCTGGGGTGTTATGTTGCAGGTCTGTTTGAATTCTGAAGTCCCAGAGCAGTTTAATTTTATCATTTTCTATGACTTTCTCTATTTTATGATCCCACCAGTTTTTGTTTGGGTGGTTTTAGGGGTGGGGAATTGTGGTGGGTGAGAGTGTGTTTGGGGATTATGTGTGTGGGACCTGGTCTTTAGGTGTCAAGTAAATTTTGTTGTATGTGTACACTGTGTATACACATACAATGACAATAAAGTTTTATTATTATTATTATTATTATGGATCATCGCACAGTCAGCCAGATGTTCAGACTGGATTTGGCATTTGTCTACCTATCGAGTCCTTACCCAGGACCTGGGATGGGCAGATGTGGATGTTTGATGGTATTACAGATATCGTCGCAGGATGGAAGCAGTTCCTAGTAAGGCCGCCTTTTGCAATTGACTAATGGCAAATTTGTCAATTTGCCATTATTATTATTATATTATATTATATTATATTATATTATATTATATTATATTATATTATTTGGGGTCGTACGTTGATGTCAAAATATTGCAAGCCCCTGCTTCGATTCAAAGCCACACTTCTCTACAGCTTCCCTGTTTGTAGACCAGGATTAATTCTGGATGAGTATGAGATGACATCATGTTGGGAACAAGTAGAATTGTTCAGCAAGATTGTCTTAATATAGTTCAGCCATTCTTTCTGGTAGGAAACCAGAAGCAAAGGCGTTTTAAAAGGGAATAATTCAATGCCCTCATCCGCCACCCCACTGATTAAGGAATCATTTCTCCTTTGAGGTTGGTTAATCAATAAATTATGCCCAGGAGGGCACCTTACCAACCTACTGCCCTTTTAAAGGTATTGCTTTACTCCACCGTTGGCGCAGACGCTTTAGGAAAACTCCTTGTTGCATAAAGTGGCATTTTGCCTCCGGTTGCTACCGAATTTCGCCGCCTTCCTTTCTCGATCGGTTAACTCTTTTCTCGCTAGTTTGCAATCGTTCCGTGGCGCGGGAAGCCACGCCATGGGCCAGAAAAGTAAGACCATCCGGTCCCTGAAACCTCTGCACACAGCCGCAGACAATATTCTACTTTTCCAAAACTTTGTAACGCGCCCTAGAAAGATCCCAGCATGGAGGGCATTTAGAGTTGTCGTCGCCAGGAGCTGCCGCCAACTTGATGGCAGATCATCCGTCCGTCGAGAAAACCCAGAGAGGTGCAGCTTAGCGCCGGTCAGAGGGGTTTGAGTTCAAAAAAAGTGGGCAACCTCTAGGTTCCAGAGGCTGGCGACTAGGTTGGAGCCAGAAGCTGGCCAGGAGGCACCACCGAGGCCCCCACGAGGGGCCTTGTCTTCTCCTAGCCATGATCCCCTCTAGCAAATCTCACGAGACACAAAATGAAGGTCGAAGGAAAGACTCACCCCTGGTTGCCTTCCTTCCACTGAGCCAACCTTGGCTTGATCTCGCCTTGCCCAACCGCCCTCCGAAGGATTTGGTTGAAGATCTCCAGCAGGTTCTGGAGATGTTTCGGATAGAGCAGCCCACCGCAGACGTGTGCAGTGGGACCCTTGCCTGTCCACACCAACTGGGCTTGTGCAAGAAAAGGCTTCTCTTTGGGGACTCCCCTCCTCCCAAACCAGCTCGTGGAGGCCACCTCAGCTGGAGTTGACCTGGGCAGGTAACCCTGAGTGAGGAGCCCTGCAAGGAACTCACCAAGAGGCCGAGAGCAGGGATGTCCTGAGCCCTCCGTGTGGCCCTCTTTGCCACCCCTGGGCAAGGCCACCGAGCAGCAGACGCCAATGTCCTCCGTCGGAGAGGGTCTTCCGTCGCGTCCCCTTCTATACCCCGTGTCCCAGAGCAGGGAGAGGGAAGTCTCTTTTACCCAAGGCGTTGGGCAGAATTATGAGCTCGCTGCTGCTCACTTGTCTCTGTGGCCACCTGTTCTCGCTGGCCCCGGTTCAAAGGACAATCCATTCTGCTGCCTGCCGGCCTCCCAGGCTGGACGGGAAGAGAATTTCAGCAAACAGAAATCAGAAAACGACACACTATCCTCCACGAACTCTTGACGCCCGTCAAACCGGATTTTCCTCCGGTGGTGGCAACAAGCCCTTCAGAAGCTTCAAGGGAGGTGAGCAGGCGGGGAGATGCGGGGGTTATTTCAGGGCTCAGAGCAGACCCCAGACCTCCCAGATGGCTTTGGGTTTGAGCCAGGCAAGCGGCATGGAATTGCTCCTCTTTTCGATGGGTAGGATGGGGCCACGTTGGCAGGGAGTAGGGTCCAGAGATCGGGAAGGAAAACGACAGACAGCTTGGAGACTGGATCGGTTAGGCCCATGTTTTTCAACCTTGCCAGCTTTAAGAGGGGTGGGCTTCAGCTCCCAGGATGCCCCAGCCGTCGTGTTTTAAGATACATGGACTTCAACTCCCAGAATTCCACAGCTAGACCAGTATTTTTCAACCCTGGCAACTTTAAGAAGTGTGATGTCAACTCCCAGAATTCCCCAGCCATCATGTTTTAAGATAAGTGGACTTCAACTCCCAGAATTCCCCAGCCATCATGTTTTAAGATAAGTGGACTTCAACTCCCAGAATTCCCCAGCCATCATGTTTTAAGATAGATGGACTTCAATTCCCAGAATTCCCCAGCCATCATGTTTTAAGATAGGTGGACCAACTCCCAGAATTCCCCAGCTGGCATAGTTTAAGATGAGTGGGCTTCAACTCCCAGGATTCCCCAGTCGTCGTGTTTTAAGATACATGGACTTCAACTCCCAGAATTCCACAGCTAGTCCAGTATTTTTCAACCCTGGCAACTTTAAGAAGTGTGACGTCAACTCCCAGAATTCCCCAGCTGGCATAGTTTAAGATGGGCGGACTTCAATTCCCAGAATTCCACAGCTAGACCAGCATTTTTCAACCCTGGCAACTTTAAGATCTATGGACTTCAACTCCCAGAATTCCCCAGCCAAATCGGTGTTTCTCAACCTTGGCGACGTTACAATAAGTGGACTTGAACCCTTAGAATTCTGGGAGTTGAAGTCCACTTACCTTCAAGTTGCCACGGTTGAGAACCATTGAGAAACATCGCACAAGGCAGTAGCTGTGTACCATGCAAGATCATCTGTACTAGTGAAGCTTCCCCACTGGTGTTCCAAATGTTTGGCCAACAGGCCCTTCAACTTCTTTCCTTACTTCCCCCCAAATCAGTGCTTGTCGTGGCAAAAAGCCAGATTCTGTGTTGAAGATGGAGCTTCTTGTGGAAAGAAAGTATTGTGGGAAAGCTTCTTGATCCCTGAAAGAAACGGACAAAAAGATGACCAGTAGCAAGGTGGATGGACCCAATTACAGTGGTGGTGAAGGCATCGTTGGAAGATCTGGTGTTTCTGATGGTGGAACAGGTAGGGCACAGTTCATCCTGGAGAACATCCTGGATATCTACGTAGTCACCAAGACTCAACAATGAACTGATGGAACATCAGTCAACCAGCACAAAGACCATGGCCTCTGGAGAAGTCTACTATGCTGGAAGGAAAGAGAAGAAGACGGTGACCAACAGTGAGGTGGAGGGACTTAGTTACTCAGTGGCTCTGTTGGAAGTCCTAAAGGAACAAGTTGAAGACAGATTGTCTTGGAGAATCTTTGAGAAGATCTACCTATGTGGTTGCTAAGAGTCAACGGTGGAAAATAATCCATCAATTTGAAGACCCAACTTTCTGGAGAAGGCTGTAAAGTTGTGCAAGATGAAAGAAAAGAGAAGAAGACGACGACCAGCAGTGAGGTGGAAGGACTCAGAGTAGTGATGGGGTCACCATTAGGAGATCTGAAGGACCAAGTTAGGGACAGATTATCATGGAGAAAAATCTATCTACTGCATGTGGTCACCAAGAGTCAACAATGACTTCACAGTTGATGGCACACCATCAAGTGTGACAATATGTAAGAGCATGTAGTTGTGGTGGGAGCACCATTAGGACACCTGAAGGACCAGATTAGGCCCAGATCATCCTAGAGGATGATTCATATATGGCAGCTAAGAGCCAAGAGTGACTTGATGGCACCATCATTTAAGACCATAATGCTGGGAAAAGTTGACTCATTACACAAAATCAAATTTGACTGCCTTTGAGGGGCTGCCACAAGAAAGAGGGGGTCACATTATTCTCCAAAGCACCAGAAAACAAGACAAGAAACAATGGATGGAAACTCATCAAGGAGAGAAGCAACCTAGAATTAAGGAGAAACTTCCTGACAGTGAGGACAATTAGTCAGTGGAACAGCTGGCCACCAGAAATTGTGGGCGCTCCATCACTGGAGATCTTTAAGAAGAGATTAGACAGCTGTTTGTCTGAAATGGTGTAGAGTTTCCTGCATGAGCAGGGGGTTGGACTAGAAGACCTCCAAGTCCCTTCCAGCTCTATTCTGATGGATGGAAAAGTTCTGATTGAAAGCAGAAGAAAAGAAAGAGAAGAGGATGATCAAGATGGGGGGAACTCAGTTATAGTGGTGATGGACACACCACTGGAAGACCTGAAGGACCAGGATGGGGATAGACCAACATGAAGAAAATCTATCTATGTGGTCACCAAGAGTCGACCATGACTTCATACTTGATGGGACATCATCAAGGGCAACAACATATAAGAGTGAGGGGCAGCACCATTAGGACACCTGAAGGACCAGGTTGGGCACAGATCATCCTAGAGGACAATCCACACGGTTGCTAAGAGTCAAGAGTGACTTGATCGCCTCATGAGTTAATGTCAGGACCAAGTTCTTTTGAGAAGTCCATAGTGCTGGGAAAAGTGGAAGGAAGGAAAGAGAAGAAGAGAAGGATGATCAAGGTGGAGGGATTCCGCTACAGTAGCGGTGAGGGCACCATTGGAAGACCTGGCATTTAGGAACAGATCATGATAGCAGTATTCCAATATCTCAGGGGCTGCCATAAAGAAGAGGGAGTCAAGCTATTCTCCAAAGCCTCTGAAAGCAGGACAAGAAGCAACGGGTGGAAACTCATCAAGGAGAGAAGCAACCTAGAACTACGGAGAAACTTCCTGACAGTGAGAACAATTAACCAGTGGAACAACCTGCCTCCAGAAGCAGTAAATGCTCCAACACTGGAAGTTTTTAAGAAGAGACTGGACAGCCATTTGTCCAAAATGGTACAGGGTTTCCTGCCTGAGCAGGGGGTTGGACTAGATGACCTCCAAGGTCCCTTCCAACTTTACTACTATTACATATTCTCCAAAGCGCCTGAAGGCAGGACAAGGTTGCTAAGAGCTGACATTGACTTCATGGCACATCAATGAATCAACCAACCAACCAACGTGAAGACCCATCTCCTTTGAGAAGGCCATAGTTTTGGGGAAAGTGGAAGGAAAGAGAAGACTGGAGGACCATCAGTAAGGAGGTGGACTCAGATACAGTGGTGGGTGAGTTACTGTTGGAAGACCTGAAGGACCAGGTTAGGGACACATTGTGATGGAGAATGTCTATCTATGGGATCGCTAGGAGTCAATACCAGGAGGAGGAGGAGGAGGAGGAGGAGGAGGAGGAGGAGGAGGACGACGACGACGACGACAGTGGTGCTTTCTGAGCCTGGTTGTTTTCTTGCAGACGTTTCATGACCCAACTAGGTAACGTCATCAGTGCTAGAAGGAAGTGGAGTTTGTGGAGGAGGAGGAGGAGGAGGAGGAGGAGGAGGAGGAGGAGGAAGAAGAAGAGGAGGAGGAGGAGGAGGGGGAGGAGGACTGTGGGGTCCTTAGTGCTCCCTGAACTTGGATCTTTTCTTGCAGACGTTTCATGACCCAACTAGGTAACATCATCAGTGCTAGAAGGAAGTGGAGTTTGCGGAGGAGGAGAAAGAGGGGGAGGAGGACTGTGGGGTCCTTGGTGTTCTCTGAGCTCTGTTGTTTTCTTGCACTTTTCATGACCTAACCAGGTGCTAGAAGGAAAAGTGTGTGTCAATTTTTATGGTGTCTGAAACGACAAGGAAGAAGGGGAACCAATGGTGAGTGTCGTAAACACGCCGGAAGATGCTTCTTGTGGCTTTGCAAGATGTTTATTTATTTTTCACATTTAAAGAGGCTGCAGCTGTTTGTTTTATTTTGATCGTTTCCATGTTTTCCTTGCAGGGGGAATAAATTGCAGCCGTTGCTATTTTTAATGCGTTAACTCCACCCAGACGTTTAAGGCATCTGGTTTCTTCACAGGCTTTTGAGAAGAAAAAAGCCAGCAATTGTTTTCCAGAATTTGCTGCAGAATGACTGGGGAGGGGCAGACCCAAGGCATTCCCACATAATAATAATAATAATAATAATAATAATAATAATAATAATAATAATAATAATAATAAAGCTGTTGCAAGAAGATTGCACAGACTGATTACAAGCAGCGGCATGACAAAGTAGCAACAATGGTGCATTGGAAGATCTGCAAAAAATATCACTTGCCTGTAAGCAAAAACTGGTGGGATCATAAAATAGAGAAAGTCATAGAAAATGATAAAATTAAACTGCTCTGGGACTTCAGGATTCAAACAGACAAGCACCTGCAACATAACACCCCAGACTTAACAATTGTCGATAAGAAAGACAAAAAAGTCTGGATATTGGACGTGGCAGTGCCTGGAGATAGCAGAATAGAAGAGAAAGAACTGGAGAAGATAACAAAATACAAAGACCTACAAATAGAAATAGAAAGACTGTGGCAAAAGCAAGCAAGGGTAGTACCAATAGTCATAGGCTCCTTGGGTGCAATCCCAAAACAACTGGAGCACCACTTGAACACCATTGGCATTGACAAATTCGCCATCCTGCAACGAGGTCTGTAATACCATCAAACATCCACATCTGCCTATCCCAGGTCCTGGGTAAGGACTCGATAGGTAGACAAAATGCCAAATCCAGTCTGAACATCTGGCTAACTGTGCGATGATCCATAATAATAATAATAATTGGGAGCTGGGTTAGAGAGTTGCCACTTTTCCTCTGGAGATAGTGCCCCAAAGCAAACCAGGTTGCTGAACCAATGGCAGTATATATATATATATATACTGCTCACAAAAAAAAAAGGGAACACAAATGTATAGGATCCTATATGTTTGTGTTCCCTTTATTTTTTTTGAGCAGTATATATTTGTGTCTCCTATTTTTTTGCACATCATCCCTGCAAAGTAGGACCCACATGTCATAGAAACCCACTTGACGTAATCTTGGTGTGTTGAGTAAGCCATAATTAGTCATGCATCAATGCCCCCTATTGATTTGACGTTTTCTTTGATTTTTTATCCTGTGTTTATTGTTGTTTATAAATAACTCAAGACGGCAAAAATACCTAGTACTCTTTCCTCCTTCTAATTTCTCCTGTGAGGTGGGTTGGGCTGAGACAAAGTGGCCGCCCCAAAGTCACCCAGCCAGCTTTCATACATAAAGCAGGACTAGAACTCACCGTCTCCTGGTGATTGGCATAAAGTCACCCAGTTGGCTTTCATATTTTAGGTGGGACTAGAATTCACTGTCTACTGGTGATAGGCCCAAAATCATCCAGCTGACTTTGATGCCTACGGCGGGACTAGAACTCACCGTCTCCTGGTGATTGGCCCAAAGATACCCAGCTGGTTTTCATGCCTAAGGTGGGACTAGAATTCCCAGTCTCCTGATGATTGGCACAAAGACACCCAGCCAGCGTTCATGGCTAAGGCAGGACTAGAACTCACTATCTCCTGGTGATTGGCATAAAGTCACCCAGTTGGCTTTCATGCTTTAGGTGGAACTAGAATTCACTGTCTCCTGGTGATAGGCCCAAAGTCATCCAGGCAGCTTTCATGCCGAAGGCGGGACTAGAACTCACCACCACCTGGTTCCTAGGCCAGCACTTTCACCATTACACCAAACTCTCTATGCACCACCTACCACTGTGACCTTCACTCCATATTCCCCAAAGTTTGGTAACATTCCTTCTTTCTTTCATGGAACTGTATAAAAGTTACCCACGATATGATCGCTAGGTTTATTCAAATCCAGCCTTTTTTTAGGAAAAAAAATAAAAAATAAAATAGAAGCTTAGATGGACAAAATCTAATTCTTGTAAGCTGGCCAGAGTTACCCTGTGGTCAGATGGGCAGCCAATAAATTAAGCAAACAAAATCAATTAAATCAATACTATCTGCATCTTTTTTTTCCCAAGCAGTACAAAACGCGTTGGTTGGGATGTTAATAATGATGATGATGATGATGATGATGAAGACGAAGAAGAAGAAGAAGAAGAAGAAGAAGAAGAAGAAGAAGAAGAAGAAGAAGAAGAAGAAGAAGTTGGAAGGGACTTTGGAGGTCATCAAGTCCAACCCGCTGCTCAGGCAGGAAACCCTATATACCATTTCGGACAAATGGCTGTCCAGTCTCTTCTTAAAAACTTCCAGGGCTGGAGCATTCACCGCTTCTGGAGGCAGGTGGTTCCACTGGTTAATTGTTCTCACTGTCAGGAAGTTTCTCCTTAGTTCTAAGTTGCTTCTCTCCTTTACAGAGATCAAGCACAGAAAATAACTTTAAAAACCGGTGGAAAATCTGAAGCTCCTCGTGCGAATTTCGCCCCGCTTGGCCCCTGGTTCCAGGGGGGGGGCGCGTTTTATTCCACAGGGATTCCCAGTGCCACGTGTTGGTTCCTTGGCGAGAAAAAACATCTGACATCTTTTCCCAGCCTCCTGAGAAATCAGCAAACGGTTCAGAGTTGTGGTGTGGTATGCGACATAGCAGTGAGTTAACACCCGTCCCCCGATGCCATGTGTCTGATTAGCCTTAATCAGAGACATCTGGGAGACAGCCGGGGAAACGGAAAACGAAGGCCTATTGTCTCATTAGCAGGGCTTTCCGAGGGCCAAAGCAACGGCACCCATTATCCGAGTTGCAGTTGTGGTGCCAAACCTGAAGTGCACAAAAGAGCAGCCTTTTCACAGCCCTCTGACGGAAGGATCAAGGCGGAAGGGAGGGGGGGGGGTACCACAATTTTGGCCTGCAAGGATGGTGCCTGTACGGCAGTGGTTCTCAACCTTTTTAATGCCGTGACCCCCAACCGGTCGTAAGTCAAGGACTACTCAACCGGTCATAAGTCGAGGACTACTCAACTGGTGCAGCACCGTTTGCAGAATGGGACTTTTGGCGGGCTCAGCAGGGCAGAGACATCCTGGACAATTCCTATTGGCTTTTGAAAGCAAATAGAATTAGACTCTATTCAAGAGAGTCTATTCTATTGGCTTTCAAAAGCCAATAGAATAAAAGGGAGTAGCACAGCTAAGGAAAAGGGGGGAAAAATGGCAGACTGCATTGTTTGGCGACCCTCGTGAAATGGTCGTTCGACCCCAAATGGGGTCCCAACCCACAGGTGGAGAACCACTGCTGTACGGGGTTAGGAGGACTCTGAGAGAATGCAGAATCGCCGGGCTAAGAAAGGGACCTTGGAGGTCTTCTAGTCCAACCCGCGCTTCAAGCAGGAGACCCCATGCAGGTGGTCCTCGCCTTGCAACTTTTCATTTCGCGACCGTTTCGAAGTCGCAAGGGCCCTGAGAACAGGGACTTGGGAGCTGTGAGCTTTGCAGCATCCACCTAGTCACGCGCGATCCGAATTTGGATGCTTGGCCACTGACTCGTATCGTATTGATGACGGTCGCAGCATCCCGGGCGTCCTCTTGTGCGACCTTCTGACAAGCAAAGTCAATTCGCTGAACAGCTGGATGATTCATTTCCTGCCTGAGCAGGGGGTTGGACTAGATGACCTCCAAGGTCCCTTCCAACTTTTATTATTATTATTATTATTATTATTATTATTATTATTAATCACACAATCAGCCAGCTGTTCAGTGGATTTGGTATTATTATTATTATTATTATTACTATTGTTATTATTATTATTGATCATCGCACAGTCAGCCAGATGTTCAGACTGGATTTGGCATTCTGTCTACCTATCGAGTCCTTACCCAGGATCTGGGATAGGCAGATGTGGATGTTTGAGGGTATTACAGGTATCGTCGCAGGATGGAAGCAGTTCCTAGTAAGGCCGCCTTTTGCAATTGACTAATGGCAAATTTGTCAATGCCGATGATCGTGTCCAAGTGGTGCTCCAGTTGTTTTGGGATTGCACCCAAGGCGCCTATGACTATTGGTACTACCCTTGCTTGCTTTTTCCACAGTCTTTCTATTTCTATTTGTAGGTCTTTGTATTTTGTTATCTTCTCCAGTTCTTTCTTGTCTATTCTGCTGTCTCCAGGCACTAGGATGATGATGATGATGATGATGGGAATTCCCTCTCCTTTCCCAAAGAGGGTTTTTTAAAAGTCTTTCGCAAAGAAAAGGAAGGAGAAAACAGCCCTAAAATAGAATGCCTTCCATTGATTTGGCCGCTGACTCATATTTATGACGGTCGTGGCATCCCGGGGTCACGTGATCCCCTTTTGTGACCTTCTAACAAGCCAAGTCAGGGGGGGGGAGTCAGATTCAACCATGTTAACCTGCAGCGATTCACTTAACAACTGTGGCAAGAAAGGTCCTAAAATGAGGCAAAACTCACTTTACGACCATCTTGCGTAGCAACAGAAAATTTGGGCTCAATTGTGCTCAATAAGAACTATCGATGCCGTTCCGGAGAAATGGCGCCGTCTAGTCTTTTGTAGAAGCACCCACAACTTCTGCAGGTAAGCCCTTCCACCGGTCAATAAATTAATTAACCAGATTCAGTAGAGCCTCCAGATTCAGTACAGCCCTCTCTACCTTAAGCATTGCCCTCTGCCTCTGCCCGTCATATGTATATTTTTTGGCTCATTGTTCATTTCAGTTGAAGTTTGTATGGCGATAGGCTGCTAGCCTGGAGGATAATAATAATAATAATAATAATAATAATAATAATAATGGTTGAAGAAGAAAAAATGGCTTTGGAAGAATATCTGAAGAACAATGATGAAGATGCACTGAAATTAGTATATCAGGAAGGCTTACTAACTACTGGAGAGACCAAACTGGCCTACAAGACAGACCAAATGAAGAACAGAATAGAGGCATGGGAAGACAAAGCACTACATGGCCAATACATGAAAAAAATAGCTGGGAAAGCAGATAATAATAAAACCTGGCAATGGCTAAGAGCAGGAAAATTGAAGAAAGAGACCGAGGGACTAATTCTGGCTGCACAATACCAAGCCTTAAGGACAAATGCATATAAAGTCAAAATTGAGAAGACAGCAACAGACAGTAAGTGCCGCCTATGCAAAGAAGCTGAAGAAACAGTGGACCACCTGGTAAGCTGTTGCAAGAAGATCGCACAGACTGACTACAAGCAGCGGCATGACAAAGTAGCAACAATGGTGCATTGGAAGATCTGCAAAAAATATCATTTGCCTGTAAGCAAAAACTGGTGGGATCATAAAATAGAGAAAGTCATAGAAAATGATAAAATTAAACTGCTCTGGGACTTCAGAATTCAAACAGACAAGCACCTGCAACATAACACCCCAGACTTAACAATTGTCGATAAGAAAGACAAAAAAGTCTGGATAGTGGACGTGGCAGTGCCTGGAGACAGCAGAATAGAAGAGAAAGAACTGGAGAAGATAACAAAATACAAAGACCTACAAATAGAAATAGAAAGACTGTGGCAAAAGCAAGCAAGGGTAGTACCAATAGTCATAGGCTCCTTGGGTGCAATCCCAAAACAACTGGAGCACCACTTGAACACCATCATCGGCATTGACAAATTTGCTATTAGTCAATTGCAAAAGGCGGCCTTACTAGGAACTGCTTCCATCCTGCGACGATATCTGTAATACCATCAAATATCCACATCTGCCTATCCCAGGTCCTGGGTAAGGACTCGATAGGTAGACAAAATGCCAAATCCAGTCTGAACATCTGGCTGACTGTGTGATGATCCATAATAATAATGAGGAGGAGGAGAAGGTGGATAATAATAATGCTGATGATGGTGAGGGTGCTGGTACTGATGACGGTAATAATAATAATAATAATGATAATAATAATAATAATGATGATGATGATGATGATGATAGTGGTGATGGTAATAATAATATAATAATAATAATAGTAATAATAATGAGGAGGAGGAGAAGGATAATAATGATGATGATGGTGGTGGTGGTGCTGGTAATAATAATAGTAATGCTGATGATGGTGATGTTAATAATAATAATAGATAATGATAATGATGATAGAAGAATTGGAAGGGGCCTTGGAGGTCCCTTTTCCTCTGTAGAGTACTTTTGATAGGTAACAACAACAATAATAATAGAGTTGGAAGGGACCTTGGAGGTCATCTAGTCCAACCCCTGCTCAGGCAGGAAACCCTACACCATTTCAGGCAAAATAATCCCTATTTTAGATCCAAAAGGACGCCACGCAACCGAATGCCTGACCATTTTCCACGCTTACGACCATTGCAGCACGTGATGAAAGTCCGGACGCTTGGCAAGGGGCTCATATTTACGACGGTTTCAGGGCCATCGGATCCCTTTTTCGACCTTCTGACCAGCAAAGTGACTGAATGACCAGGTCCCTGAGTGATCCACTCAAGAGCTCAGTAACAAAGGTCGTAAAATGGGGCAAAATCCACTTAACCGTCTCGCTTAGGAACAGAAATGTGGGGCTCCATTGTGGTCGTAAGTCGAGGACCAGTTTTGCTCTCTGCAAGGTTGATGGTTTAGATCTGGCCCTGAAGTGTGGGTACCAGACCCGGTAGAGCCTCCAGCACAAAGCCCTCTCTACCTTGACCCAGTAGAGCAGTGGTTCTCAACCTTTCTAATGCCGTGACCCCATAATACAGTTCCCCATGTTGTGGTGACCCCCAACCACTTATACATCACCGGGTGCCAGGGGCATGGCCAAAGAAAAGGGGGAAAAAAATGGCGGACAGCCTTGTTTGGCGACTCCCGTGAAATGGTCGTTCGACCCCAAATGGGGTCCCGACCCACAGGTTGAGAACCACTGCAGTAGAGCCTCCAGCACAAAGCCCTCTCTACCTTGACCCACTAGAGCCTCCAGCACAAAGGCCTCTCTACCTTGACCTGGCAGAGCCTCCAACACTAAGCTCTATCAATCTTTACCTGGTAGAGCCTCCAGCACAAAGCCCTCTCTACCTTTAGAGCCTCCAGCACAAAGCCCTCTCTACCGTGACCTGGCAGAGCCTCCAACACAAAGCTCTATCTATCTTTACCTGGTAGAGCCTCCAGCACAAAGCCCTCTCTACCTTTAGAGCCTCCAGCACAAAGCCCTCTCTACCGTGACCTGGCAGAGCCTCCAACACAAAGCTCTATCTATCTTTACCTGGTAGAGCCTCCAGCACAAAGCCCTCTCTACTTTAGAGCCTCCAGCACAAAGCCCTCTCTACCTTGACCTGGCAGAGCCTCCAAGACTAAGCTCTATCTATCTTTACCCGGCAGAGCCTCCAGCACAAAGCCCTCTCTACTTGAAGCCAAGGCCGAAGCTTGCATCACCCTCTGCCTCTTCCAAAGACCTTTTGCACGCAAGGAATCCAACCCGGCTGTAGGGAAGGCAAAGCCCGCGCCCGTCCTGGGGCAGCTGGCAGGGACTCAAGCATGCCGGTTCCCCTGGCTACGTTGCCGTCACCGCCGGGATCAGGACACCCTTTAACCTTTTTGCTCTTTCCGTGTGGGGGGGGGAGGCTGGTTAGGCAGCCCCTCTTCATCCCCTTCTGGGGGGGGGGGGAAACCCGATCTCCGAGCTAAATCGAGCCCCACTGCCAGGCGGCTCGGTGGGCATTGCCAAACGCCCGGCTCTTACCTGCAAGCCCAATTGCCAGCGCTCCATAACGCAGGTCACACCTTGCCCGGAGGGGAGAGACAGATGTGACCGTCCTTCTGCCATCCCTGTGGGCTGGGGGGGGGGGATGCTGGGCTTTACCCCTCCACCCACCCACCCCGTCCAGAGAGCAGATTTGAGGATCCGAGGAGGTGTGAGAGCCAGTCAGCAACACTGCTGGCTGGCGAGCGATAATGCCACCAGCTCCGGCTAAAAAAAGCCCACGTCCTTCCTCTGCCAGCACATTGCTTTGCTGGAGCGTCTGGGGTCTCGGACACCCGCACGACTCCGGCTTGGGTGTTTTTTTCCTTTCCTGCGGTGAACACACAACACAGCTGCGCTTTTGGCACCCCGCCGGGGTCATATGGAGCCCGGGCGATGCCAAGGGGCAGGAAAAGCAGTGTGGAGAGCCGGGAGGCGACCGTTCTCAGAAGCTGGGTCCAAGATTGGGAAAATGGGGTTCAAGACACACACACACACACACAAACACACACACACTGCCAGGAGGGTCTCCGAAGGAAGCGACGGTCGTGGAGAAGAACACGGGTGGAGGGAGGGTGTCCTGGCCCAAACCGAAGGGAGAACCTCGGTTGTGCAAATATAGAACATCTATTCTAAAAGATATTCGTAGGTGTTGCTCAACCTTGCAACTCCGTGGACTTCAACTCCCAGAATCCCCCAGGCCAGCCAGCTGGGGAATGTCTTGAACTGTGCTTAGGGGGCAACTGATACAGGGAGTCCTCGGTTTATGACCACAACCGAGCCCCAAATTTCGGTGGCTAAGTGAGACCGGTTAAGTGAGCTTTGCCCCCTGCCTTGTCACCGTTGTTAAGATAATGACAGCAAGGGTTAAGCTAGGACAGGGGTAGGCAACCTTGGCTCTTTTATGACTCGTGGACTTCAACTCCCAGAATTCCTGAGCCAGCCATGCTGAGGGGAAAGGGAGAGGTTTCCAAGCTGAGCCATGTTGGCTCAGGAATTCTGGGAGTTGAAGTCCACGAGTCATGAGGGGGCCATAGTTCCCCCATGCTGGCTCAGGAATTCTGGGAGTTGAAGTCCACGAATCATGAGGGGGCCATAGTTCCCCCATGCTGGCTCAGGAATTCTGGGAGTTGAAGTCCACGAGTCATGAGGGGGCCATTGTTCCCCCATGCTGGCTCAGGAATTCTGGGAGTTGAAGTCCACGAGGGCCAAGTTTGAAGACCCCTGGTTTAAATATTTATATATTTAAATATTTTTTCCTCACAGTCACGTGATCAAAATTCAGACATTTAGGCAACCTTGGCTCTTTTATGACTGGTGGACTTCAACTCCCAGAATTCCTGAGCAAGCCATGCTGAGGGGAAAGGGAGAGATCCATGCTGGCTCAGGAATTCTGGGAGTTGTTGAAGTCCACCAGTCATGAGGGGGCCATAGTTCCCCCATGCTGGCTCAGCAATTCTGGGAGTTGAAGTCCACGAGTCATAAAAGAGCCCAGGTTGCCTACCCCTGAGCTAGGAGCACCGTTGTTAAGTGACTCTGGCTTGCGCCGTGGATTTTGCTTATCGGAAGGTCGCAAAAAGGAGATGGCGTGATCCCAGGGGATGTCGCGACCGTCATAAATGAGCCTAGCGTCCGAATTTTGATCGGACATGTAAGATAGATGTAACACGGGTAAGATGTAACATGGGTCCGAAATGGTATAGGGTTTCCTGCCTGAGCAGGGGGTTGGACTAGATGACCTCCAAGGCCCCTTCCAACTTTATTATTATTGATCATTGCACAGTCAGCCAGATGTTCAGACTGGATTTGGCATTTTTGTTTACCTATCGAGTCCTTACCCAGGACCTGGGATAGGCAGATGTGGATGTTTGATGGTATTACAGGTATCGTCATAGGATGGAAGCAGTTCCTAATAAGGCCGCCTTTTGCAATTGACTAATAGCGAATTTGTCAATGCCAATGGTGTTCAAGTGGTGCTCCAGTTGTTTTGGGATTGCACCCAAGGAGCCTATCACTATTGGTACTACCCTTGCTTGCCTTTGCCACAGTCTTTCTATTTCTATTTGTAGGTCTTTGTATTTTGTGATCTTCTCCAGTTCTTTCTCGTCTATTCTGCTGTCTCCAGGCACTGCCACGTCCACTATCCAGACTTTTTTGTCTTTCTTATCTATTATTATTATTATTATTACATCAACCTAGCTGTCAAGCAAAATCAAGCTTTTAATAGCGAGTGCCATACCAAGTGCACGAATCCAACAGGTGGTAAGGACATAGGGGAAGTCAGGTACCACACAAATTGTGTAGAACAGAGGTCCCCAACCTTTTGGGCATCAGGGACTGGTTTCGTGGAGAGAGGTTTTCCCGGGGATTGGAGAGCATGTGGTTTTGTGTGCTGCCTGCATCCCGCGGATGGAGCTTTGCTTGTTTGTGTGAACCGGTTGCTGGCATGCCGCGGCCCAGTACCAGTCCACGGACTGGGGGTTGGGGACCCCTGGTGTAGAAAGTAAACACAGGGTCAGCCCTAAAGGACTCAAATGTCTACACACCAATACACAGAGCACGAGCAACAAACAGGGTGAATGAGAAATTCAGGTAAATGAGGGCCGATGAGATATTGTCGCCATTACAGAAACTTGGTGCGACGAAACCCACAACTGGAACTCACAGCGAGGGATTTAAATTATTGAAAAGAAACAGACCCAATAAAAGAGGTGGAGTTGCTCTCTCTATGAGAAATAACAACATCTCTACAGAAATAGAGCACAACAATGAGGACAAGTGCCTTGAATGCATTGGGGTCAGTATCAATGGGGGGGGGGAGGAAAGGACACAAGTGTATACTCTATATCAGGGCTTTTCAACCAGTGGGACGGGTACCACCTGTGGTACATTGGCACCTGACAGGTGGGACGCGACCATCCTAGAAAAGTAGCGGGGGAGGGGAATGAGCTGAACCGGTGGCAGCACTGCACAAGCCTGAGCGAGAGACGGCTGGAGCTGCAGGGCTGTCAGGGCTGAGCGGAAGCGCCAGGATCAATCAGTGCCGCTTTCCAGCTATTCGGCGCTTCTTCAGGGTTATCAGGGCTCAGCGGAAGTGCCAGGATCAGCGCCAGGCTCCAGCTGGGGCTCGGTGCTGATCCTGGCGCTTCTGCTGAGCCCCAAAGAAGCGCCAATCAGCTGGAATGTTGCAGCATCTCCAGGGTCTTGTGATTTACATTCAGAGGCTTGGCAACCGATTCATATTTATGACGGTCAGTGTCCCGGGGCCATGTGAAGTGACCAAAACCTGCTGCAACCACCCAGCAGACAGGGGGAGAATAAAAACCAAACACCCCCCCACCCCACCCCCTCTGCCAATCCCCAACAGAAATGCTCACAACCATGAAAACCTCGGACAGGAGGAAGAATGCGGCCGGGCAGGCAGGCAGGTGTCTTGCTCGGCAGTGGCTTGGGGGGCACTTTTTTCAGTGCCATTGTAACTCCAAACAGTCACTAAGCGAACTGTTGTAAATTGAGGACTACCTGTACTTTATCACTTTTTTCCTTTGGGGGGGGAGTCATCAAGTTTTTGACACCTTGCTAGGCGATTGGTGGTCCTTGGATGTTGCCATATCCTAAAAGTGGCACAATGGGTGAAAAGGTTGAAAAGCCCTGCTCTATGTAGGCCACCCAGCCAGAGGAAAGAGACACACTTTTTGCTAGTCAGATAACTAAGGTATATAGGAAGCACACCATAATGGTGACGGGGGGCTTTAATTACCCTGACATCAACTGGCAGACAAACTCTGCACCAAGTGGAAGATCAAACAGGTGGCTGACAAACCTGGCAGACAACTTTGTCTCCCCCAAAGTAGAGAAGGGAACTAGGGCAGGGGTCCCCAACCTTTGGGGTACCAGGGACCAGTTCCACGGAGAGTTTTTTTCCACGGACCGGAGGCTGCGTGGTTTTGGGTGCTGCCTGCATCCCACGGATGGAGCTTTGCTTGTTTGGGTGGACCGGTTGCTGGCCTGCCACGGCCCAGTACCAGTCCATGGAGTGGGGGGGTTGGGGACCCCTGAACTAGGGGGATCAGCCATATTGGACTTAATTCTCACTAACAGAGATGAACTGATAGATAGAAGATGTTGAGGCTATAGGGCAGTGGTTCTCAACCTTTTTAATGCCGTGACCCCCAACCGGTCGTAAGTCGAGTACTCAACCAGTCATAAGTCGAGGACTACTCAACTGGTGCAGCACCGTTTGCAGAATGGGACTTTTGCAGGCTCAGCAGGGCAGAGACAGCCTGGACAATTCCTATTGGCTTTGGAAAGCCAATAGGATTAGACTCTATTCAAGAGAGTCTCTTCGATTGGCTTTCAAAAGCCAGTAGAATAAAAGGGAGTAGCACAGCTAAGGAAAAGGGGGGGGGGGAAATGGCGGACTGCGTTGTTTGGCGACCCCTGTGAAATGGTCGTTCGACCCCAAATGGCCTCCCGACCCACCGGTTGAGAACCACTGCTATAGGAACCTTTGTACGAAAGGCAAGAAGCTCAGAGAGCATCAAGGACCAACTCCAAACATTTTATTATTTTGGTAAGAGTTTGTCCCATCTCCAGGAGGACAGAAAAAAATCACAGCTGGGGCCCTCGATGGCCGAAAGAAATCTTCCTGGCGTCCGATTTTGCTCACGTATATATTTTTTTATTTAATGGAGATAAATACAAAGGCTCAACCCAAAGGATCAGAAAAAAAACGATAAAAACTGGGACGAGTTTCTGGAGGAAAGGATGGATTAGGGGGACAAAGAGTCTCAAACTGGGGAAAAAAAAAAAGGTTTCTGGGGGTGAACTGGGTGGGTAAAATTTCAAAGCCAAGGAGGGCACCTGCTCCCCAACCCCCCCCCCCCGGTGCCTTTTGCACTCAAGAGGGGTTTCGGAGCCTCTGGCTTCAACGCTGAAACCGATCGGAGAAATTGGGAGACTGTGGCACGGTCAGCGGGTGCTCGCTCGCCTTGATTTCCACGTTCGCGTACTTGCGGATCGGGTTGGCCTTGTGCACCTGGAAGGAGAGAAAAGGGACACCTGGCTGAGGGTGAGGTCCCCAGGGCAGCCTTGCCTGCTGCCGAAGGAGGTGCTTGCTGAAGACCCAAGACCAGATGCAGAGGCGAGGAGAGGGATATAAAATATGGAGAAGAGGAGAGGAGGAAATATCAACCAAGAAGGGGAGGGGAGGGGAGAGAAGAGAATATAAAATAAGAAGGAAGGAAAAGAGGAGAGGAGTATAAAATGAGGGGAGAGGAGAGAGAAGAAAATATAAAATAAGGAAGGAGAAGAGAAGTATAAAATAAGGAGGGGAGGGCTGAGAGGAGAGAAGAAAATATAAAATAAGAAGGAAAGAGGAGAGGAGGAAATATAAAATAAGGAGGGAGGGGTGAGAAAAGAAAAAAGAGAAGAAAATGTAAAATAAGAAGAGGAGAGGAGAAGAGAAGAGAGGAGAAGAGAAGAGAGAAGAAAATATAAAATAAGAAGGAGGGAAAAGAGGAGGAAATATAAAATAAGGAGGGAGAGATGAGAAGAGAAGAGAAAAGAAAAGAAAATATAAAATAAGAAGGAAGGAGGAGAGGAGAGAATATAAAATAAGGAGGGAGGGGTGAGAAAAGAAAAGAGAAAATATAAAATAAGAAGAGGGGAGGGGAGGGGAGGAGAGAATATAAAATAAGAAGGAAGGAGAAGACGAGGAAATATAAAATAAGGAGGGAGGGGTGAGAGAAAAAAATATAAAATAAGAAGAGGGAGGAGAGGAGAGGAGAAGAGAAAATAAGAAGGAAGGAGAAGAGGAGGAAATATAAAATAAGGAGGGAGGGGTGAGAAAAGAAAAGAGAGAAGAAAATATAAAATAAGAAGAGGGGAGGGGAGGAGAGGAGAGGAGAGGAGAGGAGAAAATATAAAGAAGGAAGGAGAAGAGGAGGAAATATAAAATAAGCAGGGGAGGGGTGAGAAGAGAGGAGAAAAGAAAATTTAAAATAAGAAGAGGGGAGGAGAGGAGAAGAGAGGAGAAGAGAAGAGAGAAGAAAATATAAAATAAGAAGGAAGGAGAAGAGGAGGAAATATAAAATAAGGAGGGGAGGGGTGAGAAGACAGGAGAGAAGAAAATTTAAAATAAAAAGGAAGGAGAAGAGGCGAGAATCTTTACTCTCATTTTTTAATTGTCAGCACAGTGGCAGACATTAAACATGAAATTCTGAAGACACACTTCAAAGCGGTGTTTTTTTCAACCTCGGCCAATTTAAGACAGGTGGACTTCAATTCCCAGAATCCCCCAGCCAGCATGCTATATCCATCAACAGTCCCCAACATTTTGGGCACCGGGGACCAGTTTGGGAAAGAAAACGGTCTTCCACAGACCAGGGGCGGGTAGGGGGGGAAAGAATGCTTTTGTGCACAATCTAGACTCTGCGCATGCACAGATGAAGCATCTGGCCGGCCGCTTGCGCTGCCCAGTTCCTAACAAGCCACGGACCGGAACCGGTCCACAGGCCGGAGGTTGCGGACCCTTTGCTATTAATGCTGCCTCTGTGCAAATACAGGGAGCTCTCGACTTAACAACAGTTCATTTAGTGACCGCTCCAAGTTACGACGGCACTGAAAAAAAGGGACTTAGGACCGTTTCTCACGGTTACGACCTTTGCAGCCTCCCCCACGATCAAAATTCAGACGCTCGGCCATTGACTCGCACTTACGACGGTCGCAGCGTCCCGGGAGTCAGGTGACGATCCCCTTTTGGGACCTTTTGACAAGCAAAGCCCATGGGGGGGGAAGCCAGATTCGCTTATAACCATGTGACTCACTGAATAACTGCAGCGTTTCATTTAACAACCGTGCCAAGGTCGTAAAATGGGGCAAAACTAAAATTAACACATCTCCCTCAACAGCAGAAATTGTGAGCTCCACTGTGGGCGTAGGTTGAGGATCTACCTGTAGCGTCGCTCTCAAGAAATGTTTTGCAGCCTGGGCACCTTCCACCGGGCTGTGACCGGTTTTTCACACTTACGACCGTTACAGCGCCCCCCTCCCCGCGGTCAGGGGATCAAAATCCGGATGCTGGGCAACCGGTTCCTGTTTGCGACGGGTTGCGCCCTCGAAAATAGAGGACCAAACCAGTAATAATGATGGGCAAGTCCTTGACTTATAACCACAATTGAGCCTAATATTTCACTTCCTAAGACGGTTCTTAAATGAATCGTGCCCCAGGGCACCATATATTGTGCTGCAGTTGTTAAGGGAATCACTGCAGTTGTTAAGAAGACGGTTGTGAAGGGAATCCGGCTCCCCGGCCGATTTTGCGTGTCGGAAGGTCGCAAAAGGGGATCACGTGACCCTCCCAGGGAGGCTGCGACCGTCATAAATACGAATCAGTTGCCGAGTATAGGCAGGACAAGAAACCACGGATGGAAACTCATCAAGGAGAGAAGCAACCTAGAACTAAGGAGAAACTTCCTGACAGTGGGGACAATTAACCAGTGGAACAACCTGCCTCCAGAAGCGGTGAACGCTCCAACACTGGAAGTGTTTAAGAAGAGACTGGACAACCACGTGTCCTGAATGGCGTAGGTTCTCCTAGCTGAGCAGGGGGGGTTGGACTAGATGACCTCCAAGGCCCCTTCCCAACTTTATTATTATTATAATATTAATTTTGATCACGTGACCACGGGGACGCTGCAACGGTTGTAAGTGTGGAGAACAGTTGGGAGTCCCTTTTTTTCAGCGCCGTTGTAACTTTGAGCCGTCACTGAACGGACCGCTGTAAATCGAGGAGTAACTGCACTTCCGCTGCCTCCAAGGAGCGAACCGGAAGATCCCGGAAAGAGAGGCAGGCGGAAAGACCCCGTCCTTCCCTTACGAGTTTACCAGCTCTTCGCGGAGCTTCGCCATCTCTTCTTTCTCCCGCTCCTCCTCGACGCGCTGCGCCGCCTCCTGCAGCCGCGCCTTCTCTGCCTCCAGCTCGGCTAGGCGCTTCTCGAACTCCTGGCGCTCCCTGGCCCGCCGTTCCGTGGCCAGCTCGAAGTGATCGGGCACTGCAGAAGCAAAAAGGAGAGGCACGGAGTTGAGAAAGAGGAACTGTTGAGAGGGAGATGATATTCAAAGCTAACGAAGCTCAAAGGGGAAGGGATGGCGGATGAGGGCACCAACACGTTCCATTTCAAAATAACTTCGCTTTTGGTTTCCTACTCCCAGATTTTCCCCAAAATAAGACCCACCCCCCCAAAATAAGCCCGAGTCTGATTTTTTTTTGGGGTGGGGGGGTGGGATTAATATAAGCCCTACCCAAAAAATAAACTCGGGAAGGGGGGAATCGTGGGCAGCACAAACAGCGGTGAGCGCACGGGGGCCGATGGTGTCCGGCAACAGCTGCAGCCTGCCGGCCCAGAGTGGAGAAGTCCGCCTGCTAAAGAAGCTTCTTGACTGCAGGCTAAAACATGTCACGAACGGAATTGGGTTTGTCTAATTTAATGAAGAGAAGGACAAGGGGGGACAGGATAGCAGTGATCCAGTATCTCAGGGGATGCCCCAAAGAAGAGGGAGTCAAGCTATTCTCCAAAGCGCCTGAAGGCCGGACAAGAAGCAACGGATGGAAACTCATCAAGGAGAGAAGCAACCTGGAACTAAGGAGAAACTTCCTGACAGTGAGGACAATTAACCAGTGGAACAGCCTGTCTCCAGAAGCGGTGAATGCTCCAACACTGGAAGTTTTTAAGAAGAGACTGGACAGCCATTTGTCTGAAAGGGTATAGGGTTTCCTGCCTGAGCAGGGGGTTGGACTAGATGATCTCCGAGGTTCCTTCTTTATTATCATTATCATTATTATTATTGATCATCGTCAGCCAGATGTTCAGACTGGATTTGGCATTTTTGTCTACCTATCAAGTCCTTCCCAAAGACCTGGGATGGGCAGATGTGGATGTTTGATGGTATTACAGGCATCGTCGCAGGATGGAAGCGGTTCCTAGCAAGGCCGCCTTTTGCAATTGACTAATGGCGAATTTGTCAATGCCGATGATGGTGTCCAAGTGGCGCTCCAGTTGTTTTGGGATGCACCCAAGGAGCCTATGACTATTGGTACTACCCTTGCTTGCTTTTGCCACAGTCTTTCTATTTCTATTTGTAGGTCTTTGTATTTTGTTATCTTCTCCAGTTCTTTCTCCTCTATTCTGCTGTCTCCAGGCACTGCCACGTCCACTATCCAGACTACTCCTACTCCTTCTCCTTCTTCTTCTTCCCCTTCCTCTTCTTCTTCCCCTTCCTCTTCTTCTTCCCCTTCCTCTTCTTCTTCCCCTTCCTCTTCCTCTCCTTGTTATTAAAAACAAGAAAGTCCAGTTGCGTCTTGATTAAAAAAAAAGCAAAGGGATGTCCAGGCTCTTCTTCTAAACCTCCAGGCCACCTCAGGTGGGCCACACACACCTGGAGACGCCTCACCTGAAGCCAGCTTGCTGTCTTTCCTGGGAACAAAAGGGTCCTGGTGCAAAACCTGGCTGGGTTGAGCTTTGAAGATGGCGGCTTCCTTCTGGCGCTGCAGCTCTTCCTTCAGCTGGGGGGGGGAGGGAAATGGGGAGGAGGAAAAAAAGAGACGGTTAGGAGGAACAGGTCCGAAGGAGACAGCCGTCGAAAGAAAAATCCGGATAGTTCTCGATTTACGGCCGCAACAGAGCCCCCAGGCAGTCGTTAAGCGAGTTTGTGCCCCCGTTCTGCAGCTTCTCTGGCCAGGCTAGTTAAGCAGATCACTGCAGTCGTTAAAAGTTAGTAACCCGGTTGTTAATATTTCTATTTAGCATCTCTGAACAAAAATGTCTTGGCGCAGATTTTTAGTCCACGTTCTTTAGCCCTAACAATTGGGAGTGGGTGGGAAACCTTTGAGAAATACTAATTTTTATGCAGGTAATTTTCAGAATATTCTACATTAGCACCCCATTTCGGAGCTGAGACAAGTTTTAGGACAAATACAAAGAGTTAAAGAATTAAGTTGGGAGACTAACATGGCCATTTCAAGCTCATTCTGCTCTCATCAGTTAGCCATACCCTTTATGGGATTCGAACGTGGGCAGTTTACATGTTAGGCAGTTGTTTAACCACCCAGCCACAGGCTCTCCTCCCCTCTCTGTCAGCCGAGTCAAGGGAGTATATACAGAAAGTTTATCTTTAATAACATTAAAACCAAGAATCCCAGGTATACACATATCGAGGCCAGTAGTAAAAGTATCCGAACACCAGGATAAAAATCTTAAACCAAAGCTGTTTAATCTACAAAAGTACTAAGCTTTCGTCGGCCAAACTACCGACATCGTCAGAGTGTAAAAAACGCCGGATCCGGGAGTTCATTTATATAACTGGCCGCCTCTACGCTCTAACAACAATAACAACAACAACAATAATAATGAGAAGTTGGAAGGGACCTTGGTGGTCATCTAGTCCAACCCCCTGCTAGCATTGGGTTTGGATGACACTTACAACCCATGTATGGAGGTTTTCAAGAGAAAGCTCTTCAGGCTAAATTAACTTATCTCTCTGCAACCTCGGGCCCTACATTTTTAAATTCCCAAAATGTAAATTCATCTAGTATGGAGATTTGCAAGGTTTTCTCCCGGAGAGGAAAACAACATCGAAAACGCCCTCATTGTGATCTGAGGCTCACGTTCCCACCTTCTCAGAGCCCTTTCTGAACCCCCACATGGACAGGGGGGGGGACCAAATCCAGCTCCAAATTCTTCTCATGGGGGGGGGGGTTAAAAGAAAAAACAAGACCTCCCAAACCAGCCGGACCCTACACACACACCCCGCCCCAACTGCTTCACCTTACCTGCTGCTGCCACATCTCCTGGCGGATGGCTCCGCGGGCATCGATGGCCAGGTGGAAGGGCTCTGGCTTGGTGGCGCTCTTTACCTTCTTCTCGGGCAGGTTGACGTGGTCAAACTGAGGCAGCGGGTGGGCTTTGAACTTGGGCACCTGCAGGCAGGACAAGGAGAGAGAGAGAGAGAGAGATTCACTGGGGCGGGGGCTGCTTTCCAGGCCCCTTCCAACATTGATGATGTTCTATGTTCTAATTTCATCCCAGTGCAGCTGGGAAGAGAGAATCATGGTTTGGTTACAGCCTAAACCAGGGCTCTTCAAACTTGGCCCCTTTGATGACTGGTGGACTTCAACTCCCAGAAGGCCTCAGCCAGGCACGCCGTGTCTGGCTGAGGCCTTCTGGGAGTTGAAGTCCACCAGTCATCAAAGGGGCCAAGTTTGAAGAGCCCTGCCCTAAACAGAGACGCATGTCAGAATCCAATTATATTTCATCTCTAGTTATCAATTATAAAAAACCCCATTTCTGCCTTCTATGGATTCTGCCGTACGAGGAAGGGAAGGGGGTGAACAAAGGGGCTTTATGGCCCTGACTTCCTTCCGTACACTTCAAAGGAACTGGTTGTGTGTATTGCCAAAAGAGCTAACCATAAGAATGGGACTATTACCTTTCATGTAGTTTTCTTTGAAGTCTCCATCCAGCCGGTAGTAAGGAAAAGGGGGTGGGAATGTTATGCCTGAGACTGTCGCTGGAAGAAGAGGGTGATTGGGTGGGGCTACTGGGGAACCCCTTAAAACCTCGAATGGGAGAGCTTGGACCCCAAGTCCTGTCTAGAATGCCTGCAACCATTTTCTCTTAATAAAGGATGCCTGTTGGAAGAATTATTCCAAGAGTTCTGTCTTCTTAAGATGCAAAGTGGGGTGAGTCCTTACAACGCTGAAGAGTCCCAGGGCTGCAGGCCCATTCAGAGAAGAGGGTGGTGGGAACGACTCAACAAAGCAGGGTCCTTTTCAAGCAGAATAAAACTGGAAGGGACCTAAGAGGTCATCCAGTCCAACCCCCCCCCCGCTCAGGCTGGAAACCCTATGCCATTTCAGACAAATGGCTGTCCAGTCTCTTCTTAAAAACTTCCAGTGTTGGCGCATTCACCGCTACTGGGGAGAACAGGCTGATAAGGGAAGTTTAGAGGCTGTTCCGCGTGGAAATTGGCGCTCGCTTATCACAGCCTGACATTGTCGAAAACGGCAAGAACCGTCCGGCAGCCAAGAGCTCCTTGCACAAGTGTTGAAAGAGCCACAGGAAACGCAGGTGGCAGGGCTGCGGGTGTGTGTGTGTGTGTGTGAGGGGGGGGGGAACTGGGACAGGAGCCTCTGTGGAGAACACCAGCCAGAGACCTCCGAGATTTCTCCAACGTCACTTTCAGAGTTTTTGGCGGCCGGTGCAAAATAATAATCCGAGGGCTTTCGTAGCGCAGGAGAAAAAGAGGCATCCCGTAGTGTCAAGGTGCGAGAATCGGCTGCGGTTGTGTGGATAGACAGCCCGGGGAGAAGTCTTCAGATCAGTTAGGCTGCAATGTTTTTCCCTCCCCTGATCTCTACTTTGGTTGTTTCAAGTAATTTTTAATTTATTTATTTCTAACCGGCTTTTATTAGTTTTATAAATAAGTCAGCCAATGTAGATTCTTCCTCCTGTTTTCCTTCTCCTGAGTGGTTGGGCTAAGAGGGAGTGACTAGTCCAAGGTCACCCAGCAGGCTTTCTTGCCTAAGGCGGGACTAGAACTCACCGTCTCCTGGTGATTGGCCCAAAGTCACCCAGCTGGCTTTCATGCTTAAGGTGGGACTAGAACTCACCGTCTCCTGGTGATTGGCCCAAAGTCACCCAGCTGGCTTTCATGCTTAAGGCGGGACTAGAACTCACCGTCTCCTGGTGAAGGGCCCAGAGTCACCCAGTTGGCTTTCATGCCTAAGGCGGGACTAGAACTCACCGTCTCCTGGTGATTAGCCCAGAGTCACCGAGCGGGCTTTCTTGCCTAAGGCGGGACTAGAACTCACCATCTCCTGGTGATTGGCCCACAGTCACCCAGCTGGCTTTCATACCTAAGGCAGGAGTAGAACTCCCTGTCTCCCACAATTTATATGAAGAACGGTTGCAGAAATTGGGTATGTCTAGTCTACTGAAAAGAACCATGGGGGACAGGATAGCAGCCTTCAAATATCTCAGGGATTGCCCCAAAGAAGAGGGAGTCCAGCTCTTCTCCAAAGCACCGGAAGGCAGGACAAGAAGCAACGGATGGAAACCAATCAAGGAGAGAAGCAACCTGCAACTAAGGAGGAACTTCATAACAGTGAGGACAATTAACCAATGGAACTCCTTGCCTCCAGAAGTTGTGGCTGCTCCATTAATGGACGCTTTTAAGAAGAGACTGGACAGCCATTTGTCCGAAATGGTATAAGGTTACCTACTTGTGCAGGGGGTTGGACTAGAAGACCTCCAAGGTCCCTTCTAGCTCTGTTATTCTGTTCAATCCCCCTTGCTGCCAAAAGATTTGAGTGATTATCCCCACTGCGTTCCTTTGCTGTTGATTTTATTGTTTTATTACTTTACTTCTGTTTTCCTTCCTTTTTATTTTATTACTTTCATTTGGACGTAGGCCAATTGGTGTACATTCAAAGTGACTATAATAAAGTTCTTGTTTATTATTATTTGTTCTTACTGTTATTTCTAGAGGTATTTATTTATTTATTTATGAGACTTATATACCGCTTTAAAAGTGCAAGCACTCTCTAAGCGGTGTACACCAGTAAGCAATGTATATATATATATATATTTACATTGCCCCCAACAATCTGGGTCCTCATTTTACCTACCCCGGAAGGATGGAAGGCTGAGTCAACCTTGAGCCGGTGAGATTTGAACCGCTGACCTGCTGAACACAGTCAGCTAAAGTGGCCTGCAGTACTGCACTCTAACTGCTGCACCACCTCAGCTCTAATAAGTTGAGGTAGTCCTCAACTTACAACCATTCGTTTAGTGACTGTCCAAAATGACAATGGCGCTGAAAAAAAGTGACTAAGGACCATTTTTTTTTACACTTATGACCGTTGCAGCATCCCCGGGGTGGTCACGGGACCACAATTCAGACGCTTGGCAACTGACTCATATTTACGACGGTCACCGTATCCCGGGGGTCATGTGATCCCCTTTTGCGACCTTCTGATAAACAAAGTGAAGGGGGAAGCCGGACTCACTTAACAACCGTGTGACTCGTTGCACAACTGTGCAGTGACTCACTTAACGACGGTGGCCGTTAAGTCGAGGACTCCCTGCAATTCTCTCCTTTCTCAGTTTATTTGATGGTTCTATTATTTTATTTCTGTTCCGTTTACTCTCCTTTCATTTTTCTATTTTTCTTTCTTTTTTTTTAATTATAGCCCCTTGGCAAGGCAGGGGGGGAGGCAAATAAATTTGGCAATCATCAATCATCAAAAGAGCCTCTTTCAAAGGGCGCCTACCTCCTCCTTCTGCAGCTCTTCGATTTTTTTCTCTTTCTGAAGCAGCCGCTCCTTGTCCCGGGCATCAAATGAGAACGGGCATGGCTCCACCAGCCTCGGCTCTGCCGGTTTGGGTTTGAAGGGCACCCCTGGATGCGGCATCGGCTTGGCTTTGATCACGGGGGCCACGTCCTCCAACTGCAAGAGAGACCGGCATCAGCAAAGAAAACAGGGGAGACAAGGCACAGCCCACCTACTGGGGGAGATCCAGGGACAGAGACGCCAGTCTTAATAACAACAATACTAATAATAACAATAATAACAACAAAAATAATAAAGTTGGAAGGGACCTTGGAGGTCATCTAGTCCAACCCCTTGCTCAGGCAGGAAACCCTATACCATTTCGGACAAATGGCTGTCCAGTCTCTTCTTAAAAACTTCCAGTGTTGGAGCATTTACCGCTTCTGGAGGCAGGTGGTTCCACTGGTTAACTGTTCTCACTGTCAGGAAGTTTCTCCTTAGTTCTGTGTTGCTTCTCTCCTTGATTAGTTTCCATCCGTTGCTTCTTGTCCTGCCTTCAGGCTCTTTGGAGAATAGCTTGACTCCCTCTTCTTTGGGGCAGCCCCGGAGATATTGGAACGCTACTATCACGTCACCCCAGTCCTTCTTTTCATTAAACTAGACATATCCAGTTCCCGACCCAATTCCTGCACCCACAACTTCTGGTGGCAAGTTGTTCCACTGGTTAATTGTTCTAACTGTCAGGAAATCTCTCCTTAGTTCCTGGTTGCTTCTCTCCTTGATTACTTTCCACCTGTTGCTTCTTGTCCTGCCTTTGGGCGCTTTGGAGAATAGCTTGACTCCCTCTTCTTTGGGGCAGCCCCTGAGATACTGGAACTGTGCTATCATGTCCTTCTCTTCATTAGACTAGACAGGCCTGGGCAGGTTCACGCTGGCATCTGTGCCAGGCCCAATGGAGGTAGTCCTTGACTGATGACCAAAACCTGGGTCCAGAATTTCCATTGAAGGTCATTTGATAGAGTCACCCTTGATTTTACCCTCTTTCCTGCTATGGTCATGCAGTTACTGGGTGAACCTGGCTCCCCCCCCCCCGATTGACCTGGCTTGCAGAAAGCTTGGCACAAGGGGGTCTGCTGACCCTGCGACACGGCAGCTGCCGTGAGTCAGTGGCCAAGGATCAGATGACCCGCAGGACCTTGCAACGGGACGGTCGCAACTGGCGATCACCTGACCCTGGGACAGTGCAACCGTTGTAAATACGGGCTGGTTTGTCAAAGGCCCAGATTCTGAGGACGGGACCATGGGGATGCTCCAACGGTCGTAAGAGAGGAGAGAAAGGGGGGAACTGGGGGGGGGCAATTTGGGGCTCTCTGGGCTTGGTGGTTTTCCTGCAGACATTTCATGACCCAGCTAGATAATATTATCAGTTCTAGGAAGGAGGACATTGTGCAGAGAGGAGGAGGAGGACCGTGGGGTCCTTGGTGTTCTCTGAGCTTGGTGGTTTTCTTCCAGACATCTCATGACCCAACTAGGGAACATCATCAGTGCTAGAAGGGAGTTTGCGGAGGAGGATTGTGGGGTCCTTGGTGTTATCTGAGTTTGGTGGTTTTCTTGCAGACATTTCACGACCCAACTAGAAGATAATCAGTGCTAGAAGGGAGTGGGGTTTATAGAGAGGAGGAGGAGGAGGAAGACTCTGAAGTCCTTGATGCTCTCTGAGCTTGGTGATTTTTTTTGCAGACATCATCAATTCTAGAAGGGAGGGGAGTTTGCGAGAGGAGGAGGAGGAGGAGGAGGAAGACTCTGAAGTCCTTGATGCTCTCTGAGCTTGGTGATTTTTTTTGCAGACATCATCAATTCTAGAAGGGAGGGGAGTTTGCGAGAGGAGGAGGAGGAGGAGGAGGAAGACTCTGAAGTCCTTGATGCTCTCTGAGCTTGGTGATTTTTTTTGCAGACATCATCAATTCTAGAAGGGAGAGGAGTTTGCGAGAGGAGGAGGAGGAGGGGGGGGAGCAGGAAGAGGAGGAGGACTGTGTGGCCCTTGGTGTTCTCTGAGCTTGTTTTCTTGCAGACGTTTCATTTCCCAACTAGGTAACATCTTCAGTGTTTGAAAGGAATGGGGTTTGTGGAGAGGAGGGGGAAGAGGGGGAGGAGGAGAACCGTGGGGGTCCTTGGGGCTCTCTGAGCTTGGTGGTTTTCTTGCAGACGTCCCATGACCCAACTAGGGAACATCATCAGTGCTAGAAGGGAGTGGGATTTGCACAAAGGAGGAGGAGGAGGAAGACTCTGAAGTCCTTGATGCTCTCTGAGCTTGGTGATTTTTTTGTAGACATCATCAATTTTAGAAGGGAGGGGAGTTTGCGAGAGGAGGAGGAGCAGGAAGAGGAGGAGGACTGTGTGGCCCTTGGTGTTCTCTGAGCTTGTTTTCTTCCAGATGTTTCATTACCCAACTAGGTAACATCTTCAGTGCTTGAAAGGAATGGGGTTTGTGGAGAGGAGGAGGAGGACCGTGGGGGTCCTTGGAGCTCTCTGAGCTGGATGCTTTCCCTGCAGGCATTTCGTGACCCAGCTAGGGAATATCATCAGTTCTAGAAGGGAATGGCGCATTTTAGGAGAGGAGGAGTGTTAATCACTTTGTTCAGTGCCGTTGATGTTTTTGGCCGCTCAACACAAAGTCGCCAGTCCAGGGGAGGCTGTGTAAAGATCCTCAGCGCAGGGAGATCAACCAGGGCTTCAGAACAGGCTGGAGGGGAAAACCAGCTGTTCAGCCATGAGCGGAGATACCCCAGCGGTGCCCAGCAGCCCCCCGAGGCCAAACCGAGGCCCGGCGCACAGCACATACCTTTTCTTTCGCTTCCTCTCTCACCAGGGCACCCACTTTGTTTTTCAAGGCAAAAGCGGGCGACTTAGGGACAGTGATGGGAAGCTGCTTCTTCTCAGGAACACCCTGCAAGGGAGGAAGGGTGGAAAGACCCAGGGCGTCAGTCTGGTGATGCCACAGGGTGGAGAAGACCCAGCCACGCTACCGGCAACCGCAAAGAAATCCCGCCTGGAATTCCTTGCTGGAGACCAGCGCCCCTCTCGGCACAAATGGGGACAGGATGGGCATGTCTTCCTACAATCAAGCACAGACACACACACTCCCACACACACAATTTAGGCCTTCATGGGAAGAATACTCTGCTCTTGTCGGAGCAAGATCACTCTGCATTCCGAGGATCTCTCCCCGTTCTGTCTAGTTGAGGCATCGGGTGGATCCCACAGGTGTTACCTCTCTCCTTAGGAGTATGACTTTGTTGCTCGTATCTTACGATTTATATTCTTTCATTTAGTTGTGTTGTTTGCTTATTTAGTATTCTATGGCTATCGCTAAGTGTTGAATCTTAGGATTTATGATGAATGTATTTTTATGTTGATTATGATCATGATTTATCACCTGTGATTTGTATCTACACTGAGAGCTTATGGACAGGAGACAAATTCCTTGTGTGTCCAACCACACTTGGCCAATAAAGAATTCTGTTCTCTTCTATTCTGTTGTTATGTTCTATTCTGCTCTACCCTATTCTGTATTTCTTTTCTATTCTACTCTATTCTAATTTCTAATTCTATTCTATTCCATTCTATTCTTATTTCTAATTCTATTCTTTCCTTTATTCTATTCTATTCTGCATTCTATTTTCTTTTCTATTTTATTCAGCTCTATTCCATTCTACAATCTGTTATCTCTATTCTATTCTATTCTATTCTATTCTATTCTATTCTATTCTATTCTATTCTATTCTATTCTATTCCTTTTCTATATTCTATTTTATTCCAGTTTAGAGCCAAGGTTCTCCACCCCTGCCCAAATGCCTGAATTTTGATCACGTGACCATGAGGAAAAATATTTAAATATTTAAACCAGGGGCAGGCAACCTTGGCTCTTTTATGACTCGAGGATTTCAACTCCCAGAATCCCTGAGACAGCCATGCTGAGGGGAAAGGGAGAGGTTTCCAAGCTGAGCCAGGCTGGCTGAGGAATTCTGGGAGTTAGAGTCCACCAGTCATGAGGGGGCCAAGTTTGAAGACCCCTGGTTTAAATATTTTTTCCTCAGGGTCATGTGATCAAAATTCAGGCATTTGAGCAGGGGTAGGCATCCTTGGTTCTTTTAGGACTTGTGGACTTTAATTCCCAGAATTCCTGAGCCAGCCACGCTGAGGGGAAAGGGAGAGGTTTCCAAGCTGAGCCATGCTGGCTGAGGAATTCTGGGAGTTGAAGTCCACGAGTCATGAGGGGGCCATAGTTCCCCCATGCTGGCTGAGGAATTCTGGGAGTTGAAGTCCATCATTGGCTCAGGAATTCTGGGAGTTGAAGTCCACGAGTCATGAGGGGGCCATGCTGGCCCATTCTGGCTCAGGAATTCTGGGAGTTGAAGTCCACGAGTCATAAAAGAGCCAAGGTTGCCTACCACTGGTTTACATACTTTTCCTCATGGTCACATGATCAAAATCCAGACATTTGGGCAGGGGTAGGCAACCTTGGCTCTTTTATGACTCGTGGACTTCAACTCCCAGAATTCCTGAGCCAGCCACGCTGAGGGGAAAGGAAGAGTTTTCCAAGCTGAGCCAGGCTGGCTCAGGAATTCTGGGAGTTGAAGTCCATGAGTCATGTGGGGGCCATACTTCCTCCATGCTGGCTCAGGAATTCTGGGAGTTGAAGTCCACCAGTCAAAAAAGAGCCAAGGTTGACTACCCCTGCACTAAAGACCGTGCGTCAAGGACCGCCTGTCTCTCACAACATCCAAGACTGAAATCACCAGACTCCCCTCCCCTTGGGTAAAATACCCCCCCCCCTTTTTTTTTTGAGAAGATGGCCACCCAGCCGCAATTACCACCACGTCTTCCAGGATCTTGGTCGGGCAGGGCCTGGAGTGGAACTCAAACGGCTCCTCTTCCTGGACCTTCTTGGTCTCCCGTTCCTGGATCCGTTTCTCCATTTCCAGGTTGAAGCCGATCGGCTTGGTCGGCTCTTTCACGGGGGGCTTCTTGGGCAGGAGGGGCCCGCCCTGCAGGATGCGGTGGTTGAGCTCCTGAGCCTTGAACCTGTACCTGTTGGACGGTGGGAGCAGATGGTCAACGGGAAGGCCCTCGGGGGGGCTCTGGGGACTGAAGAGGGGGGGGTCCAGCCAACGAGCCAACAAGAAACTTTATTCAAAGCCTCCAATTATTGCTTGAGTAAGCCAACAACAGCTTGGTGGAGAACTAAAAATTCTTTTTTATTATAATTTTTACAATTTTACAATAAAAACCCCTTTCCCAATCCCTCCCAACCCTCCCCCATTCTTCCCAGAGCTAGATACAGAGTTAACTAAAACTTAGTAGAAAAAGCTTATAAACTCAGATAAACCACAAACAAATATGATTATATTCAATAAACAAATTGTTAAACGCATTAACTCCATTATATATATATATATATATATAAAAAAAACAGAAAGAGAAAAAGAAGAAAAGAAAATAAAAAAAAATTAATAAAAGGGGGGAAAAAAAGAGAAAAACTAAACTGTTCTACACTTCTAAATAATATCTTAAACTTTAAATATAAATTATTCAAAGGCTAAATAATATTTTCTAATATCACACCTATATTGTATAAAATTTATCCATCTTTTCCACACCAAGAGATACTTCTCTTGCGATTGATCTTTCAGAAAAGCCGAAATTTTTGCCATTTCAAATAAGTAAGAAACTTTAAGAAACCATTCCTGCAAAGTAGGCAAAAATTCCTTCTTCCAATACTTCTCTCTGGAAGGAGAACTAAAGATTCTTTACATGGCCTGGCACCAGATTATCTGACGGACTGACTTCTCCTACCGCCGTGGCGGCGAACCTATGGCACGTGTGCCACGCAGAGCCCTCTCTGTGGGCACGCGCGCCGCTGCCCTGGACCTAGGCCTTCAGCTGGGTTTTATAAAACCTTTTCGCTTTAGGCCTCCGCCGCCGTGTACACACACAAAAAAGGTCCAATCAGTCAATTTCAACTTCTCGCGGGAAAAAAAAAGATCTCGCAAAGTTGGAATTGATTGATTGAACCTTTTAGTCCCACCCAGTCTGCCGTTACCACCGCAGCCACGCCCACCCAATGGGCCACACCCACCATTCAATGGGCCACGCCCACCCGGCACCCGACGATGCGTAAGTGGGTTTTGGGTTGCAGTTTGGGCACTCGGTCTCTAAAAGGTTCGCCATCACTGGGATAGGGTTTCCTGTCTGAGCAGGGGGTTGGACTAGATCAGGGATCGGCAAACACTCAAAGAGCCACTTGGACCCGAATCCCACAGAAAAGAAAACACTGGGAGCCACAAAACTCGCGTGTGCACGTGCGCGTGCTGGATGGGGGGACTTGATTGAAGAGTTTTAATTAAAAAGAAATAGAGCCTGCTGTGCATGAGTTTCTCTCTCTCTCTTCTGCTCTCTTGGCAAGCTGGCTTCATGCTATTCTCTGACAAGCTGACACACATTCTTATTGGGCTGGCTCCCTCCTGCCCTTGGTCTGCCAGTCCTCTTCCCCCACTCAGTGTGTGTGTGTGTGTGCGCGTGTGTGTGTGAGAGAGAGAGGGAGAGAACGCTGCTGCTTTCTGCTGCTTCCTGCTGAGAGGCAGCAAAGGCAGGAGCCCTGCCCAATAAGCTTGTCAGCTTGTCGGAGAACAGTGTGAGGCCACTCTCAGGCCACTCTCTTTTTTTACACACACACACACACACACACACACACACACAGAGAGAGAGAAGGGATGCGCAAGTGCCTCCCTCTGTCTTTGTCTCTCTCTCTCTCAGCAAATGGTGGAAGAGGACTGGGAGCCGCAGGAGAAGGCTCAAAGAGCCACATGTGGCTCTGGAGCCGCGGGTTGCTGACCCGTCGACTAGATGACCTCCAAGCTCCCTTCCAGCCGTATTTTGATTGAATGTTCTGCTCACCACCCAGAGTCCACTGGAGTTAGGCAGCCAAACAAGTCAATACATACATGCATACATCAATGAAAACTCACTGTTGGAGCTTCAAGATTTCCTCGTTTTCCAACTCCGCTGCGCTCTTGCAGGTGATGGGTCTCGAGCGGCTTCTGGTTTCCAGGCGGGGGGTTTTGGGGTGGGTCAGTCCGGATTTTAAAGGCCTGTTTGGACCTGCACCAAAGACAGCCGAGAGAGAAAAGCCAGAGGCTGCCAATCAGAAAGGAAAAGGCCAAGGGAGGGAGGCTAAGCACTGCGAGTTTGACACATACACGGTGGGGGAAGAAATGTATTCAAATCGATGTATTGATTTATTCATTCAATTTATTCCCCCCCCCCCCCCCAAAAAAAGATTGCATCCCAAAGGTGACCCTGAATTTAAGAAATTAGATGTAAGGGAAGGATAAAACAAGCAAAGCGCACTCAACTGCCAGTTTGACCTTCGCCTGGCCATTGGCACAAAATCGCCCGGTTGATTTTCATGAGTAAAGCAGAACTAGAACTCCCAGTTTCTTGGAGATTGGTTGAAAATCACCAGCCGGCTTTCATGCCTAAGGTGGGACTAGAACTCACCGTCTCCTGGGGATTGGCCCAAAGTCATCCAGCTGGCTTTCATGCCTAAGGCGGCACTAGAACTCACCACCTCCTGGTGATTGGCCCAAAGTCACCCAGTTGGCTTTCATGCCTAAGGCGGGACTAGAACTCACCATCTCCTGGTGATTGGCCCAAAGTCACCAACTGATTCTCATGCCTAAGGCGGAACTAGAACTCACGGTCTCCCCCTTTCTGGCCTGGAGCCTTAACCACCAGACCAAATGGGCAATAGGTTCACTTAACAATCATTAAAAAAAAAGAAACCTTGGAAAATCAGGTTAATATGGTAACCAGGTCTACCACCATCATGATTTAGACCAAAATTGTGGCCTCAATCGGTCATAAGTGGAGGACGGCCTGCCCCTCACCCCGTGTGGATTTGTTTCAAGCACACTTTTATATCCTCTCCACTAAGGGGAAACCCCTTCCCCACAATGCACAGCTGGCCTTTGGGAGAACAACACGCCCCTCTCCACAATGGGAAGATAGCAGCTGGCCCTTTAGTGCCTTCTTTTAAGCTGGGGTCTCCAATCCTGGCCAGCCATGAATTCTGGGAGCTGAAGTCCACAATTCTTAAAAGTTGCCAGGTTTGGAGACCGGTGGTATAGGGCAGGGGTAGGCAACCTTGGCTCTTTTATGACTTGTGGACTTCAACTCCCAGAATTCCTGAGCCAGCATGGGGGAATTATGCCCCCCTCATGACTCGTGGATTTCAACTCCCAGAATTCCTGAGCCAGCATGGGGGAACTATGGCCCCCTCATGACTGGTGGACTTCAATTCCCAGAATTCCTGAGCCAGCATGGGGGAACTATGGCCCCCTCATGACTCATGGACTTCAACTCCCAGAATTCCTGAGCCAGCATGGGGGAACTATGGCCCCCTCATGACTGGTGGACTTCAATTCCCAGAATTCCTGAGCCAGCATGGGGGAATTATGCCCCCCTCATGACTGGTGGACTTCAACTCCCAGAATTCCTGAGGTAGCATGGGGGAACTATGGCCCCCTCATGACTGGTGGACTTCAATTCCCAGAATTCCTGAGCCAGCATGGGGGAACTATGGCCCCCTCATGACTGGTGGACTTCAATTCCCAGAATTCCTGAGCCAGCATGGGAGAACTATGGCCCCCTCATGACTGGTGGACTTCAATTCCCAGAATTCCTCAGCCAGCATGGGGGAACTATGGCCCCCTCATGACTCGTGGACTTCAACTCCCAGAATTCCTCAGCCAGCCAACCAGCCATGAATTCTGAAATCCACAAGTCTTAAAAATTGCCAGCTTTGGAGACCCCCTGCATTAATCTTCCTGTTCCCCATCGCAACTGTTATAAGAATAATAATAAAGTTGGAAGGGACCTTAGAGGTCATCTAGTGCAACCCCCCTGCTCAGGCAGGAAACCCTACACCATTTTGCCCACACACGAAAGAAAAGGAAGCTAGAGCCGGGCACAGGTTCAACGTTCAGAGTAAACGTGTCAACGCTGCTAACATCGGATGTTTTTGCTTTGACAACAGATGGAGATGCAGCCATTTTCTTCTTATGTTTTACTCTTAGAGTTAAGAGTTAAAGTTAGATGACGCTGGGCAGGGGGAGGAATGCGCATGAGAGTTTAGCTAGACATAACCATACTGGACCTAGCGTGAGAACCAAGGTGATTGAAATAAGAGATGATAAGAATTGGCGGGCTGGAGTAAAGGAGGGAAGGCCTGCATTTCAAGCTAGTTGGAGAATGTGATTTATGACGGTTAATTGGAGGAGGGAATTGTGCTGTGATACTATGTGCTCAGGTGAGGGGAATCCAGTTTTTGGCTTCGATTGTGTTAGTGCCGAGGTGTTGCTACTCAAAATAAAGATTCTTTAAGGTAAACAATGCCTCAAAGTTCTTTGAAGAGTTTTCATCTGTCGGAAACAGGACAAAACGCTTCCCAAACCATTCAGAGCCCTCGTTAGCTGACTCCGATTGATGGAGCAAGCCACCATTGGCTGGGCTCCCGTAACACAGCCTGCGACAGAGGTTGCCAGAAACGGATTCTTACCTTCTTCCTCCTTCCGGCTCCGCAGATGGTACCGTTGAGGTGTGCGTTTCTGAAAGTTTTCCACCTGTTGGGCCAACGGGACGTATTCGGCGGGAGCCTCGTCCAGTTTCCGCTTGTTCCCGCAGGAGAGGTTAAACGGCTTCGGGATTGTGGGTCCCTTTGACACCCGGGACTGTGTAAAAAAAAAAAGACAAAAAAAAGACAGTGATTATGGGATTTCTTTTTTTTTTTCTTAATGTTTTACATTTAAGTCTTTAACGTTTTACATTTAAGTCTTTAAAAAGCAACGTGGCGGCTGGGTTAATCGATCGTACAACGACACACAAGTATCTTTAGTTCAAGTCTCAAGCTACTACATTAATTTTTCCCTCTCTTTTCCCCTTAGCATTTACTGTCTCCTGTTTAAACTAATCCAATTCTTATTAAATCGATGAAATAAAAGTGACATTCTTACATTCATCAGTAATTTTGGGCTTATACATACCCATACTGTTTTAACATTTTTATGGACCATCAATGTCCTAATTCCTTTTCCCCAATTTTTAATTTCCCATTAATATTTAACTTTCACCTTTAGAATTTCCAAATTTTAAATAACCGAAGTTCCCGCGATCGCAATTCATCACAAAATCTAATATTCGGAATGCACATCTTATCTATTTGAATATATTCTATTTCTCGCCATCTTACGCCAGCTAACTGATAACACAAGTATAACATTCTTATTTCCTATTCATTTCCAAACGTCTTTAAATGTAGTAATCAAATTTTCTCTTGCTTCAACCTCAAATACTTCCTCTCTTTTGCTCTTAATGTCTATGATCGCATAGTTAAGCTAGTACAGTTTCTTGATCAAGCGTCTTTTTCTATCGCGATCAAAGCGGGAGCTGGCCCGTTTAGATTCGATTAGCCCAGCGGTTCTCAACCTATGGGTCGCAACCCCATTTGGGGTCGATCGACCATTTCACGGGGGTCGCCAAGCAAGGCTGTCCGCCATTTTTTCCCCCTTTTCCGGCGGGTGCCTTACCTCCCTTAGGCTGGGCCAGCTGGTGGCCCAGCCGGTGGTCGGCCTGCTCCATCTCTGCCGCTTGCCAGCTACGCCTCGGCCGGCGCAGGGGGCGGCACCACGCATGTGCGGCGCTCCCGGGCAGGGAAAGTCCTCGACTTATGACCGGTTTGGTAGTCCTTGACTTACGACCGGTTTAATCCTTGACTTACGACCGGTTGGGGGTTGCGGCATTAAAAAGATTGAGAACCACTGGATTAGCCTGTTAATCTACACACACACCCTTCTTCCAGCTCACCGCAAGTGAAATTTAAGCCGGCCGCAACTCCGGAGAAGGCCGAAAAATGACAAGAGGACGAGAAGTGGGGGACGAAGAGACAAATCCGTGAAAATCCGCCTCTTATTCTAAGAATGCATGAAGGCAATTTGGGACCAGCTTACGGGAGGTTTCGCAATTCTCCTTTTCGACGCGGGGAAGGGACGTTACAACGGTTCGTTTAGCGACCGCTCAGAGTTACAACAGCAGTGGAAAAAAGGGACTTAGGATTGTCTTTCACACTTATGACGACTACAGCTTCTCCGTGGTCACGTGATCAAAAATCCAGGCACTTTGGCAACTGACTCGTGTTTATGACAGTTTTGGTGTCGCCCAGCGTCACGCAATTCTCCTCCCCCCCTTTTGCGACTTTTCGACAAGCAAAGTGCAAGGGGAAGCCGGATTCGCTTAACGACCGTGTGACTGGTTTAACAACGGCAGCGATTCGCTCAACAGACGTGGCCCGAAAAAGTCATAAAAGGGGGAGGGGCAAAACTCGCTTAACAAATGTCTCGCTTAGCGACGTAAAATTTTGGGGCTCCGTTACGCTCGTTCAGTCGAGGACTACTTGTGCAGGGATTCAGTCAACAACGACGGCAAGCAAAGTTGTGAAAGGGAGCCAAACACAGCTAGCAAACCTCTCACTGAGGAAATTAGGGCCCAGTTTTGGTCGTTAAGTTGAGGAGCAGCCTTTGGTCGTTAAGTTGAGGAGCAGCCTTCTCGCATTTCTCCACGCCAACTCTGCCCTACTGATCATCCCCTGGGCAATTCGCAGCTGTTCTCTAGTGGCACTTCAGCCCATATCGTTGTCTGAAATGGTACGATAGGCTTTCCTGCCCGAGCAGGGGGTTTGTTGTGATTTCTCGCTAGCCACTGGACCCGGCAGCTGAGTCTGAGGAATCAGAGGAGGAGGAGGAGGAGGAGGAAGGGCCTGGAGTGACATCAGAGTCAGAGGAAGGCTCTGAGGAGCTCCAAGACTTACAGTCGGACGAGGAGCCTGGCCTCTCTACTCGCGCGCAGGCTGAGACGCAGCTTTGCTGGGAGCCTGAGTTGGACAGTGATGAAGAACAGCTGGGGCAAATCCCGGATGCACAAATGCACAGGCAAGAGAAGCGAGTAGGACGGAGGGATGCAATGGGGCAGCTCCAAAGGCAAAGGAGAAGGCATTGGGAAGCCACGCCCGGGCTGCATCATAAAAGGGAAGGTGTGGGAGGGGCTGGTGGCCGTTTGTGTTCAGGAATCGAGTTTGTGTGAGCTGTGTTTGTTTGCCTTGGACACTGACTCAGGTCTGTGAATAATAAAAGGGGATTGTTTTTTTCCTGCGGTTCCAGCCTGCTAAGTTGGAAGAGGGGTTTCTCCTTGGGAGCGTAACAAGGACTCACACAGAGCAGGGCTGGAGTAGATGACCTCCAAGGTCCCTTCCCACTTTATCATCATCATGATTATTATTATTAACCCCAGCCGAAGGGTCTCACCGGAGAAGGCGGGTGTTTCCTGAGGGCAGCTGTGAAATCCAGCTCCTTGTACTCCGCGGCTGGCTGGCCTTCGCTGTGCTGCTTGATCCGCTCGTCGGTGCAGAAGTGGAAATCCATCGGCTTGGTGATGTGGCTGGCCGCCTTCACGGGGTGCCCTGGCCGGGAGAAAGAGAGACCGGAGAACTCAGCCGGGGCCAACGTTCGAAGGCGAGCGAGGTCCGTTTGTGGTCTTTTGAGCTCGGTTTGTTTTTCTTGCAGACATCTCACGACCCAGCTAGGGAGCATCATCAGGGCTAGAAGGGAGGGAGGTTTGAGGAGGAAGGAGAGGAAGAGGAAGGAGAGGGGAAGGACTGTAGGGTCCTTGACGCTCTCTGAGCTTTGTTATTTTCTCGCTGGCATTTCGTTAGCCAACTAGGGAGCATTATCAGTGCTACAAGGGAGAGGGTTTGCAGAGAGGAGGAGGGGGGGGGAGGAGGATAACTGTGGGGTCCTTGGTGTCTTGTGAGCTTGGTGATTTTCTTGCAGATGTTTCATGATCCAAACTTGGTAACATCATCAGTGCTAGAAGGAAGTGGGATGTGGAGGGAGGGAGGGAGGAAGGGAGGAGGAAGAAGAAGAAGAAGAAGAAGAAGAAGAAGAAAAGAAGAAGAAGAAGAAGAAGAAGAAGAGGAGGAGGAGGAGGAGGAGGAGGAGGAGGAGGAGGAAGAAGAGGAGAAGAAGGAAGAAGAAGAAGAAGAAGAAGAGGAAGAAGAAGAAGAAGAAGAAGAAGAAGAAGAAGAAGAAGAAGAAGAAGAAGAAGAAGAAGAAGAAGAAGAAGAAGAAGAAGAAGAAGAAGAAGAAGAAGAAGAAGAAGAAGAAGAAGAAGAAGAAGAAGAAGCTGTGGAGGAGCACTTGGTGGTCTCTGAGTTTGGTTGTTTTCTTGCAAATGTTTCATGACCCAACTAGGTAACATCATCAGTGCTAGAAGGAAGTGGGATGTGGAGGAGGAGGAAGAGGAAGAAGAAGAAGAGGGGGGGTAGGGGAAGAGGATTGTGGGGTCCTTGATGCTCTCTGAGCTTCGCTGTTTTCTTGCAGATATTTCATTACCCAACTAGGGAACATCATCAGTGCTACAAGAGAGAGGGTTTGCAGAGAGGAGGAGGAGGAGGACCACCCCTGTGAGGTCCTGAGCACCCTGAGCCTGGTTGTTTTCTTCCAGACGTCTCATGACCCAGCTAGGGAACATAATCAGTGCTAGGACAGGGGAAGGTTTGAGGAGGAAGAAGAGGGGGAAAGGACTGTACAGTGGGGATTTTTTTTGTTGTTGTTTTTTGCAGACATACTAAGATCAAGTTAGGAAGCATCAGCAGTGCTACAAGGGAGGAAGAGGACTGTGGCCTCCCTGGTGCTCTCTGAGCTGGGTTATTTTCTTGCTGGCATTTCATGACCCAACTAGGGAACGTCATCAGTGGTGGAAGGAATCGTCTATCGACCAAGAGGAAACCTCATTCCCTTCCAGCACTGAAAAGGTTACCTCGTTGGGAAATGAAACGTCTACAACAGGGGTAGGCAACCCAAAACACTCCAAGAGCCACTTGGACCCGTTTCCCACCGAAAACAAAACACCGGGAGCCGCAAAACCCTTTGGATATCTAAAATGAAGATAAGACTGCATATGTCCTTTTTTACCTTTTATTTTATAAAGGAAGGAAGGAAAAAAGAGAAAGAAAGAAAACAGGAAGGAAGGAAGGAAGGAAGGAAGGAAGGAAGGAAGGAAGGAAGGAAGGAAGGAAGAAGAGAGGGAGGGAGGGAAAAAAGAAAACAGGAAGAAAAGGAAGGAAGGAAGGAAGGAGAGAGGGAGGGAGGGAAAAAAGAGAAAGAAAAAAGAAAAATGGAAGAAAAGGAAGGAAGGAAGGAAGGAGAGAGGGAGGGAGGGAGGGAAAAAAGAGAAAGAAAAAAGAAAAATGGAAGAAAAGGAAGGAAGGAAGGAAGGAAGGAAGGAAGGAAGGAAGGAAGGAAGGAAGGAGGCAGGGAAGGAAGGAAAAAAGAGAAAGAAAGAAAACAGGAAGAAAAGGAAGGAAGGAGAGAGGGAGGGAAGGAAAAAAGAGAAAGAAAGAAAACAGGAAGAAAAGGAAGGAAGGAGAGAGGGAGGGAAGGAAAAAAGAGAAAGAAAACAGGAAGAAAAGGAAGGAAGGAAGGAGGGAGCGAGGGAAAGAAAAAAGAGAAAGAAAGAAAGAAAAGGAAGGAAGGAAAGAAGGAAGGAAGGAGGGAAGGAAGTAAGAAAACAGGAAGAAAAGGAAGAAAGGAAGGAAGGAAGGAGGGAGGGAAGGAGGGAGGGAGGGAAAGAAAAAAGAGAAAGAAAGAAAGAAAACAGGCCTACTGCCAAGTCCCCAGAGAAAAAGGCCTACTCACCTTTCCAACAGTCCCTTGCAGACTGAAGAGAACAGAAGAGGTTTCTGGGCAGTCCCACAAACCAAAGCAGGTCAACCCATCCATTGAAAGTTCACAAGTTTGTTGGTTTTTTCCGTGAGAAGTTTGAATGGATTGGTTGAACTTTTTTAATCCCTTTTTTGGGGGGCAAGTACACATTTTGGGGGGGGGAGGAAATGCACATGGGCTGGGAGCTGCAGGAGCCGGCTTAAAGAGCTGCATGCGGCTCCGGAGCCGCAGGTTGCCGACCCGTGGTCTACAACAGGGCTTTTCAACCTTTTCACCCATTGTACTTTCAGGATAGGGCAACATCCGAGGACCACCAGCGAGGTGTTAAAAACCTGATGACCAAAAAAAAAAAAAAAGGAAAAAGGAAAAAAAGCAATGAAGTTCAGGTAGTCCAGTTCGCTTAGTGACTGTTTGAAGTTACAATGGTCCTGAAAAAAGTGCCCCCCAAGCCACAGCCCAGCAAGACCCCTGCCTGCCCGCCCAGCCGCGTTCTTCCTCCTGTCCGAGGTTTTCATGGTTGTGAGCATTTCTGTTGGGGATTGGCAGAGGGGGTTGGGTGGGGGGGGTGTTTGGTTTTTATTCCCCCCGTCTGCTGGGTGGTTGCAGCAGGTTTTGGTCACTTCCCATGACCCTGGGACACTGTGACCGTCATAAATAGGAATCAGTGGCCAAGCCTCTGAATGTAAATCACAAGACCCTGGAGATGCTGCAACATTCCGGCTGATTGGTGCTTCTTCGGGGCTCAGCAGAAGCGCCAGGATCAGTGCCAAGGTCCAGCTGGAGCCTGGCGCTGATCCTGGCGCTTCCGCTGAGCCCTGACAGCCCTGCAGCTCCAGCCGTCTCTCGCTCAGGCTTATGCGGTGCTGCCACCGGTTCAGCCCATTCCCCTCCCCCGCTGCCCCTTTTCTAGGATGGTCGCGTCCCACCTGCCAGGTGCCAATGGACCACAGGTGGTACCCGTCCCACTGGTTGAAAAGCCCTGGTCTACAAGAAATCAAACAAGCTCAGAGGACCCCACAGTCCTTCTTTCTGCAAACTCCACTCTCTTCTCAAACTGATGTGGTTACCTAGTCTGCTCATGAGACGTCTTCAAGAAAACACAGCAAGAGGGCACCCCAGTTGGCTCCTCCTCCTTCACTCCGCAAACAGCCCTCCTCTCTCACAACTTATGATATTACCCAGCTGGGTGATAAAACGTCTTCAAGAAAACAACTCAACCTCAGAGAGCACCAGGGATCAAACAGCTCAACTGGGCTACTAGATACAGGGAAAGGCAATCTTGGCTCTTTTATGACTCGTGGACTTCAACTCCCAGAATTCCACAAGTCATAAAAGAGCCAAGGTTGCCTTAACTTAAGAGCGGGGGTCTTCAAATTTGGCCCTTTTATGGCTCGTGGACTTCAACTCCCAGAATTCCTGAGCCAGCCATGCTGAGGGGAAAGGGAGAGGTTTCCAAGCTGAGCCATGCTGGCTCAGGAATTGTGGGAGTTGAAGTCCACGAGCTGTGAGGGGGGAATAATTCCCCCATGCTGGCCCAGGAATTCTGGGAGTTGAAGTCCACCAGTCATGAGGGGGCCATAGTTCCTCCATGCTGGCTCAGGAATTCTGGGAGTTGAAGTCCACGAGTCATGAGGGGGCCATAGTTCCCCCATACTGGCTCAGGAATTCTGGAAGTCCACCAGTCATGAGGGGGCCATAGTTCCTCCATGCTGGCTAAGGAATTCTGGGAGTTGAAGTCATGAGGGGGCCATAGTTCCCCCATGCTGGCTCAGGAATTCTGGGAGTTGAAGTCCATCAGTCATAAAAGAGCCAAGGTTGCCCACCCCTGTACTAGAAGATCTTCAAACCAGAAGGAAATAAAATGTTGACAAGAAATCAGCCAGAGGAAATGGTCTTCCGGCCCCCACCAAGATCTCACCTGGTCCAGCAATGGCCACTCTGAGAGACTCCTCGTTCTTCCTCCGCAGCTCGACCACCTCCTGCTGCAACTTCTGCATCTTCTCCAACTCCAGCATCTCCGTGGACTTCCCTTTCATAGAGGCACCTCTGGTCCTGCGGATGGAAACACAACGGCGCCGTTCAAAGAATGGATCAGCTGCACAGAGGCAGCGTGCATTTCAAGACCCCCCTCCGGTAACGGAAGACCACCCGGAGGAAGGTCTTCCTCCTCTACCTATAGCTGGCTAGGGAATTCTGGGAGTTGAACTCTTCCCATTTTAAAGCCTGCTAGCTGGGGAATTCTGGGAAATAATGAATAATGAAGAGAAGGACGAGGGGGGACATGATAGCAGTCTTCTAGTATCTCAGGGGCTGCCCCAAAGAAGAGGGAGTCAAGCTATTCTCCAAAGCGCCTGAAGGCAGGACAAGAAGCAACGGATGGAAACTAACCAAGGAGAGAAGCAACCTGGAACTAAGGAGGAATAACAGTGAGGACAATTAACCAGTGGAACAGCTTGCCTCCAGAAGCGGTGAATGCTCCAACCCTGGAAGTTTTTAAGAGACTGGACAGCCAGTCAGGTTTCCTGCCTGAGCAGGGGGTTGGACTAGATGACCTCCAAGGTCACTTCCAACTTTTTTATTATTTATTATTAAAGGATACTGGATGGGGGAATTCTGGGAATTGAACTCCCATCTTCAAGCCTGCTAGCTGGGGAATTCTGGGAACCAAAGTCTACCCAACGTAAAGGATACTGGGTGGGAGAATTCTGGGAATTGAACTCCATCCATCTTAAAGCCTGTTAGCTGGGGAATTTGGAAGTTGAGATTTAGATAGATAGCTATTATTGTAATTTTTTTTCCTGTGGGCCCAATGGCGCAGATTAAAAATGAAATTTCATTGCTTGCTCTCCAAAGTGTACACATACATAACACACATTGAAACGTGCTGTATACATGTGTATAAACCTACACCCTCACACATAAGTAACATGTAAATATAAATCACTGTCCATTTCAGGTACATAGCGAGAAGAGGAAGCTTTAGCGATCACAAAGTTAATACTGGATGGAACAAAAAGTGTGACTGAATCTGGATGTTCTGCTTCGGATACCACCCATCGTAAAGTAGACGTTGAGAAACATTTTGATATAGCTCAGGGTTCTCCAAACATGGTCTGCAACTTGAAGACGTGGCAACTTGAAGACTTGTGGACTTCAACTCCCAGAATTCCCCAGCCAGCCAGCCATGAATTGTGGGAGTTGAAGTCCACAAGTCTTAAAGTTGCCAAAATTTGGAGAACCTGCAATAGATCAAGGTGACTTCAGATGTTCTTCATACCCATCTCGTTACAGAAAGCCTGGAGAGCTTTCTTTGGCTTTGTATCTTAAAAACTACACTTGCTTTATACCTTTATACCAGGGGTCTTCAAACTTGGCCCTTTGATGACTTGTGGACTTCAACTCCCAGAATTCCACAGCCTGGTGTGCCTGGCTGAGGACTTCTGGGAGTTGAAGTCCACAAGTCATCAAAGGGCCAGGTTTGAAAACCCCTGGTTTAACATAGTTAAACAGCTGCTGGAATTGGGTCTGTCTAATTTAATGAAGAGAAGGACGAGGGGGGACATGATAGCAGTCTTCCAGTATCTCAGGGGCTGCCCCAAAGAAGAGGGAGTCAAGCTATTCTCCAAGGCGCCTGAAGGCAGGACAAGAAACAATGGATGGAAACTCATCAAGGAGAGAAGCAACCTGGAACTAAGGAGAAACTTCCTCCCTTTAAGAAGAGACTGGACAGCCATTTATCCGAAATGGTATAGGGTTTCCTGACTGAGCAGGGGGTTGGACTAGATGACCTCCAAGGCCCCTTCCAACTTTATTATTATATGGATCATCGCACAGTCAGCCAGATGTTCAGACTGGATTTGGCATTTTGTCTACCTATCGAGTCCTTACCCAGGACCTGGGATAGGCAGATGTGGATGTTTGATGGTATTACAGATATCGTCGCAGGATGGAAGCAGTTCCTAGTAAGGCCGCCTTTTGCAATTGACTAATAGCGAATTTGTCAATGCCAATGTTGTTCAAGTGGTGCTCCAGTTGTTTTGGGATTGCACCCAAGGAGCCTATTACTATTGGTACTACCCTTGCTTGCTTTGCCACAGTCTTTCTATTTCTATTTGTAGGTCTTTGTATTTTGTTATCTTCTCCAGTTCTTTCTCGTCTATTCTGCTGTCTCCAGGCACTGCCACGTCCACTATCCAGACTTTTTTGTCTTTCTTATTGACAATTGTTAAGTCTGGGGTGTTATGTTGCAGGTGCTTGTCTGTTTGAATTCTGAAGTCCCAGAGCAGTTTAATTTTATCAGTTTCTATGACTTTCTCTATTTTATGATCCCACCAGTTTTTGCTTACAGGCAAATGATATTTTTTGCAGATCTTCCAATGCACCATTGTTGCTACTGTGTCATGCCACTGCTTGTAGTCAGTCTGTGCAATTTTCTTGCAACAGCTTACCAAGTGGTCCACTGTTTCTTCAGCTTCTTTGCATAGGCAGCACTTACTGTCTGTTGCTGTCTTCTCAATTTTGACTTTGTATGCAGTTGTCCTTAAGGCTTGGTCTTGTGCAGCCAGAATTAGTCCCTCGGTCTCTTTCTTCAATTTTCCTGCTCTTAGCCATTGCCAGGTTTTATTGTTATCTGCTTTCCCAGCTATTTTTTTCATGTAGTGGCCATGTAGTGCTTTGTCTTCCCATGCCTCTATTCTGTTCTTCATTTGGTCTTTCTTGTAGGCCACTTTGGTCTCTCCAGTAGTTAGTAAACCTTCCTGATATACTAATTTCAGTGCATCTTCATCATTGTTCTTCAGATATTCTTCCAAAGCCATTTTTCTTCTTCAACCATCTGATGTACTTGTAGCATTCCACGCCCACCTATTTGCCTTGGTAGATAAAGTCTATCAATGTCACTGCGTGGATGAAGGGCATGATTCATTGTCATTATTTTTCTGGTCTTCCTATCCATTGCTTTTAGTTCTGCTTGAGTCCAGTCCACTATTCCAGCTGTGTACCTAATGCCTGGAATTGCCCAGGTATTGATTGCCTTTATGGTATTTTCTCCATTGAGTTTGGACTTTAAGATCTTCTTCACTCTCTTGATGTATTCACTTCTAATCTTTTTCTTGACTTCAGTGTGCTTGATGTTGTCAGCTTGAAGGATAACCAAGTATTTGTAGTACTCTTCCTCATCCAGACTCTTAATGTTATTTTTGTGGGGCATCTTGATTCCTTCAGTTTTCACTATTTTTCCTTGTTTGATAGTAAGTGTGGCACATTTGTCCAAGCCAAACTCCATTACAATATCTTGGCTATATATACGGACAGTGTTGAGCAGCGATTCTATTTCAAATGATGTTTTTCCATACAGCTTCAGATCATCCATGTAAAGGAGGTGGGATAGTCTAGCAGATGTTTTTGATGTTTGATAGCCATGTCCTGAGTTATTCAATATTGTTGACAGAGGAAACAGTGCAATAACAAATAGTAATGGTGATAATGAATCTCCTTGAAATATCCCTCTCTTGATATTAACCTCTCCCAGTTTCTCACCATTGATCTGCAACTGTGTCTTCCATTGTGCCATCGATCTTTGCACAAATTTTCTGATGTTTCTATTTATTATTATTATTATTATTATTATTATTATTATTATTATTATGGAGGATCATCGCAGAGTCAGCCAGATGTTCAGACTGGATTTGGCATTTTGTCTAGCTATCGAGTCCTTCCCAAGGACCTGGGGTAGGCAGATGTGGATGTTTGATGGTATTACAGATCTCGTCGCAGGATGGAAGCAGTTCCTAGTAAGGTCGCCTTTTGCAATTGACTAATGGCGGATCTGTCAATGCCGATGATGGTATCCAAGTGGTGCTCCAGTTGTTTTGGGATTGCACCCAAGGCGCCTATGACTATTGGTACTACCCTTGCTTGCTTTTGCCACAGTCTTTCTATTTCTATTTGTAGGTCTTTGTATTTTGTTATCTTCTCCAGTTCTTTCCCGTCTATTCTATTCTATTCTATTCTATTCTATTCTATTCTATTCTATTCTATTCTATTCTATTCTATTCTATTCTATTCTTATTATGTCAACCAGGAACAGGAGATGATAGATTTCAGAGTGACAAATACAAAGCCACCCAAGCTGATTTTTCATGCCCAAAACAGGGAGTCCTCGACTTAACGGATACAACTGAGGTCAGAAGCTCTGTGGCTAAGAGAAAACATTTCTTAAGTGAGTTTAGCCCCATTTTACGACTTTTCTGGCCACCGTTGTTAAGGGAATCCCTGCAGCTGATAAGCAAATAACCCGGTTGTTAAGTGAAACCTGTTTCCCCCCCCTTGACTTTGCAAAAGCGGATCAGGTGACACCACCACACCCCCCCGGGACTCTGCGACCGTCGTAAAACCTCCAGTCTTCTTCCTGCTTTCCCAACAGATGACAAGGCTTGGGTGTTTTAATGATAACCGACCTCACGGGATTACGTGCCGGACTGTGCATGCACACAACCGCCCAGGTCCTGGGAGAGAAAAAAAGAGAGAGAGAGAGGAGAGAGAGAGAGAGAGAGAGAGAGAGAGAGAGAGAGAGAGAGAGAGAGAGAGAGAGAGAGAGAGAGAGAGAGAGAGAGAGAGAAACCAAATAAAAGCCACCTACTTGGGTGCACCAGGCGTGACAGGGACTTGTGCTTTCCCGGGCGTGACATTTCTGTTTGTGTCAATTTCGGTCAGGTTTTCCCGAGTGTTAGACCTGGTTTGGGGAGAAGGTTGGAGGGTGCACAGAGAGAAGGAGGAGGAAAGCAAGAAAAGAAGACGTGGTCAAGGACAGGCCTTGGACTCCCCACCGTGGTCCTCTGAACGACAAAAAGATGCTTCCGGGGAGCCCGTCGTGTGTGTGCACCCAAAACACCAAGAGTGGATCCTCAATATCAGCCTTACCTGGGTGTTTGGGCCCCTTCGTGGGGCCTAGACGTCTTGGCACGCCTGGCTGAACTGGACAGAGAGGGAATAGGGCAATTGCTCACCAGTTGAACTACAGCCTGGCCCCCTCTCCCCCCAGTTTGCACGGACATTGTCCGCCCGCCGTTTCAACAGTGGGAAAAGCCTAGCGCTGATGATGTTCCCTAGCTCAGGGCTGTTCAACCTTTTTCACCCATTGTACCACTTTTAGGATATGGCAACATCCGAGGACCACCAGTCGCCTAGCAAGGGGTCAAAAACTTGATGACCAAAAAGAGAAAAAAAAAGGAAAAAAAGTGATGAGGTACAGGTAGTCCTCGACTTACAACAGTTCGCTTAGTGACTGTTTGAAGTGACAATGGCCCTGAAAAAAGTGCCCCCCAAGCCACAGCCGAGCAAGACACCTGCCTGCCCGCCCGGCGGTGCTCTTCCTCCTGTCCGAGGTTTTCATTGTTGTGAGCATTTCTGTTGAGGATTGGCAGCGGGGGTGAAGTGGGGGGGTGTTTGGTTTTTATTCCCCCCTCCCGTCTGCTGGGTGGTTGTAGCAGGTTTTGGTCACTTCCCATGACCCTGGGACACTGTGACCGTCATAAATAGGAATCAGTTGCCAAGCCTCTGAATGTAAATCACAAGACCCTGGAGAGGCTGCAACATTCCAGCTGATCGGCGCTTCTTCTGGGCTCAGAAGCCCCAGGATCAGCGCTGAGCTCCAGCTGGAGCCTGGTGCTGATCCTGGCACTTCCGCTGAGCCCTGACAGCCCCGAAGAAGCGCCGATCAGCTGGAAAGCGGCCCTGATCCTGGCGCTTCCGCTGAGCCCTGACAGCCCTGCAGCTCCAGCCGTCTCTTGGTCAGGCTTGTGCGGTGCTGCCACCGGTTCAGCTCCTTCCCCTTCCCCGCTACCCCTTTTCTAGGATGGTTGTGTACCACCTGCCAGGTGCCAATGGACCGCAGGTGGTACCCATCCCACGGGTTGAAAAGCCCTGCCCTAGCTGGATCGGGAAAGGTCTGCAAGGAAACATCCAATCTCAGAGAGCAGCAAGGACCCCACAGTTCTTCTCCTCCAGCACTACAAACCCTTCTCCCTCCTAGCGCTGATGAGGTTAGCTAGCTGGGTCGTGAAATGTCTGCGAGGAAACATCCCAGCTCAGACAGCACTACGAACATTATAATCCTCCCCTTCTTTTTTCCTTTCCCCCTCCACCACCGCTTCCCTCCCTCCTCCATTCTGCAACCCCCCCCCTTCTAGCACTGACGATGTTCCCTAGTGGGGTCATGAAATGCCAGCGAGAAGGCAAATAACCTCAGAGAGCACCAAGAACCTCAAAGTCCACCTCCTGTTCTCCCCGAACCCCACTCCCTTCCAGCACTGATGATGACCCCCGGTTGGGTCACGAAACGTCTGCAAGGAAACATCCAAGCTCAGAGAGCACCAAAGACCCCACAGTCTTCCTCTTCTTCCTCCCTCCCTCCTCCTCCTCTCCCCAACCATCTCCTCCTCCTCCTCCTCTCTGCAATTACCCCTTCCTTGCAGCACTGATGACGCTTCCTAGTTGGGGTCCTGAAATGTCAGCGAGGAAACATCCCAGCTGAGAGAGCACAAAGACTCCACCGTCCTCTTCCTCCTCCCCTTCCTCTTCTCCCTCAACCGTCTCCTCCTTCTCCTCCTCCTCTCCAAAAGCCCACCTCCCTTCCAGTAGTGATGATGTTACCCAGCTGGGTCGTGAAACGTTTGCAAGAGAACAACTAGGCCCGGAGACCATATTTCAACCACCAGCTACTAATATTCTCCTTCATCAGAAGCTTAACTCTATCGCAGGGGATCTCCAACCTGGGCTACTTTGTCACTGGTGGACTCCAACTCCCACTGGCTGAGGAATTCTGGGAGTTGAAGTCCACAAGTCATAAAAGAGCCAAATTTGAAGACCCCTGGCTTATATGGTCCATGCTGGCTGAGGAATTCTGGGAGCTGAAGTCCACCAGTCATAAAGTGGCCAAGGTTGCGGGAGCTTCTGCTCTATCGGACAGAGCAATCCAGCATACAGGAAGTCCTCCACTTAGGACAACAATGGGGCGCAAATTCTCCATTGCTAAGCAGGCTGGTTATGAAGTGAGCCGTGCTCCATTTTACGTCTTTTGCCACCATTAAAAGAGAATCCCGGGGGCCGTTCAGTAAATTCACATCGTCGTTAAGCCAATATTCTATTCCATATTTCTATTCTATTCTATTTTTCTCTGTTCTATTCTAGTCTAGTCTAGTCTACTATTCTATTTTTCTATATTCTTTTTTGTTTAATTCGTATTCTATTCTATTCCATATTTCTATTCTATTCTATCCCTTATTCTATCCCTTATTCTATTCTATTCTGTTCTATTCTATTCTATCCCTTATTCCAGTGGTTCTCCACCTGTGGGTCGGGACCCCATTTGAGGTCAAACGACCATTTCACAGGGGTCGCCAAACAACGCAGTCAGCCATTTTTTTCCCCTTTTCCTTAGCTGTGCTACTCCCTTTTATTCTATTGGCTTTTGGAAGCCAATAGAATAGACTCTCTTGAATAGAGTCTAATTCTATTGGCTTTCAAAAACCAATAGGAATTGTCCAGGCTGTCTCTGCCCTGCTGAATCCGCCAAAAGTCCCATTCTGCAAACGGTGCTGCACCAGTTGAGTAGTCCTCGACTTAGGACCGGTTGGCGGTCGCATTAAAAAGGTTGAGAACCACTGCCTTATTCTATTCTATTCTATTCTATTCTATCCCTTATTCTATTCTTTAACTCAGTTCTATTTCTATTCTATTCTATCCCTTATTCTATTCTATTCTATCCCTTATTCTATTCTGTCCCTTATTCTATTCTTTAATTCAGTTCTATTTCTATTCTATTCTATTCTATTCTATCCCTTATTCTATTCTATTCTATTTTTCTCTATTCTATTCTACTCTATTCTATTCTATTTTTCTATATTATTTTTTGTTTCATTCGTATTCTATTCTATTCCATATTTCTATTCTATTCTGTCCCTTATTCTATTCTATTCTATTCTATTCTATTCTATTCTATTCTATTCTATTCTATTCTATTCTATTCTATTCTATTCTATTCTGTATTTCTATTCTACTCTATTATGTGTTTCTATTCTATTTTATATATTCTATTCTATTCTATTCTACAATCTGTCTTGTCTACTCTACTCTACTCTACTCCTAGTGGCACGGTGGCTAGAACACAATATTGCAGGTTAACTCTGCATTCCACCGCCAGGAGTTCAATCCTGACCGGCTCAAGGTTGAGTCAGCCTCCCATCCTTCCGAGGTCAATAAAATGAGGACCCAGATTGTTTTTCGGGGGGGGGGGGGCGGCGGCGGCAAGATGTAAGTGACATCATCATTGTAAACTGCCCAGAGAGGGCTGTCAAACCCAGTGGGGCTGTATGTAAGTCTAAGAGCTCCTGCTATCCCAGAGACGTACATTTTCTGCTTCTTCACCGGAGGGGGCTCTTGTTTGCTGGCCAAGGCGGTGGCAACCTTCTCGGCGTGGCTTTTGGCCATCAGTCGACGCTGGGCACTTTTTCGCCGGGCCGAAAGCCGCTTGGCCGCCCTAAAGATGGGAAGTAAAAGAGTCCTTGAACAAAAGGGAGAGGAAGGGGGGGGGGGAGGCTGGATGTTCCATTCTAACCAGTGGTGGGGTTCTGCCAGCTCGCACCCGTTTGGGAGAATCGGTAGCTAATTTTTTGTTGACTTCGGTGAACCGGCTGATGCCCTAGCCCTTTTCGCAAGTCTCAGAACGGAACATCGGAAGTGCGTCCATGTCACTTCCGGAAATCTGTTCTGAGCCGGAGAGGCCTCCCAGCCCCAGTACGGCCTACAGGAAGTGCATCCATGCCACTCCCGGAAGTCTGTTCTGTGCCAGGGAGGCCTCCCAGCCCCAGTACAGCCCACAGGAAGTGCATCCATGCCACTCCCGGACGTCTGTTCTGAGCCGGGGAGGCCTCCCAGCCCTAGCACGGCCACAGGAAGTGCATGCACAATACGTTGTTCAGGTATTTGAACCCCACCACTGATTTTGGCTATGCCAGCTTGTGGAGAACCTTTGAGTCCCACTGACAGTACAGGTGGTCCTCAAGTTACACCACAACTGAGCCCAAAATTCGTGTGGTTGGGCAAAACAGTTGTTAACGGACTTTTGCTCCATTTTATAATCTTTCTTGCCACAGTTGTTAAGTTCTGGGTGCTTCATCTCTGGAGGTTTTTAAGAAGAGACTGAACAGCCACTTGTCCTTCTTGAGTAGAGGGCTGGACTAGAAGACCTCCAAGGTCCCTCCCAGCTCTGTTCTGATTAAGCTAGTAATAGAGTTATCAATTTGGCTTGCCCCGTTGACTTTGGCTTGTCAGCAGGTCGCAAAAGGGGATCGCGTGACCCCGGGATAACGCAACCGTCATAAATGTGAGTCGGTTGCCAAGCGTCTGAATTTTGATCGCGTGACCCCGACAAAGTGCAACCTGTCATAAATACGAACCAGTTGCCAACTGTCAGAATGTAAATCACGAGACCATGGAGATGCACAACAGTCATACGTGCGCAAAATAGTCATGGGTCGTAAGTCACTTTTTAAAGGGCTCTTGTGATTTCAAAACACACAAAGAACAATTGCAAGAATTAGGTGTGCCTAGTTTCAGGGGTCTTCAAACTTGGCCCTTTTATGACTTGTGGACTTCAACCCCTAGAATTCCTCAGACAGGCATGCTGGCTGAGGAATTCTGGGAGTTGGTCCACAAGTCATAAAAGAGCCAAGTTTGAAGACCCCTGGCTTATAGGGTCCATGCTGGCTGGGGAATTCTGGGAGTTGAAGTCCACAAGTCATCAAAGAGCCAGGTTTGAAGACCCCTGGCTTATAGGGTCCATGCTGGCTGGGGAATTCTGGGAGTTGAAGTCCACAAGTCATAAAAGAGCCATGTTTGAAGACTCCCGGCCTAGTTTAATGAACAGAAGGACGAGGGGTGACATGACAGCAGTTTTCCAATATTTGAAGGACTGCCACAAAAAAAAAAAAAAAGAAGAGGGGGCTCCACCTATTCTCCAAAGCACCTGAAGGCAAGACAAGAAAAAAAAATGGATGGAAACTCATCAAGGAGAGAAGCAACCTGGAACTAAGGAGGAATTTCCTGACAGTGAGAACAATTAACCAGAGGAACAACCTGCCTCCAGAAGTTGTGGGGGCTCCATCACTGGAGATTTGACAGCTATGCGTCCGGAATGGGAATGAGTCTTCTGGTCAAGCAAGGGTTGGACTAGAACAGCGGTTCTCAACCTGTGGGTCGGGACCCCATTTGGGGTCGAACGACCATTTCACGGGGGTCGCCAAACAACGCAGTCCGCCATTTTTTCCCCCCTTTCCTTAGCTGTGTTACTCCCTTTTATTCTATTGGCTTTTGAAAGCCAATAGAATAGACTCTCTTGAATAGAGTCTAATTCTATTGGCTTTCCAAAGCCAATAGGAATTGTCCAGGCTGTCTCTGCCCTGCTGAGCCCGCCAAAAGTCCCCTTCTGCAAACGGTGCTACACCAGTTGAGTAGCCCTCAACTTACGACCGGTTGGGGGTCATAGCATTAAAAAGGTTGAGAACCACTGGTATAGAGTTTCCTGCCTGAATAGGGGGTTGGACTAGATGACCTCCAAAGTCCCTTCCATCTCTGTTATTCTATTACAGGCAGTTCTGGGTTCCCCCAAAGCTGAACGAACATCCCATTCCAAGAAGGACTCCATCCAGGACGGCATCCAAGAACCCGTCTTACCTTGCTGGGGGCCTTCCTGCAGGCGGTGCGTTCTCTCTTGTTGCTTGCGGCCATTCCGCCATCGAACGAACCACATTGGCGGGGATCTCGTTTGACGGTTCCATTTCATCTTCATTATTACTCTCCTTCTCATCTAAAGGTGAGGAGACACGGAGGACATTTCTCAGGAAAGAGCTCTAGCAATACTATGGAACCAAGCGAGGTCCTCCTGGAGAAGAATGGAATTAGACTGGCGTGAAGACCTGGGGAGGGCCGTAGCCGTCTCCTCTCCTCAACGCTGAACGGGGGACAACAGCAACCAGACGTCCTCTTGCGGTCGCCAGAGAGGACGAGAGAGAAGCTCGTCCAAACTCTCCAACGTGAGGGACCCTGCATTTTAAGGTCCAAGAGAGAGACACCTCCCAGAGGCGGGCTCCCCCACATTTTGCCACGCCCAAGTTAAAACGGAGGTGGCCAGGAGGAGGAGGAGGGGATGGTGGGGGTGTCTCAGCTCCCAAGGAATGTCTTGAGGGTCCATCAGGAGGTTGGTGGGATTAAGAAAAAAGGACCCGAGGCTCAAGACTAGACGGGACCGGCCCGTGGACCTCTTTGATCGAACGCCATTTGGGTCTCAAAGGAAGCAGCTCACCTGATTTCACCAGTGGTGAGACCGCCGCCCAGGGAAGGTTAGACTTGAATGACAAGGCTTTGGGCAGGACGCCCGGCGGACCCGTCTCTGTGCAGGGGGTCATCAGGGCGGCAGATCGGACAACTGCAAAAATAGTGGTGAGCCTAGCAAGGTCCTCCGTGCTGCGAGCAGCAAGCAGACCATTTCCTAGCAACCCTTAAAGCGCCTCCCGTGCCCTTCCAAAAGAGCTAGTTGGGTCGAGTGAAGAAAGCATCAAACCACACACTGGGAGATGGGGAATTCCAGTCCCACCGTCAGCACAAAAGCCGGCGGAGTGACTCTGGGCCAATCACCAGGTGGCGTGGGGGAGATCTAGTCCTGCCTTAAGCAATTAGCTCTAGTTCTCCTTAGGCATGAAAGCCAGCTGGCCACTCACTGGGAGATGGTGAGTTCTAATCCTGCCTTAAGCAGGAAAGTCAGCAAGGGGACTTTAGGCCAATTACCAGGAGACGGTGAGTTCTAGTCCCACCGTAAGCACGAAAATTAGTTGGGAGACTTTGGGACAATTACCAGGCAACGGTGAGTTCTAGTCCTGCCTTAAGCAGGAAATCCAGCTAGGGGACTTTAGACAAAATCACCAGGAGACAGTGAGTTCTAGTTCCGTTTAGGCATGAAACCCAGCTGGCCGCTCACTGGGAGACGGTGAGTTCTAGTCCTGCCTTAAGCAGGAAAGCCAGCTAGGGGACTTTAGACCAATCACCAGGAAACAGTGAGTTCTAGTTCTGCTTAGGCACAAAACCCAGCTGGCCACACACTGGGAGACGGTGAGTTCTAGTCCAGCCTTAAGCAGGAAAACCAGCTAGGGGACTTTAGACCAATCACCAGGAAACAGTGAGTTCTAGTTCTGCTTAGGCACGGAACCCAGCTGGCCACTCACTGGGAGACGGTGAGTTCTAGTCCAGCCTTAAGCAGGAAAGCCAGCTAGGGGACTTTAGGCCAATCACCAGGAAACAGTGAGTTCTAGTTCTGCTTAGGCACGAAACCCAGCTGGCCACACACTGGGAGACGGTGAGTTCTAGTCCAGCCTTAAGCAGGAAAGCCAGCTAGGGGACTTTAGGCCAATCACCAGGAAACAGTGAGTTCTAGTTCTGCTTAGGCACGAAACCCAGCTGGCCACACACTGGGAGACGGTGAGTTCTAGTCCAGCCTTAAGCAGGAAAGCCAGCTAGGGGACTTTAGACCAATCACCAGGAAACTGAGTTCTAGTTCTGCTTAGGCACGAAACCCAGCTGGCCACTCACTGGGAGACGGTGAGTTCTAGTCCAGCCTTAAGCAGGAAAGCCAGCTAGGGGACTTTAGACCAATCACCAGGAAACAGTGAGTTCTAGTTCTGCTTAGGCACAAAACCCAGCTGGCCACACACTGGGAGACGGTGAGTTCTAGTCCAGTCTTAAGCAGGAAAGCCAGCTAGGGGACTTTAGGCCAATCACCAGGAAACAGTGAGTTCTAGTTCTGCTTAGGCACGAAACCCAGCTGGCCACACACTGGGAGACGGTGAGTTCTAGTCCAGCCTTAAGCAGGAAAGCCAGCTAGGGGACTTTAGGCCAATCACCAGGAAACAGTGAGTTCTAGTTCTGCTTAGGCACAAAACCCAGCTGGCCACACACTGGGAGACGGTGAGTTCTAGTCCAGCCCTAAGCAGGAAAGCCAGCTAGGGGACTTTAGGCCAATCACCAGGAGACAGTGAGTTCTAGTTCCGCTTAGGCACGAAACCCAGCTGGCCACACACTGGGAGACGGTGAGTTCTAGTCCAGCCCTAAGCAGGAAAGCCAGCTAGGGGACTTTAGGCCAATCACCAGGAGACAGTGAGTTCTAGTTCCGCTTAGGCACGAAAGCCAGCTGGCCACTCACTGGGAGACGGTGAGTTCTAGTCCCACCATAAGTACGGAAATTGGCTGCGTGACTTTGGGCCAATCACCAGGAGACGGTGAGTTTCATACCTTAAGCATGAAAGTCAGCTAGGAGACTTTAGGCCAATCACCAGGAGACAGTGAGTTCTAGTTCTGCTTAGGCACGAAACCCAGCTGGCCACACATTGGGAGACGATGAGTTCTAGTCCAGCCTTAAGCAGGAAAGCCAGCTAGGGGACTTTAAGCCAATCACCAGGAGACAGTGAGTTCTAGTCCCACCATAAGCACGAAAAACAGCTGGGTGACTTTGGGCCAATTACCAGGCAATGGTGATTTCTAGTCCTCCCTTAAGCAGGAACATCAGCTAGGGGACTCTAGGCCAATCACCAGGAGACAGTGAGTTCTAGTTCCCCTTAGGCATGAAACTCAAGTCTCTAGGGGGTTCTAATCCCACCATAAGTACGGAAATTGGCTGAGTGACTTTGGGCCAGTCACCAGGAGATGGTGAATTCTAGTCCTGCCTTCAGCAGGAAAGCCAGCAGTTAGTTTGGCCCTCCTCCAGCAGGTCCCCCTCCCGGCCGTAGACCGGCTACTCACCAAACCAGGCGTCAACGTCAATTTTCTGGGCATCATTCATCTCCTTGAAGTTGAGGCTGATATCGGGCACATCATAAGAATAAGTGTCCTCGGACATTGTAATAATCTCTTCCTCGGTGGGCACAGCTATGCCCAGCTCTTCCCGGGTCAAGGCCTGCAAAGGAAAATGGAGGTCATGTTTAGACTTTAGAATAGAAGCTGGAAGGCACCTTGGAGGTCCTCTAGTCCAGCCCCCTGCTCAAGCAGGAGAACCTATACCAATTCGGACAAATGGCTATCCGGTCTCTTCTTAAAAACCTCCAGTGATGGAGCACCCACAACTTCTGGAGGCAAAGCTGTTCCACTGTTTAATTCTCCTCACTGATAGAGAATAGAGATAACAGATTGTAGAATAGAACAGAATAGAATAGACACAAGAATAGAACAGAATGGAATAGAAGAATAGAATAGAGAAGAATAGAGATAACAGATTGTAGAATGGAATGGAATGGAATAGAATAGAATAGATGGGAGGGACCTTGGAGGTCTTCTAGTCTGACCCAGTGCTCAGACAGAAAATAGAGTAGCATGTGGAATGGAATGGAATAGAAGAGAATGGAATAGAATAGAATAAAATAGAATGCACAATGGAATAGAATAGAATGGAACGGAATAGGATAGGAATAGGATAGGAATAGGATAGGAATAGGAATAGGATAGAATAGAATAGAATATAGAATAGAAGCTGGAAGGGACCTTGGAGGTCCTCTAGTCCAGCCCCCTGCTCAAGCAGGAGAACCTACACCAATTCGGACAAGTGACTGTCCAGTCTCTTCTTAAAAACCTCCGGTGATAGAGCACCCACAACTTCTGGAGGCAAAGCTGTTCCACTGTTTAATTGTCCTCACTGATAGAGAAGAATAGAGATAACGGATTGTAGAATGGAATGGAATGGAATAAGAATAGAATAGAATAGAATAGAATAGAATAGAATAGAATAGAATAGAATAGAATAGAAGGGAGGGACCTTGGAGGTCTTCTAGTCTGACCCAGTGCTCAGACAGAAAATAGAGTAGAATGTGGAATGGAATAGAAGAGAATGGAATAGAATAGAATAAAATAGAAAGCACAATGGAATAGAATAGAATGGAACGGAATAGGATAGGAATAGAATAGAATAGAATAGAATAGAATGGAATGGAATGGGATGGGATAGGATAGGATAGGAATAGAACAGAATAAGGAATAGAATAGAATATAGAATAGAAGCTGGAAGGGACCTTGGAGGTCTTCTAGTCCAGCCCCCTGCTCAAGCAGGAGAACCTATACCATCTCAGATAGGTGAATGTCCAGTAATAGTTCACGTGATTTTGATTCTGTGCCTCCATTTATGCAACCAAGGATTGCATTCGCTTTTTTGCCTGCTGCTGCACACAGCTGGCTCACCACTGTACGTTGTCCGGGGGGGGGGGAGGCTACATGAGGCCCCTGGCCATTGGAGGCTCCAAATACTCCTTATGGGCATTCAGTTCTCTGCCCTCCCTTTGCTTAGTAAAGTCTTTTTAGTGCACAAAGTGAAACCTTGCACGCTACAATAAAAAGGACTCTCTTCCCGGAATCGTATAAGTGCAGAGTTTGGGCTCGTAAAGCTCTCACCAGAATGGGTGTGTGTTTGCAGTGGGTGCGTTTTGTGCTTGTGTGTTGGCATTTGCCTTCATGCCAATGAACCTTTCCTTCCTGGCCAGATTCATTACGGCTGCTTTCGACACTCCTCCTATGTGCTGCTACTCCCAATTTATAACTCAGAATACAGGTAGTAATTGACTTAGAACTGTCATTGACTTACAACTGTTCATTTAATGACTGTTCGAACTTATTTGTTGTTGTTGTTGTTAGCTGCGAAGTCGTGTCCGACCCATTGCGACCCCATGGACCACGTTCCTCCAGGCCTTCCTGTCCTCTACCATCTTCTGGAGTCCATTGAAGCTCACGCCTCCTGCTTCAGGGACTCCCTCTGGCCTCCTCATTCTCTGTCGTCCCCTTCTTCTCTTGCCCTCCATCTTTCCCAGCATCAGGCTCTTCTCCAGGGAGTCCTTCCTTCTCCTTAGGTGGCCAAAGAACTTGAGTTTCAACTTCAGGATCTGGCCTTCTAAAGAGCAGTCGGGGTTGATCTCTTCTAGGACTGACCGGTTGGATCGCCTTGCAGTCCAGGGGACTCGCAGGAGTCTTCTCCAGCACCAGAGTTCAAAGGCCTCCATTCTTTGGCGCTCAGCCTTTCTTATGGTCCAACTTTCACAGCCGTACATTGCAACTGGGAAAACCACGGCCTGGACTATACTCACTTTTGTTGGCAGAGCAAACTTATAATGGCACTGGAAAAAGCGACTTACAACTCCCCCCCCCTTACAACCGTTGCAGCATCGCCAGAGGTCACTTGATCAAAATTCAGGCGCTCGACAACTGACTCGTATTTATGTCGGGCGCGGCGTCCCCGGGAGTCGCGGGGTCCCCTTTGGCAACCTTCTGACAAGCCAAGTCCCTGGGGAAGCCGGATTCACTTAACAACGGGGGTGACTAAGTTAACCTTAGCAGTGACCCACTTCACAGTTGTGGCGAGCGAGGTCGTAAAATGAGGCCCAACTCACTCAGCCACACTGTCCTGTTGAGCAATTAACCAGTGGAACCACCTGCCTCCAGAAGCGGTGAAAGCTCCAACACTGGAAGTTTTTAAGAAGAGACTGGACAGCCATTTGTCCGAAATAATAATAATAAAGTTGGAAGGGACCTTGGTGGTCATCTAGTCCAACCCCCTTGCTCAGGCAGGAAACCCTACACCATTTCAGACAAACGGCTGTCCAGTCTCTTCTTAAAAACTTCCAGTGTTGGAGCATTTACCGCTTCTGGAGGCAGGTTGTTCCACTGGTTAATTGTTCTGACTGTCAGGAAATTGCTCCTTAGTTCCAGGTTGCTTCTCTCCTTGATTAGTTTCCATCCGCTGCTTCTTGTCCTGCCTTCAGGCTCTTTGGAGAATAGCTTGACTCCCTCTTTTTTGGGGCAGGCCCTGAGATACTGGAAGACTGCTATCCTGTCCGCCCTCGTCTTTCTCTTCATTAAACTAGACAAGACCCAATTCCAGCAACCAAACGTTCCTTATATGATTTAGCCTCCTGTCCCCTGATCATCTTCGTTGCTCTTCTCTGCCCTCCTTCTAGAGCAGCGGTTCTCAACCTGTGGGTCGGGACCCCATTTGGGGTCGAACGACCATTTCACAGGGGTCGCCAAACAAGGCTGTCCGCCATTTTTTCCCCCTTTTCTTTGGCCACGCCCCTGGAACCCGGTGATGTATAAGTGGTTGGGGGTCACCACAACATGGGGAACTGTATTATGGGGTCGCGGCATTAGAAAGGTTGAGAACCACTGGTATAGAGTTTCCTGCCTGAGCAGGGGGTTGGACTAGATGATCTCCAAGGTCCCTTCCATCATCATCATCATCATTATGGAAATTTGGAGCCTGGGAAGTGTAAGAAACGGTCTCGTGTCGCTTTTCCCAGTGCTGTTGTGGCTTCAAACAGTCCCTAAATGAACGGTCGTAGGTTGAGGACCACCTGCATATTGCCCTTCTGAACCAGAAGCTGGAGATGCATCAGAGATGGTGGCAGGAGGAGCTTCCCCAAGTCACCAAGTGCAGACATGGCTTTTTGAGTGCAGACAGCTGGAGCCCAGGGTGGCATTACCCTGGATTTAGATGCTTTTACTCCACCAGCAACTTTTGACAGGTGGGCAGATTGCCCAGGGCCATTAGCAAGTGCCACTCACACCCATAAATCTTGGCCTCCCCTTGCAACAACACGGCCAAGTGCCAACCTCAGGAGGGAGGAAGGAAAAATCCAAGCGTCGCTCGATTGGGAAAAAAAAAAGGCCTTAAGCCCCCCCCCCCAAGATGCCAACCTTCGCCCCAAGATTTGTGCCCGTCCGGGCGCCGCAAAGGACGTGAACCCAACAGAACCCCAAGGAGAGGAATTGAGGTTGACAGCTTGGCCAGAACGAGATCCCTTCTTGGCCCCATCGACGGGGATCGCGTTGCTGTCAACAGGCCTGCCTTAAATTAAAAAGAAAAAAGAAGAAAAAAATGGAAATAACAACTGCGTCATTGGTGTTCCTCTCTCCTGGCTGGGCTCAACAAGTAGGGCTGCCAACTATGATGAGCGGGCATCGTATTTCAGGGATGTTTGGCCTCAGGGCAACCTCCACAGGGCGACGGAGTGACAATGGCGGCTTCATTATGGAGCGTCAACTGGAGAGGGGCCGCTGGGAAATCGGGAAAGGAATCCCATCGGAAAGAGCCTTCTGTGTGACCCGGTCATTTCCAGCGTAGAAGATGTAAGTCAATATATGTCGGGCCAGATTGGGCGTCCGGCAGCTGCGCTAGAATTCCCAAACCGTTGCAAAAAACGCAAGGTACGACATGATTCGTTTACCGAAGGCAGGCAGTCCTCGACTTTACGACCAACGTGGAGCCCAAACTTCCCGTTGCTGAGCGAGACTGGTTAAGCGGCTTTTGCCCTGCTTTACGATCTGTCTACATAGTATGTTTTAGGTGTGTATCATGTATGTATTTCACTTTACAGAGCAGGCAACTAAATGTCATTCTTGATGTGTGCCGTTGTGCCCACAGTAAAAAAAAAATGACAATAAAGGTTATCTTATCTTATCTTGCTGCAGTTATGTAAATCACTGGAGTTGATAAGTGAGTAACCCGGTTGTTAAGTGGATCTCCCCCCCCCGTTGTAAAAAGGGGTCACGTGAACGCTGCAACTTTCCTAAGTACACGCCAGTTGCCAAGCCTCTGAATTTTGATCTCGTGACCCTGAGGAAGCTGTAGCAGCCATAAATGGGAAAACTGTGGTAAGTCACTATTTTCAGCGCCGTTACAACTTTGAATGGTCACTAAATGAACTCTTGTAAGTCAAGGACCGCCGGTAGTCTAAATTGGGGGTCCTGAATTCCCGGTCCGCAGCCTGTTGGGCACCGGGCCACGCAAATGAGAGGTGGGCGTGCACAAAGCTTCATCAGCACATGCACAGGAGCCAGTTTGAATAATAATAATAATAATAATGATGATGATGATGATGATGAAAGGGACCTTGGAGGTCATCTAGTCCAACCCCCTGCTCAGGCAGGAAACCCTACACCGTTTCAGACAAAGGGCTGTCCAGTCTCTTCTTAAAGACTTCCAGTGTTGGAGCATTCAGAGCTTCTGGAGGCAGGTTGTTCCACTGGTTAATTGTTCGAGCTGTCAGGAAGTTTCTCCTTAGTTCCAGGTTGCTTCTCTCCTTAGTTAGTTTCCATCCGTTGCTTCTTATCCTGCCTTTGGAGGTGCTTTGGAGAATAGCTTGACTCCCTCTTCTTTGGGGCAGCCCCTGAGATATTGGAACACTGCCATCATGTCCCCCCTCGTCCTTCTCTTCATTAAACTAGACCAGTGATGGCAAGCAAACCTTTTAGAGACCGAACTGCAACCCAAAACCCACTTATGTTATCGTTGGGTGCCAGGTGGGCGTGGCCCATTGGGTGGGCATGGCTGCGGTGGTAACGGCAGACTGGGTGCGACTAAAAAGTTCGGTCAATCAATTCCAACTTTGCGAGATCTTTTTTCCTGCGAGAAGTTGAAATTGGTTGATGGAATTTATTTTTTTTTGCACACCTCAAGCAAAAAGGTTTTATAAAACCTAGCTGAAGGCCTAGCACTGGGGCAACGGCGCGCATGCCCACAGAGAGGGCTCTGAGTGCCACCTCTAGCATCCGTACCGTAGGTTCGCCACCACGGAAATAGACCTATCCAATTCCAGCAACCGTTCCTTGTATGTTTCAGCCTCCAGTCCCCTGATCATCTTTGTTCTTCTTCTCTGCACTCTTTCCAGAGTCTCAACATCTTTTTTACATCGTGGTGTACATGAACCATTCCACCCCACCACCACTCCCGCTGTCGCCCACTGCCACGGAAAAATTGGGCACCATTGCTCTAAATCCCTTTCCTGCTTTCCTTTACAGTTACAGAAACCAATAGGTTTAGTGGAAAAAAACCCATCTTGGGACAAAACTTCTTAATTTTGAGCCCATAATAGTGTTATTTGAATGAACGACACGTCTTCTATTTTTTTTATTCCAACTTATTTCAACTGCTAAATTCTTGTTCTTTTAGCTGTCGGTTAGAGAACAGCTGGCACAAACAACTGGAAAGAAGTCAGTAACCCTACAATGAGAAGAGAACCTGGACGCAAGGCAGCCAGTCCTCGACTTACGCCCATTTGCCCAGAATGCCTTCAAAGTTACAATGGCAGGGAAGATTATGACCATTTTTCACACTTATGACCGTTGCACCATTTCCCCAGGGTCACGACTGACGTTCGTATGCAGGGCAATGGACATTTTTCAGACTTGCGCCCGCTGCAGCCTCCCTCATAGTCACGTGATCAAAATTCAGAGGCATGTCCTTGTGACGGTTGCAGGATCACGTGATCCCCTTCCGACAAGCGAAGTCAAGCGGGGGGGGGGAGAAGGGGAACCCAGATTCAATTCACGACTGTGTCGTTCACTTAACTGCAGTGCTTCGCTTCACAAAGGTGGCGACCAAGGTCGTAAAGTGGGGGCAAAACTCACTTCACCGTCTCCCCAAGCAACAGTGAATTTGGGGCTGGTTTGTGGACGTAACTAGAGGACGACCTATATTCTGCTCCTGAAACGGGGAACGTTTCCAAATCTCGAGAAGCAGACGGCCCAAAGCGGAAAACTGAATCGTGCTTTTTTAATTCTGATCCGGTTGGATGGATATTCGTCACCCCGATAAGGACCTCCATCCAAGAGACCAGCCTGCTTTGAAAATATGGAATTTGTCAATCCTGAGGCTGCAGGTTAGCAAGCTGCTCAGGTGCTACCTCAGGAATCAAAAGGTGTTTTTTCTTTTTCTGGTTTCCCCATGCTTTGGCTATCACCCTTCCCCAGTCTGAGGATTGGATGTATCGGGGGCGTCCGACCTTGGCAACTTTTAAGACTTGTGAACTTCAACTCCCAGAATCCCCCCAGCCAGCCATGTCTTCAATTGGCACGGATGGACACTTGTGGTATATCTAGTTGGCACCCTCTGGCAGGGCTGGCGCAAGAGCCAAAATGAAGACCCCTCAAAAAACCCATCGAGCAGGTCTATGGAGTTTCTCAATCACCCAGGTCATGGGTGTCCCAGAGGTGCTTTTTCAAAAAGGGCAACTGGGCTTTGCTTTTTCTTGAAGATGTTTGTCAAGGTAATGATATTATAATAGTAGTAGTAGTAAAGGTGGAAGGGATCTTGGAGGTCATCTAGTCCAACCCCCTGCTCAGGCAGGAAACCGAATACCATTTCAAACAAATGGCTGTCCAGTCTCTTCTTAAAAATGTGCAGTGTTGGAGCATTCACCGCTTCTGGAGGCAGGTTGTTCCACTGGTTAATTGTTCTCACCATCAGGAAGTTTCTCCTTAGTTCCGGGCTGCTTCTCTCCTTGATTAGTTTCCATCCGTTGCTTCTTGTCCTGCCTTCTGGTGCTTTGGAGAATAGCTTGACTCCCTCTTCTCTGGGGCAGCCCCTGAGATTGATTAGAAGGCTGCTATCATGTCCCCCCTCGTCCTTCTCTTCACAACTGTGGCAGAAAAGGTCATAAAACGGGGCAAAACTCACTTAATGACCAGTCCTGGAAGACTGCTATCATGTCCCCCCTCTTCCTTCTCTTCATTAAACTCGACATGCCCAATTCCAGCAACCGTTCTTTGTATGTTTCAGCTTCCAGTCCCCTGATCATCTCTGTTGCTCTTCTCTGCACTCTTTCTAGAATCTCAACATCTGTTTTATATCATGGTGACCAAAACTGGATGCAGGATTCCAAGTGTGGCCTTACCAATGCCTTGTAAAGTGGTATTAATTCTTCACATGATCAGATAGTATAAGATAAACTACCATTTAATATAGACCACTGTTTACTGTGTTCACTCCTGGGTTATCTCAGCGCAGGGGCAGGCAACCTTGGCTCTTTTATGACTGGTGGACTTCAACTCCCAGAATTCCTGAGCCAGCATGGGGGAACTATGGCCCCCTCATGACTCGTGGACTTCAACTCCCAGAATTCCTGAGCCAGCATGGGGGAACTATGGCCCCCTCATGACTCGTGGACTTCAACTCCCAGAATTCTCTGAGCCAGCATGGGGGAACTATGGCCCCCTCATGACTCGTGGACTTCAACTCCCAGAATTCCTGAGTCCAGCATGGGGGAATATGGCCCCCTCATGACTCGTGGACTTTAACTCCCAGAATTCCTGAGCCAGCATGGGGGAATTATGGCCCCCTCATGACTCGTGGACTTCAACTCCCAGAATTCCTGAGCCAGCATGGCTCAGCTTGGAAACCTCTCCCTTTCCCCTCAGCATGGCTGGCTCAGGAATTCTGGGAGTTGAAGTCCACCAGTCAAGAAGGGGCCAAGGTGGCCTACCCCTGTCTCAGTGCAATAAGACTACGCCTGCTCTGACAATGTTTTCGCTTCCCATCCAAGGAGTCTCTTCAGTTCTGAACTGGTGAACTGAAGAAGCTTCTGGGAGGGAGAAGGGAAACATCATCAAGGGGAAACAAAGCCTAGTTGCCTTTTGTGGGGGGAAAAAAGCACCTTTGGGACATCAAGAGGGTCCTTTCCCCAATGCCCAAAGTTGCCTATCACGGCTGGCTTTGTGAGATCAAGGCTAAAAATCCCGGCTAATCCTGCTTTTTTCCAGGGTGGTCCGAAGGGCCATCGGAGCCGTTAGTCCAAAAGGGAAGATCAAAGTGGTGCCAGGATCTTCCCTGGCTCCTTCGCTGCCAGCCCCAGCCCGTCGTGGCTACAGATCCGGTGTCTCCCTTCCCAGCAACCCAAAAATAAATGACATTGCCTGCCCTGTAGTTCGCCTCTCCCCGCACCAAGCTTGAGCAACACCAGGTTAAAAATAGGCGGTTAAAGAGAAAACATAAACGTTGAGCCTCCGGAGAAGCCCGTCTTACAGAGCAAGGAAGAGAAGAGTAACTTCTTCTCCAGCTGGGAGAAAGGAAGACAATCCCCGTTTGGTTTCCGCCGGGCAGCCAGGCAAAGATGGGGGGGCTTATTCCCGAGTCAGGGAATTCTTTCAAGTGGCATCTGGGGCCCACTGGGCCCAGGATGAGGAACGATGGGCCAATTTAAGAGGAGCCGTTTCAATAAAAGAGAATTATTTGGAGCTCCGGGTTGAAACGAGGGCTCCTGGGTGCTCTTTGAGCTGGGTGGTTTTCGAGTACACGCTTCATGACCCACACTAGGTATCAACAGTGCTAGAAGGGAGTGGGGGGGGAGGAGGAGGAGGAGGAGGAGGAGGAGGAGGAGGAGGAGGAGGAGGAGGAAGAAAGAAAGAGGAAGAAAGAAAGAGGAGAAAAAGGAGAAGGAAGATAACTGTGGGGTCCTTGGTGCTCTCTGAGCTGGGTGATTTTCGAGTAGATGTTTCGTGACCTACACTATGTAACATCATCAGTGCTAGAAGGGAGTGGGGGAGCAGGAGGAGGAGGAGGAAGAGGAAGAAGAGGAAGAGGAAGGAAGAAAGAGAAAAAGGAGGAGGAGGAGGAAGATAACTGTGGGGTCCTTGGTGCTGTCTGAGTGGGTGGTTTCCTTGTAGACGTTTCATGACCCAAACTAGGTAACATCATCAATGCTAGAAAGGAGTGGGGGAGCTGGAGAAGAAGGAAGGGAGGAAGAAGGAGGAGGAGGAGGAGGAGGAGGAGGAGGAGGAGGAGAAAGAAGAAAGAAAGAAGAGAAGAAAGAAGGAGGCCCTAGTTCCCCCATGCTGGCTCAGGAATTTTGGGAGTTGAAGTCCACCAGTTATAAAAGAGCCAAGGTTGCCTACCCCTGGGCTAGACAGTCACTTGTCTGAGATGGTATAGGTCAGGGGTAGGCAACCTTGGCTCAGCCACGCTGAGGGGAAAGGGAGAGGTTTCCAAGCTGAGCCATGCTGGCTCAGGAATTCTGGGAGTTGAAGTCCACGAGTCATGAGGGGGGGCCATAGTTCCCCCATGCTGGCTCAGGAATTCTGGGAGCTGAAGTCCACCACTTATAAAATTTTGATCACGTGATTGTGAAGAAAAAAATATTTAAATATTTAAACCAGGGGTCTTCAAACTTGGCCCTTTTATGACTGGTGGACTTCAACTCCCAGAATTCCTCAGCCAGCCTGGCTCAGCTTAGAAACCTCTCCCTTTCCCCTCAGCATGGTTAGCTCAGGAATTCTGGGAGTTGAAGTCCACCAGTCATAAAAGAGCTGAGGTTGCCTACCTCTGGTATAGATTCTCCTGCTTGAGCAGAGGGCTGGACTAGAAGACCTCCAAGGTCCCTTCCAGCTCTCTTCTATTCTCCCCCAAAGCTATTTCAATTAGCAATCTAACACTTTTCAATCAAGCCCAGTTCCCTTCCCGACAGGCCAGACAGAATCCATTCATCATCTTGACATTCCCGCAACAAGGATTTCAAATCCCCGCCAAGTAGTTTTGCCCACAGCCGTCTCACTTGGTGACTTGCGGATAATGTACTGTCTGATTTTCCACCTGTCTGTCACCTGCCGGAGGCTTATCACCTGCAGCCAGCATCTCTTCAACAACCCGCAGCCTTGGTGTAAATCTGCCCCAATTTAAATGGGGAGCAGGAGCATCTGGCAAAGTGAACCAGCTGGTTAATGTGTGACGAGCATCAAAACGGAGATGGAACTTCAGAGGCACTGTTGTGGCTGCCATCTTGACTTTTCTGACCCGACAGGTGCTCCTTGATTTAGAATAGAACAGAACAGAAGCTGGAAGGGACCTTGGAGGTCTTCTAGTCTAGCCCCCTGCTCAAGCAGGAGAACCTATACCATCTCAGACAAGTGGCTGTCAGGTCTCTTCTTAAAAATCTCCAGTGATTTCTGGTGGCAAGCTGTTCCACTGGTTAATTATCCTCACTTTCAGCAAGTTTCTGCTTAATTCCAGGTTGCTTCTCTCTTTGGTCAGTTTCCAACCGTTGTTTCTCGTCCTTCCCTCTGATGCTTTCGTGAATAATGTGACCCCCATCTTCTTTGGGGCAGCCCCTCAGATACTGGAACGCTGCTATCATGTCTCCCCTATATCTTCTTTTCCCTAGAACTAGCCTAACCCAAGTCCCGCAGCCGTTCTTTGTATGTTTTGGTCTCCAGGCCTTGGATCATCTTAGCTGCTCTTCTCTGGACTTTTTCCAAACTCTCAACATCTTTTTTCTGATAGGGTGACCAAAATTAGCTGCAGGATTCCAGGTGTGGCCTCACTAGGGTTTTATAAAGCGGTACTAATACTTCACGTGATCTTGATTCTATGCCTCTGTTTATGCAACCCAGGATTCTATTAGCTTTTTGGGCGGCGGCTGCACACGGCTGGGTCATGGTCAAGCTATCGTTCACTAGGACTCCAAGGTCCCTCTCCCAGTTGCTGTTTTTGAGCCAGGTCTCGCCCAGTCTATACTTTCATAATAATAATAATAATAATAAAGTTGGAAGGGACCTTGGAGGTCACCTAGTCCAACCCCCTGCTCAGGCAGGAAACCCTAGACCATTTCAGACAAATGGCTGTCCAGTCTCTTCTTAAAAACTTCCCGTGTTGGAGCATTCACCGCTTCTGGAGGCAGGTTGTTCCACTGGTTAATTGTTCTGTCAGGCAGGGTGCAAATAATTTTATCACTATCTAAACGCAAGATCCTATTTCATACCTGCTTGGGCAAGCTGGTCAGGCAAAACAGCTCCATCGGAGGTGGCACCAACTGGCTAGAAAATTGAGTACAGGGGGGGTCACTTTCCATCTTTCCTCCAACCCCCCCTTATTTTGCACTACATTACCCATGATTCCTCACCACCACCTATAGTACAGATCTAGAAATCTGCAATGCAAGAGCAGTGGGGTGCATTGCAGTGCAGAGGAAGGCTGCATTAGCTCCACTCCCTTCTTCTCACCATGTTGCAGCCAAGATAAATTGCTCAGCAGGAGACACACACACACACACACACACACACACACACACCTGCCTTTAGCTGCCTTGTGGGAGGCAAAATACAGTGGTGTAAAAGAGCAGTCCCAAAGTTGTTGCCAATTTCTAAAGATATCTGCCCAGATTTCACAGCAAACGAAGCCCAAAAATTAAAATAAGCCTTGGGAGCCCTTAAAAAAAAATGCATGATAGTTTTCGCTATCGCTGCTGCGGGAAATCAGAGCAAAGAATCCAAGACCGTTATTTTACACACACAGGTACACCGCAGAAAGTCCTCGCTCAAAGTTACAACGGCACTGAAAAAAGGGACGGGTCCGTTTTTTCACCCTTACGACCGTTGCAGCCTCCGCCCGGCCAAGTGATCAACATTCAAATGCTTGGCAACGGACTCACATTTATGACGGTTGCCGTGTCTCCGGATCATGTGATCCGCTCTTGCAACCTTCTGACGAGCCACGTCAACGGGGAAGCCACTTAACGACCGTGTGACTAACGGAGCAACTGCAGGGATCTACGGAATGACTGCGGCAAGGGAAGCTGTAAAACGGGGCAAAGCTCACTTCACACACGTCTCATTTACCGACTGAAATGGTGGTCATCAGCTGAGGACGAGTGACTGCGATTGTCAGGCGAAGACACCAATGGATTCTCGTTTTAAGGCCTAGGCAAGGGTGACTCTGGGCCAATCACTGTGAGGCAGTGAGTGCTGATCCCTTCTAGCCCTGATGATATTCCCTAGTTGGGTCATGAAACGTCTGCAAAAAAAAAAAAAGCAAGCTGAGAGAGCCCCAAGGATGCTACCCTCCTCGTCCCCTTCTCGTTCTCTCCCACTCTGCAAACCCCACTCTTTATTAGCACTGATGATATTCCCTAGTTGGGTCATGGAACGTCTCTGGAAAAAAAAAACAAGCTTAGAGAGCCCCAAGGACCCTGCAATCCTCCTCCTCTCTGCAAGCTCCCCTCCCTTCTAGCACTGATGGTATTACCTAACTGGGTCATGAAACGTTTGCAAGAAAACAACCATGTTCAGAGCGCATCGAGGACCCCACAGTTCTCTTCCTCCTCCTCCTCCTCCTGCTCCCTTCTAACACTGGTGATGTTACCTAGTTGGGCCATGAAAGGTCTGTGAGAAAACAACCAAGTTCAGAGGGCACCAAGGACCCCACAGTCCTCCTCCTCCTCTTCCTTCTCATTCTCCTTCTCCTCCTCCTCTTCCTCCTCCTCCCTTCTAGCACTGATGATGTTACTTGGTTGGGTCATGAAACGTCTGCAAGAAAACCACCCAGCTCAGAGAGCATCAAAGGTTCCACCGTCCTCCTCCTCTTCCTCCTCCTCCCTTCTAGCACTGATGGTGTTACCTAACTGGGTCATGAAACGTTTGCAAGAAAACAACCATGTTCAGAGCGCACCAAGGACCCCACAGTTCTTTTCCTCCTCCTCCTCCTGCTCCTCCTGCTCCCTTCTAGCACTGGTGATGTTACCTAGTTGGGCCATGAAAGGTCTGTGAGAAAACAGCCAAGTTCAGAGGGCACCAAGGACTCCACAGTCCTCCTGAGGATCCGAGATGCAAATATTCTTTTCTCGTCCTGATTCAAAACTAGCACAAAGTTGCACTTCTACTCCTGGTAGGAAGAAAGGCAGAGAATTCAAAGGCCCCACCCACCCGGTATATCTCAAATTGGCAGGCCAAGGGTACCTTCGGGGCAGCCTCTCGGTTCAAACGAAGCCTTGCCAGATGCCTTTGAGAAGCCCTGAAGCAGAGCCCTTCGGGAGAGCCCTCCGATGTGCGAATTCAAACTCCAGGGCCCCAAAGCAAATACAGCTAGTCCTCCACTCAGTCAGTCATTTAAGCAAGCATTCAAAGTTCCGACAAACCTATCTGGAGCGGCCCGGCAATCAGACTGCATTTAAAAATCATAATAAAGTTGGAAGGCACCTTGGAGGTCATCTAGTCCAACCCCCAGCTCAGGCAGGAAAACCTACACCATTTCAGACAAAGGGCTGTCCAGTCTCTTCATAATAAATAATAATAAAGTTGGAAGGCACCTTGGAGGTCATCTAGTCCAACCCCCTGCTCAGGCAGGAAACCCTATACCATTTCAGACAAAGGGCTGTCCAGTCTCTTCTTTAAAACTTCCAGTGTTGGAGCATCCACAACCTCTGAAGGCAAGCCATTCCACTAAATAACAGAATTGGAAGGGATCTTAGAGGTCATCTAGTCCAACCCCCTGCTCAGGCAGGAAACCACACCATTTCAGACAAAGGGCTGTCCAGTCTCTTCTTTAAAACCTCCCATGTTGGAGCATCCACCACTTCTGAAGGCAAGCCATTCCACTAAATAACAGAATAGCAGAATTGGAAGGGACCTTAGTCATCTAGTCCAACTCCCTGCTCAGGTAGGAAACCCTATACCATTTCGGACAAACGGCTGTCCAGTCTCTTCTTAAAAACTTCTAGTGTTGGAGCAGGTTGTTCCACTCGTTAACTGTTCTCACTGTTAGGAAGTTTCTCCTTAGTTCTAGGTTGCTTCTCACCTTGATTAGTTTCCACCCATTGCTTTGTATTCTGCCTTCAGGCGCTTTGGAGAAGAGCTGGACTACCTCTTTACGGCCATTTGCAGGGCCTTGAGGTCTTGCCCTCTCCCAGATGACCCCAGCTAATGCCCTTTGACTCTGCCCCCCTGCCCTCTTTAATGGACATCTGGCATGCTGGCTGGTTTATTTCTCCCGTCCTCAAAATGAGGTGTGAAGAACTGTGGAATTTTATCTTTCCTTTCCCATCAATGGATTTAACACCTGGGGATTTCCCAGATGAACTGTGGGGGTGGGGTGTATCGATCTGTAAGGGAATCCCTCAGATCCTGTCTATGATGCCTGCTATCCACTACTCTTAATAAAAGTTCCCGGGGGAAGAAATTGTTTCCAAAGCGTTCTGCTTTCTTAAAATGTGGGATTGAAGTGGGTCCTTAACACAAGCTCAGAGAGCACAAAGATTCACAGTTCAACAACCTTGAGCTGCAAATATCCCTTTGGTTCTTTTGGAGAGGGGGGATCCCCCAAAAGATAGTGAGACACCCCTGCCAGCAAAAGAGATGCCCTGCATTTACACAGGGAAAGGAGGGGAACAACAATACAGGCATATATACATACATACATACATGATGCAACCGACACATTCCTAAGGAATGGACCTAAAGTTACTTCCAGCCCTTCTGCCGCCTATTTATTAAGAAAATAATAAATTAAAAGGCAATTTGGGCATGCCAAAGGCATCTGGACTAGTATCTTGACAGATTTATGGGTTGCCATGGGAACATTCTGATAAGGTGTCCGGCTGAAGATTGAAGGCTACATATCTTAGGTCTTTATATTTCAACTCAAATTTAGATTAAATCGATGCCATTCATCTGAAAACCGATTTTTCTCCACAGGAGCAAACACCAGGCACTGCAGGAAATAAAGATGCAATATTTATTTTTCAAGTTCTGAATCCACTTTATAGCCCCCCCCCACTTAAGCAGTGGAACTCTGGGTGGTAGACAAAAATAAAGAAAAACCAAACTGAGGCCCCTAAAAAGAAAAAAAAAATCTCATTTCCAGTATCCCCAGTCTATTAACACTTAACCCAGTGATTCTCAACCTTTCTAATGCCGTGACCCCATAATACAGTTCCCCATGTTGTGGTGACCCCCAAGTGGGTGTGGCCACCAATAAGAGGGAGTAGGACAGCTAGGGAACAGGGAAAAAAATGGCGGACAGCGTGGTTTGGCGACCCCCGTGAAATGGTCATTCGACCCCAAATGGGGTCCCGACCCACAGGTTGAGAACCACTGACTTAACCCAATGTCTGGGGCTAGCATGTATTATACTATACACTCAATAACATTTGTTTAGTTTCTATAGCCAATCTCAGTCAATACCTTTGGACAGTTTACCATTCAAAACATATAATTAAAAAACATTTTAAAACAAAAATGAGCAGAGGGTTGGACTAGTCCAGTGGTTAACCTTTTTGAACGAATCGCCCCCTTGAGCCAATGAGGAAGTTGTCATTGCCCCCCTCCCCCAACATAACCTCTCAATCACAACATAGGAAATAATTCTTCAATTTATCCAAACACTTTTTTGGTTTTCTTTAAAATTGTCATCAGGACATATCGATGCAAATAATTTATTTCCAGTCTTTTTCCCATATCTCAACTGTGTGAAAAATTTTGGTGCCACCCATCACTTTATTCCCAAACTTCGTGATCCATGTATTTCATGATTATCTTATTTATTCAAGACACTTAAATGTAGTGACCGCTGAAAACAAAATTCAATTGCAAGAAAGTGAAACGCCGAAAAAGAAAAACAGTAACATTTAATGATTGAATTACAAGTGAAATTTAAGACGCAAAAAGAAATATAAAAAGGGCACAAGAACAAACCGCAGTGCAGGAACTAAGAATTTCAAGACGAAAACTCTGAAACTCAATTAAGATTCTAGGAAAGTATATATAGTCACGCATACTGTAAAAGGGATTAAAAAGACACAAAGAAAATATGATATCAAACTGGAATGCACGCTAAAAAAGTACAATACAAAATGTTTTACAGAGCCACTCAGCATGCGATGTTTCGAAAGAAGCGCTCCCCCCTCCATCAGATATACAGCGATTCACTGTACGAAAAAAGTCTCAAAAGTGTCCCCAAAACGCCTCGCTCCATCGCCCCCATATTGCCCCCTTTTCGTTCCATCACCCCCCCTGAAAAACAAAATCGCCCCCTGGGGGGCAATATCACCCAAGTTAAGAACCACTGGACTAGATGACCTCCAAGGTCCCTTCCAACTTTATTATTATTATATGATAGTTGTTCCCCCCTCCATCACTCTGCTGAACACCTAATTCCCACAGTACAGTAGTAGGCTGTGTTACTATTATTCTTCTCACCTTTCCTATTACTTTCTCCTAGTAGTACCTATGATTTATCACTTGTTATATCTTACGATTAATGACAGTAACTATGATCTATGCCCTATCAATTTATTGTTGTATTTACAGTAAAGCTTATGCCCTGGAGATAAAAAAAAAAAATCCCTTGTGTGTCCAATCACACTTGGCCAATAAAGAATTCCCTTTCTAATTAAAGCAAACAATAAAAACCAGTAGAAAACATTAAAGCATCTAATTCGAGATACACAAGAGCAAGACTTTTGGATATATGTTTCGAAAACGCCTAGTGAAACGGGCAGCACATAAATTTAAGAAATGCAATAAAAATACGAAGACAAGAGATGTGTATGTTATTGTGTATGTATGCTGTAATTGTTATGTATATATACAAACACAAAACCACACACACAGACACACACACACACACACACTCCAGGGAGAGCCTTCTCTTCAACACCCTCATCTTTTATCTTGATTGTTTAACTTTAGCAAAATAAAGGATGTTTAGCTTGTTTTTGACACTGTTTTTAATGTCTTTTGGTTGGATTGTGGGCATCCCCGCTCAGAGCAGTTGAGAATCAGGCAGCAGGGACGTATTTATTTATTTATTTATTTTGTATTTAGGTAGAGAATTTACATATCCATATATAAATTTGCACCATACAAAATACAATTTATTGTTCTTATAACCGCTCTCTTAATGGGGAGGGCGCTCACAAAAAAATAAATTAAAAAATCTAAAAAGCGTGGAAAAACAATAACAACCCGCCCACCCCCAACTCCCCTTGGCGACAACATTAGGCAACACCCAATAAGCATGATCGAGAGTAACCAGCATTGCTGTAATGATGATCAATGATGGCTAAGACCTAAAACAAACCATACATTAGACGACCTCAATTGGAAACGGGAAGCCTCACATCGCCTCCTTCTTGCCACATCGGGGGAGGCTGGCGAGGCGCCCCGTCCCCCTCACGACCACCACCACCATCACCCCCAGCAAGCCCTGGACGATGGGAGTTGTAGTCCAACCCCCCCAAAAAAAATTCGGCGCGGGGGGGGGGACAGAGAGCCCGGGGCTCGCCCCCCCCATCTTCTTCTCCCCTCCCCTCCCCCACCTTGGTTGACCCGCTACCTGCTACTTCGCTGGGGAGGGGGCGAAAAGCAGAGTGCGGACCGCGAGGAAAACTGCCTCCCCATTCTCCCCCCCCATCCCGGCGTGACTCCCTTCCGCCCTCCCGTCCCCCCAGGGACGAAGAGGAGACCCCTCCACAGAGCCCCCCCCCAAGCCAGACTTACCTCACTCTCGGGGGGATCCGAAGTAACCCTCGGTAGCTTCCCTCAAGGCCCGCCGCCGTTAAAAGATTTCAAACGGCGGCCTCGTTTCCAAAGCAGCCAATCGCCGCTCGCCGGGCGGGCCTTCCCGCCCTCCGATTGGGCGCAGCGGCAGGCGGGAGGCGGGAGAGAAGGCGGGGAGACGCCCTTCCCATCCTGCCTTGCGCCACGCCGCCCTGGGCGTTGCTGGGAGGTGTAGTCGGGCGCCCTCGGGCTGCACAGCCAGCAGGAGGGCGGGGCTCGGCCAGTTTCCTAAGGAGCCGGGCAGAAAGGAGGGAGCTAGTCCGTAGGAAGTTTTAAAAGAGGGGCTGCGGGGGGGGGGGGTTGTGTCAGCCTATTCTCCAAAGCGCCTGAAGGCAGGACAAGAAGCAACGGATGGAAGCTCATCAAGGAGAGAAGCAACCTAGAAATAAGGAGGAATTTCCTGACAGTGAGGACAATTAACCAGTGGAACTACCTGCCTCCAGAAGTGGTGAATGCTCCCACACTGAAAGTTTTTAAGAAGAAACTAGACAGCCATTTGTCCGAAATGGTGTAGGGATTTCTGCCTGAGCAGGGGGTTGGACTAGATGACCTCCAAGGTTCCTTCCAACTTTATCATCACCATTATTATTATTATTATTATTATTATTTGAATAACAGTTGCAAGAAGTGGGTATGTCTAATGAAAAGAAGGACTAGGAGTGACATGATAGCAATAGCCCTTATCTACCGCTTCACAGTGCTTCACAGCCCTCTCTAAGCAGTTTACAGAGTCAGCCTATTTGCCCCCAACAATCTGGGTCCTTATTTTATCAGCCTCAGAAGGATGGAAGGCTGAGTCGGCCCTGAGCTGGTCAGGATCAAACTGCTAGCAGTCTGTCTGTTTGTCTAACTATTATAGCTATTATAGCTCTATCTGTCTATCTACCTACCTATCTACCTATTCTACATCTATTTACCTACCTCCTACTTATTCTACCTATGTATTCTATCTACCTATCTATTCTATCTCTACCTACTTACCTATCTTCTACCGCTACCTACTTACCTATTCTACATCTATCTATCATCTATCTATCTATCTATCTACCTATCCTACCTCTATCTACCTACTTAGCTATCTATTCTATCTCTACCTACTTACCTCTCTTTTATTCTACCGCTACCTACTTAGCTATCTATTCTACCTCTATCTACCTACTTATCTATTCTACAGCTATCTATCCTACTCTTGTGGAAAATGAAAGGACTCTTACGAATTCCAGAGGGTTTTTAGCAGAGAGATTTATTGCGCAGGTTATAGCAACAAGCAATTCTGAACCCCGACTTCAGTCTTATACTTTCTTTTTTTTCTCAGAAACAAAGGAATACACATTGAAATACACATTGTAATACATCAGGTTAGTTTCTCAAGGGTATACAATGGAGAATTTGCTACATACATTGTATCCAAGTGCAATGCGCATTAGGTTAGTCACATACTACTAACACTATTCCAGTAATTATGCAGACACATCATTATTCTAGTGATTGTTCATTATTCCACATTACTACCTCTATCTACCTAATTACCTATTCTACATCTAGCTAGCTAGCTATGTACCTACTTTCCTACCTACCTAACCCAGTGGTGGGATTCATCCAGTTCGCACCACTTCGGCAGAACCAGTAGCTAATTTTTTGTTGCCCAGGCCCAGAATGGACTTACAGAAGCGGCATCCACACAGAAAACCAGTTGTTCACCTATTTGAATCCCACCACTGACTTAATCTCTACCTACCTACCTACCTATTCTACCTCCATTTATCTATCTCAACTACCTACCTACCTACCTACCTTCTCTCTCTCTCTCTCTCTCTCTCTCTCTCTCATTATTCTTCTCTTCAGTCCAGTCCTGGCCCCTGATGCAACCCGCAAGGTCAAAGTTATGCTTCCCACACTGGGGAAGCCAGCATGCTTGAATGAGAAGGAAAAGGCGTCCAGGGGAACTGGACAGATCCATTTTCCAATTTTCCCAAACAAGTCCATCCTCGTCTCTGAAAATCTGCTCTTGCTGGCTTAGTTCTTACGTTCGTGAGTTGCAAAGGAGCAGACCTGCTTTTAAACAAAAATAACATACAGCAACTAATTTTGTCCACACCACGATGTGCAGCTTGTGGTTACCGCAATGTGGCAGGCACGAAATATACTTTCATTATTTTATCGCTGAGAATCACACCCTTTCTGCTTCAGCTGTTCTTCCTCTCCCAGCCCAGCACCCTTCAAACATGGCAGGAATTGGCAGAGTAGAATAGAAATATTTTATTTGGCCAAGTGTGGTTAGTCACACAAGGAATTTGTCTCCAGTATAGAAGCACTGAGTGTACTTGCAAAACAAGAGAGAAAATAACAACAGCAACAACAACAATAATAATAGCGTGCAACCATTTTATTCTATTCTATTTTTTTCATTGGAACAGCATGGTCGTCTAGAGGTGAAAACATGTTCAATCCTAAGTAGCGACTGATGTTAAGATCTTTTTCACTCTCTTGAAGTATTCAGTTCTATTATGTGCTTCTGGCTACTTTCCTTCATGACCAGAGGCAAGCTCGCCTGGACCAATAACCAGCCAAGACACAGTAAACCAAATTGGTTTTCCATAAAGTTTTCTTTTCCCCTCCTTGGCTCCAAGGAAAAGGAAAACAAATTGAAAACACACACACAGTATGCAGCAATTAAACATCTCTTTTGCAGTAGCAAGGAGTCCCAAAGACACATATTTATCAGAGGTTAAATAAAACATCATAGGATTGTTCCTTTTTGACAATAATACATTACAAATGCATTATTAAGGATAAATCCAAACTAAAATGCAAAGGATAATCACTGAAGCATGCCACACATACAAAAACAATATCAGAGTTGGATGGGACCTTGGAGGTCATCTAGTCCAGTGGTTCTTAACCTTTTTGAACGAATCGCCCCCTTGAGCCATTGAGGAAGTTGTCATCACCTCCCTCCCCCAACATAACCTCTCAATCACAGCGTAGGAAATAATTCTTCAATTTATGCAAACCCTTGTTTTGTTTTCCTTAAAATTGTCATCTGGACATATCGATGCAAATAATTTATTTCCAGTCTTTTTCCCATATCTCAACTGTGTGAAAATTTTTGGTGCCACCCGTCACTTTGTTCCCAAACTTTGTGATACATGTATTTCATTATTATCTTATTTATTCAAGACACTTAAATGTAGTGACCATTGAAAACAAAATTCAATTGCAGGAAAGTGAAATGCCGGAAAAGAAAAACAGTAACATTTAATGATTGAATTACAAGTGAAATTTAAGACGTAAAAAGAAATATAAAAAGGGTAGAGGCTGCTGCGCAACGCGCATGAAGATAAGCGATGCGTATTCACCTATGTACGGCGTTCCGTACTGAAGCTAGCTGGAGGAACATTTGAAAACAGAATTCAATCCACTAATAGCGAGCGATCGGATGTTTTTGTACGACAGATATGCAGCGATTCACTGTATGAAAAAGTCTCAAAAGTGTCCCCAAAACTTCTCGCTCCATCGCCCTCCAGTTTCTGGAGACAATTAGCCCACTGATTAATTATTCTTACAGTCAGGAAATTTTATCCAATTTCTGTTCTTTTTTTTAAAAAAACCATGCAGACAGAAACTGCCCCCCCCCTTTTCTTTCTTTCTTTTTTCTGCATCTCTTACTTTTCCAAGGCAGAAATTCTTGGGTTAAAAAAGTCACAAACTAAACATGTTTAAAAGGATTGCTCAAAAAATTCACCCTCCTTCGGCAGCCCCCATGGGCTTTAAACCCGTTTCTCCTTCCAATGTAATGTTATATACCAGTGGTGGCGAACCTATGGCACGCATGCCAGAGGGGGCACTCGGAGCCCTCTCTGTGGGCACACGCGCCTCGCTCTTTGGCTAAGTTTTCACAGGAAAAAGTCATTTCCCAAGCCCCTTCCTAGCCAAAACAAGCCTCTGGAGCGAGCGCGCTGTTTTCAGCTTTGAATTATATCTAATCTGACACCAGAAACAGACTAACAGATGACCTGAGTGCTGCATGTGTTGCTCTCAAACTTACAAAGTATAAGCCAAGGTTAAACAAATTATCAGCATGCATACAACAGCAAAAATCACATGAATTGTTCAAAAGCATGCCAAATGCAAACTTTTACCTTTCAGAAAAAAAGTGGTTTATATCATTGGAAGCTTTGTTATTGTGTTTTTTCTTTTAAGACAAAAGATGTTAAGGTATGAGTTGTTTTTTCTAAACCAAAACCTCAGTATTCAGATTAAATTGCCGTGTTGGCGCTTTGCGATAAATAAGTGGGTTTGGGGTTGCAGTTTGGGGACTTGGTCTCAAAAAGGTTTGCCATCACTGTTATATACTGTTTCTGGTGAATTACTTCACCAGGGTTCTTTAAAGTCACTTTTAAAGGATCCATGAGTACCCCTGCTTCTATTGCCCTCTTGGGCCCATATAAGAGGGTCCACTTTTCCTTGAGCTTCCTCACTGAAGGTCATAATATTTACAAATATTTCTCTTTCATTCCCCATAATAACAATTCCCAATTTGCCAATTAGGTACCTCCTGGTCAAATTGCAGTTCCTTTTACCAATATAAAGTTGCACCGTAGTCCTTTTGCTACTGTCTGGACCATAGCAGATTTAAATGTTGTTGCTTCTACCACATGTCCATAATGCCCTGATCCTTAATTTTCCCTTTCTCAATTTGCATTCCTGGAGGTATATAGTTCAGGGTAAATCTGGTGGCTCCAAAATCCACCGAGTACACTCTTTCTTCCTCCTCCAGGGATCCAACCTTTAAAGTTTATCGGGGGTTCCTAAAAAGCTGGACCAGAAAACAAATTAGTCCCAATAATGTGGAATAATGAAAAACCACAAGAATAACGATGTGTCTGCATAATTACTGGAATAATGCTGCGTCCGTAGAATGCGACTAACCTAATGTGCATTGCACTTGGATACAACATATGTAGCAAACTCTCTCCATTGTATACCCGTGAGAAACGAACCTCATGTATTACAATGTGTATTGCAATGTGTAGTCCTTCAGTATAAAACTGAAGTCTGAACCCACCCTCGGGGTTCAGAATTGCTGGTTGCTATTGCTTCTGAACCTGCGCAATAAATTTCTCTGCTAAAGCCCTCTGGAATTTGTAAGAGTCCTTCCCATTTTCCACAAGATTCCTGACACTCCTAATCCTCAAAATTCACCAAATTTGCTAGTTCTTCCCCCTCCATCCTTTTAGGGCACTCATTTTCCCAGTGTCCTCTCTCCTTACAAAAGGCACCTTTATTTATTTATTTATTTATTCAGGGGCGGGGGGGGGGGATTTTTCTCCTGACCTAGGGATTTATGTCCCCTGGCGCCAACCAGCTAACCTCACCCCCAGCCTAGACCTCTCCCAAGACCCCCTTACTGGTTTCCTGATTACTCCTCCACATTGTCTTTGCTGGCCTGTTTGCACCCATTGAGCCATCATTTTTAATCTTACAGTATCTTACCTTTATCTCTCTCCTCTTCTCTCTTGGGCACAGACTTTCTGAGCCTCTTTTACCGGTAATAAATCTTCTATCACAGTGATGGTGAACCTTTTAGAGCAGGGCTTTTCAACCGTGGTACGGGTACCACCTGTTGGTACGTTGGCACCTGGCAGGTGGGACGCGACCATCCTAGAAAAGGGGTAGCGGGGGAGGGTTGCATTTCTCCCCATGTATATTCCATTGGTCCTAAAAACATTTCTGCCCTGTTTTCCTGCTTCAATAGGATCTTCTATTACAGTGGTTCTCCACCTGTGGGTCGGGACCCCATTTGAGGTCAAACGACCATTTCATGGGGGTCGCCAAACAACGCAGTCCGACATTTTTTTTCCCCTTTTCCTTAGCTGTGCTACTCCCTTTTATTCTATTGGCTTTTGAAAGCCAATAGAATAGACTCTCTTGAATAGAGTCTCATTCTATTGGCTTTCAAAAGCCAATAGGAATTTTCCAGGCTGTCTCTGCCCTGCTGAGCCTGCCAAAAGTCCCATTCTGCAAACGGTGCTGCACCAGTTGAGTAGTCCTCGACTTAAGACCAATTGAGTAGTCCTCGACTTACGACCGGTTAGGGGTCGCGGCATTAAAAAGGTTGAGAACCGCTGTTCTATTAGTTTGGGCAATTCTTTCCTAAACTGCCTGATTTCAAAATCTTCACACAGCTCCTTTCTTTCTTTCTCTCTCCCATCTGATTATTTCCATTCTTTTAACACCTTCTATTGTCCTTCTAATTACTAAGAAACTAGCCTTCTTCACCCTTTCTTGCATTGACACCAGACACACACACACAAAATTCCAAATACTTCACCCCAAGCAAAACAATCATTATTATTTTCAAGGAGCTTTTTCAAAGCCAATGAGCTCCAATTCCCAAATATTAAATTTTTCAAGACCTCTCCTTTACTTCTATCACCTCTAATCTTTTTATTGACTTCAGCCTGCTTGATGTTGTCAGCTTGAAGGATACCCAAGTATTTGTAGTACTCCTCCTCATCCAGACTCTTAATGCTATTTTCGTGGGGCGTCTTGATTCCTTCAGTTTTCACTATTTTTCCTTGTTTGATAGTAAGTGTGGCACATTTGTCCAGTCCAAACTCCATTACAATATCTTGGCTATATATACGGACAGTGTTGAGCAGCGATTCTATTTCAGATGAAGTTTTTTCATACAGCTTCAGATCATCCATGTAAAGGAGGTGGGATAGTCTAGCAGATGTTTTTGATGTTTGATAGCCATGTCCTGAGTTATTCAGTATTGTTGACAGAGGAAACAGTGCAATAACAAATAGTACTGGTGATAATGAATCTCCTTGAAATATTCCTCTCTTGATATTAACCTCTCTCAGTCTCTCACCATTGACCTGCAACTGTGTCTTCCATTGTGCCATCGCTCTTCGCACAAATTTTCTGATGTTTCCACGGACTCCTGTTATTTCTAGGCACTTGATTATCCGGTCATGGGGCAGAGAGTCAAATGCCTTTTTGTAGTCAATCCATGCCATATTCAGGTTGGTCTTCCTTTTGTTGCAGTTTTCCAAGATCATTTTGTCTATTAGGAGTTGATCTTTTGTTCCTCTGCTATTGGGGAGGTTTCCTTTCTGCTCAGGTGGAAAGAGATTGTTTTCAATTAGATGCTGTTGTACTGCATCAGCTACTACACCAGTTAGTAATTTGAAAGTTGTTGGTAAGCAGGTAATTGGCCTGTAGTTGCCTGGTGTAGCCCCTTTTGCTGGATTTTTCATTATTTGGTAAGTTTTCCCTAATAATGAAATTGTTGTTGTTGTTGTTATTATTATTATGGATCATCACACAGTCAGCCAGATGTTCAGACTGGATTTGGCATTTTTGTCTACCTATTGAGTCCTTACCCAGGACCTGGGATAGGCAGATGTGGATGTTTGGTGGTATTACAGATATCGTCATAGGATGGAAGCAGTTCCTAGCAAGGCCGCCTTTTGCAATTGACTAATAGCGGATTTGTCAATGCCAATGGTGTTCAAGTGGTGCTCCAGTTGTTTTGGGATTGCACCCAAGGCGCCTATGACTATTGGTACCACCCTTGCTTGCTTTTGCCACAGTCGTTCTATTTCTACTTGTAGGTCTTTGTATTTTGTTATCTTCTCCAGTTCTTTCTCGTTTGTTGTTGTTGTTATTATTATTATTATTATTATCCTGAAGCACAGAAGAAGAACTATGATGCCTGATCGGGTTTCTCTTTTTTTTCCCTTTGGACATTACAGATAGTCCTCGACTTACAACAGTTCATTTTGTGACCGTTCAAAGAGGGGCCCTGAAAAATGTGACATGACCCTTTGCGACTTTTACAACATTCCCCACGGTCACGCGATTAAAATTGAGATGCTCAGCAACTGGCATGTACTTATGCCAGTTGCCGTGTTCCCTGGGGGGGGGTGTTACATGATCCCCTTTTGCGACTTTCTGACTGGCAAAGCCAATGGGGGAAGCTGGATTCGCTTAACGACCGGGTTACTAACTCAGCCATCGCAGGGATTCACTTAACAACGGTGGCAAGGAAAGTTGTAAAACGGGGCAAAACTCCCTTAACAAACGTCTCGCTTAGCAACAGAAATCATGGGCTCACTTGCAGTCGTTAAGTCGAGGACTCCCTGGATAGGAGGAGAGCTGTGTAAATCTATTTTGGCCACAAGAAGATGCAGCTGATGAAATCTTTTGCTTTTTAATATAATTTACTATATTAAAATGTACCAAATTCCTTGTGATTTTTGAGGGGGAGGTTTAATTTCTGGAGGGGAAAACAAAAAAAAACCAGACAAAAAAAATTTATTCTACCGAATCCAGAAATACTAATTAATGCCTTGAGCCGACAGAGGGCGCCCCAACCCTTCTCTGGCCAAGCGGTTCCACTGGGCAAGCGCGCTGATTTTCATGAAAGCAACGACTCCGCCCCATCCGCTTTACGTTTATCGCCTGCGCATTGCCTGCCAGCTGCGCATGCGCCCGGCCGGCTCGAAAGGCGCGGTTGTGGCGCATGCGCATTATTCCTACGCCCGGCCGGTCAGAACGAGTCAGCGCTGGCGGGGGAAAACGCCGCTTAGTGCGCGGGGAAAAAAAAGCCAAGCCGTAGCCGCCGAAGCCCCCGACCCCCTTCGGTGGCTCGTTGTAGCGGTTCGGACCGGCCGCTTCCCCTCAGAGGTAGCCGGCAACCGAGGCCGGTAAAGAGAACCGGGGGCGGGGGCGGGGCGTCTTCGGCAGTTTTCAAGGTAAGGGCGGAGATTGGGCCAGATTGACAGGAACGCCGGCCAATGGGAAGAACCGCGCGGTACGCCCTCCCCTTCTCGCCGCCTCTTCGCTCTGATTGGCTCGGCGCGGGGAGAGCGGGGCGTCATTTTTGCCCTATTTGAATATATGAAAAAATGAATGGGAGAGGGTGGGAGGGGGCAGGTAGTGTGGTGGGAAGGGCGGGGGAGGGGCTGCTTTTCCAGGATGGGGCCCTTTGGGGAGGGGTCTTGGGCCACCCCATCCCATGGTTCCCAGCAGGCTGTGGCTTAGGGGAGTTGTAGTCCCACGTATCTAGAGGATGTGGACAAAAAGGATGGGGGGGGGGCAAACAAAGAGCCCTTCCAGGAATCCTGCTGGGGGGGGCTGATCAGCGCCCCCACCCACCCATAAGGTGGTGCCTTGCTGGAATCAGCTTTGCCCTTTGCTCCAAGCCATGGTTGCTGTGATCTTGGTTCCTAAACCTGGATATTGACCAGGGGGTCCTCTCTAGAAGACCCTCCCCCAAATACCCCTTGCCCCAAATGCTCTCCTGACTCTTTGGGGGGGGGAGACACCCAGTTCTGGGTGGGTGATGAAGACCCCCCCAAAGCCCCTTGCCCCAAATGCTCTCCTGGCCCCTTGGGGGGGACACCCAATTCTGGATGGGTGATGACCCTCCCCCAAATGCCCCTTGCCCCAAATGCTCTCCTGGCCCCTGGGAGGGGACACCCAGTTCTGGATGGGTGATGACCCTCCCCCAAATGCCCCTTTCCCCAAATGCTCTCCTGGCCCCTTGGGGGGGACACCCAGTTCTGGATGGGTGATGAAGACCCTTCCTCAAAAGCCCCATTAAGGAAATGCTCCAGCCCCTTGGGGGGGGCATCCAGTTCTGGATGGGTTCGGGGGGGGCTAAGAATGTAAAAGGGGAGTGGTCTGGCTGGAATTGGGAAGAAAGAAAATGCAGGTGGTCCTCAACTTTTAGCAGTTCATTTAGTGTCCGTTCAAAGTTAGAACGGCACTGAAAAAAACGGGACTTACGACCGTGTTTCACACTTAAGACCGTTGCGGCATCGCCCATGGGTCACATGATCAAAACTGAGACACTTTGCAACTGACTTAGAGTTATGACGGTTGCAGTGTCCTGGTGGGATCACGTAATCCCCTTTTGTGACCTTCTGAGAAGCAGCATCAATGGAGAAGGCAGTCACTGAACAACCAGATTACTCCCTCATCAGCTGCAGCGATTTACTTAATAACCGAGGCAAGAAAGGTCTTAAAATGAGGTAAAACTCATTTAACAAATGTCTCACTTAATAACAGGAAGTGTGGACTCCGCTGTGGTCGTAAGTCACGGACTACCTGTAATATAATAATAATGTTGGAAGGGACCTTGGAGGTCATCTAGTCCAACCCCCTGCTCAGGCAGGAAACCCTATACCAGGGGTAGGCAACCTTGGCTCATTTATGACTCGTGGACTTCAACTCCCAGAATTCCTGAGCCAGCCATGCTGAGGGGAAAGGGAGAGGTTTCCAAGCTGAGCCAGGAATTCTGGGAGTTGGAGTCCACGAGTCATGAGGGGGCCATAGTTCCGCCATGCTGGCTCAGGAATTCTGGGAGTTGAAGTCCACGAGTCATGAAGGGGCCATAGTTCCCCCATGCTGGCCCAGGAATTCTGGGAGTTGAAGTCCACGAGTCATAAAAGAGCCAAGGTTGCCTGCTCCTGGCCTATACCATTTCAGACAAATGGCTGTCCAGTCTCTTCTTAAAAACTTCTAGTTTTGTTTCTGTACTACTGTGGCCTGGAAGACGAAGGCAAACTGGATTTAACACCAACAATGATTAAAACCTCCTAATAGAAGAGAATATTTGTTGTTTAGCGTTGAACTGAGGAATCTTTGGGCTCTCTGATCTTGGCTACTTCTTGCAGACGTTTTGTGACCCAGCTAGGGAACGTTATCAGTGTTCAAAGGGAGTGGGGATTATTAATAGTAATAATAAAATTGGAAGGGACCTTGGAGGTCATCTAGTCCAACCCCCTGCTCAGGCAGGAAACCCTATACCATTTCAGACAAATGGCTGTCCAGTTCTCTTCTTAAAAACTTCCAGTGTTGGAGCATTCACCGCTTCTGGAGGCAAGAGTTCCACTGGTTAATTGTTCTGACTGTCAGGAAGTTTCTCCTTAGTTGTAGGTTGCTTGGCTTCTGGGAGTTGACGTCCACACATCCTCACGTGTAGCTTCTAGCCTAGCATTCCTGCAACATTGCCTCTAGGTCAGAAAAGAAGTATGCAGAAAGTGCCTGTTGGAGCTGATAAAGGGCTGAACCAGATAAGCTTTCGGTTCCCGGGTTATCAGCCAGAGTCCCCAAAGCTGAAATGCTCCAGGGTATTGAATCCAGATTTACAACCCCTGGGTTTATTCAAATACATCCTGTTTCCAGTGCTATATATTTTTTTTATTACACTTATATCTTTCATTATCCCCATTGTAGCGGACTTTGTGATAGGCTAACAACCCTGAAGGACACTTTTTTATGTGGCTCGGTCATTAATATACTCAAACCAACAAAAGGAGCTTTAGATTTTTATTTATTTTTTTAAAAGAAAAATCAAAGACACCGATATTGTTCGTGGCAGGGTTTAGGCAGTTCTGGCAATTTTCCCAGCTGTTAAAATTCTGGGAGAAGGTCTGTGAAAATTCTCAGGACTTAGTTGTATCAAAAGTGTTTCTTTTATTTTATTTTGAAAAAAAGCAACGGGTATTATTATTATTATTATTATTATTATTATTATTATTATTATTATTATTTGAGGAAAAACAAAGAGGTTTCGCTTCCCATCCTTGAAGCTTCGTCAGTTGTATTGGATGCTTTTTAATTTCAAAAATTAAAAAAAAACACCACTTTTGATATCAAATTCGGGGACTTCAACTCCCAAAATTCCTCAGCCTGCCCAGAGAATTCTGGGCCTTGAAGTCCACAAAGTTTTCCAAGTTCCAAGTTGGTTTATCAGGAAAGGAAATCTTCACACAAGGTCCGCAAGACTGTCCTCCCATGCTCAAGATCCTGATTTCTGATGCTAGGAATCGATGGTGGTGGTCGGGGGGAGAACCTGTAGCAGGAAACTATCCAGCTTTCTGAGAGCTTAACCCAGGGGTCTGCCTGGCTGAGGAATTCTGGGAGTTGAAGTCCACAAGTCATTAAAGGGCCAAGTTTGAAGACCCCTGGGTTAACCAAACTTCACAGTGACATCAGAGCAACGCCTGGTCTGCTGCTGCTAATATTTAATAATAATAATAAAGTTGGATGGGACCTTGGAGGTCGTCTAGTCCAACCCCCTGCTCAGGCAGGAAACCCTAGTAGTAGTAGTAGTAAAGTAAAGTTGGAAGGGACCTTGGAGGTCATCTAGTCCAACCCCCTGCTCGGGCAGGAAACCCTACACCATTTCGGACAAATGGCTGTCCAGTCTCTTCTTAAAAACTTCCAGTGTTGGAGCATTTACTGCTTCTGGAGGCAAGCTGTTCCACTGATTAATTGTTCTCACTGTCAGGAAGTTTCTCCTTAGTTCTAGGTTGCTTCTCTCCTTGATTAGTTTCCACCCGTTGCTTCTTGTCCTGCCTTCAGGTGCTTTGGAAAATAGCTTAATTCCCTCTTCTTTATGGCAGCCCCTGAGATATTGGAATACTGCTATCATGTCCCCCCTTGTCCTTCTCTTCGTTAAACTAGACATACCCAATTCTCGCAACCGTTCCTTATATGTTTTAGCCTCCAGTCCCCTAATCATCTTTGTTGCTCTTCTCTGTACTCTTTCTAGAGTCTCAACATCTTTTTTACATCGTGGTGACCAACATCTTTTACATCGTGGTGACCCTAAACCAGTGGTTCTCAACCTGTGGGTCGGGACCCCATTTGGGGTCGAACGACCATTTCACGGGGGTCGCCAAACAACGCAGTCCGCCATTTTTTTCCCCTTTTCCTTAGCTGTGCTACTCCCTTTTATTCTATTGGCTTTTGAAAGCAATAGAAGCGACTCTCTTGAATAGAGTCTAATTCTATTGGCTTTCCAAAGCCAATAGGAATTGTCCAGGCTGTCTCTGCCCTGCTGAGCCCGCCAAAAGTCCCATTCTGCAAATGGTGCTGCACCAGGTGAGTAGTCCTCGACTTACGACCGGTTGAGTAGTCCTCGACTTACGACCGGTTGGGGGGTCGCGGCATTAAAAAGGTTGAGAACCACTGCCCTAAACCATTTCGGACAAATGGCTGTCCAGTCTCTTCTTCAAAACGTCCATTTGACGTACCTGAGATCTTGTCAACGTTGCAGGGTGCTTACCTGTTATTACAATGAGACGGGACCGAATTGCGGAAGGACTGTCGGTTCTCTGCCCAGGTGGCTTCTGTATAAAAGTTGGATAACAAGAGCGGTGACGTTCAGCTCGCTCTCTTCCATCACCTGCCATTCTTGACTTCTGTCTGTGATTTGTTGATTGATTTTGATCTTTATCCTGCTTTTATTAGGGTTTAGAAATAATTCGTGGAGGGGGGGGCGAACGTACCTAATACTCCTTCTTCCTGTTTTCACCGCAACGACAACCCTGTGAGGCGGGTTAGGCTGAGGGAGAACGATGGGCCCAAAGTCACCCAGCTGTCTCTCATGCCTAAGGCGGGACTTGAATTCATGGACTCCTGGTGATTGGTCCAATGTCACCCAGGCAATTTTCACACCTAAGGCAGGACTAGAACTCACCGTCTCCTGGTGATTGGCCCAAAGTCACTAAGCCAGCTTTCATGCCTAAGGCGGGACTGGAACTCACCGTCTCCTGGTGATTGGCCCAAAGTCACTCAGCCAGCTTTTGTGCCTAAGGCGGGACTAGAACTCACCGTCTCCTGGTGATTGGCCCAAAGTCACTCAGCCAGCTTTTGTGCCTAAGGCGGGACTGGAACTCACCGTCTCCTGGTGATTGGCCCAAAGTCACTCAGCCAGCTTTTGTTTCTAAGGCGGGACTAGAACTCACCGTCTCCTGGTGATTGGCCCAAAGTCACTCAGCCAGCTTTCATGCCTAAGGCGGGACTAGAACTCACCGTCTCCTGGTGTCTAGCCTGATGCCACTAGACTTGAGCACAAGCCTAGTTTTGCAACACGTCCGTACATTTGTTGTTGTATAATGAGGAAGGTGCAGACGGGCGATGACAGCCAAGGTGGGTGTCATGGCATCCCCATCCTTAACCCCTCTCCACGTCCTCCCATCTTAAAGGGGGCCAGGATTGAGAAAAGTCTGCTCTAACTACAGCTTCCATTTATTTATTTATTTATTTATTTATTTATTTATGAGACTTATATACCGCTTTAAGTGCAAGCACTCTCTAAGCGGTGTACACCAGTAAGCAATGTATATATATATATTACATTGCCCCCAACAATCTGGGTCCTCATTTTACCTACCCCGGAAGGATGGAAGGCTGAGTCAACCTTGAGCCGGTGAGATTTGAACCGCTGACCTGCTGAACACAGTCAGCTAAAGTGGCCTGCAGGACTGCACTCTAACTGCTGCGCCACCATTGTTCCCAGACAGGCTGGAAAAGGCTGGGTTGGTGGGTTTTTTTTTTTCCACCTGATGACAAAAAAAAAGGACACTTTTGCCTAGCTGGTGTTTTAAAGGAAGACCCAGATTACGAATGAAGGCGGATCTACGCGTCCCTGGATAATGTTGCAGGATCAAATCTGTATCAGTCCCCAGGCCTGAAGGCTTTATCTTCCAAGCTTTTAGATTCATGGGGGGGGGGGGCCAGGGGCTCCCACACAAGTCCGGAAGCTTGGAAAACAAAACCCAGACAGGACTCAAATTGTTGGAGGGAAATATGCTGGCTTTGCAAACCGCTCAGAGGGTGCACTAAAGCGCTGTGGACTAGTATACAGGTAGTCATCATCATCATCATCATCATAATAATAATAATAGATGGAAGGGACCTTGGAGGTCATCAAGTCCAACCCCCTGCTCAGGCAGGTAACCCTATACCATTTCAGACAAATGGCTGTCCAGTCTCTTCTTTTTTTTTTATTGAAAATTTTTATAAACTTTTTACAATAAAATACCCCCCCTCCCACCCCATCCCCCTCCTTCCCAGAGCTGAATACAGGGTTAAAGAAACAGGAAAAAAAAAACATACAAATTACATGAACATCAATCCACTATACATAGATCCAAAAAAGTTTAAAATACTTTAACTCCAATACATAGAAACTACAAATGAACCATACCCAATTTAAACTATAAATTATTCAAAAGCTAAATAATACTTCTTAATCCCATTATTTATTCTGTACAAAATTTACCCATCTTTTCCACACCGATATATATCTCTCTTGTGAATGGTCTTTCAGATAAGCCGAATTTTTTGCCATTTCTGATAAATGAGAAACTTTGAGAAACCATTCTTCTTAGTAGGCAAGGAATCCTTCTTCCAATATTGCCCAATCAGCAACCTTGTCGCCGTAATAAAATTTAACATTAAGGTAATCTCTTTACCATCACAGTCTACAATAATACCTAACAAAAATAATTGTGGTGTAAATTTTATCCTTCTATTAAAAATCTTCTGAATATTCCACCAAATCTTGATCCAAAAAGCCTTTACATTTCTATATAACCACCAAATATGATAATACGTTGCATCCAAACAACCACATCTCCAACATTTGGGCTGTACATTCGGATACATACGAAACAACTTTTGTGGATCAAGGTGCCACCTATAATCTTCTTAAAAACTTCCAGTGTTGGAGCATTCACCACTTCTGGAGGCAGGTTGTTCCATTGGTTCATTGTTCTCACTGTCAGGAAGTTTCTCCTTAGTTCTAGGTTGCTTCTCTCCTTGATGAGTTTCCATCCATTGCTTCTTGTCCTGCCTTCAGGCGCCTTGGAGGATAGCTTGACTCCCTCTTCTTTGGGGCAGCCCCTGAGATACTGGAAGGCTGCTATCCTGTCCCCCCTCGTCCTTCTCTTCATTAAACTAGACCTATCCAATTCCAGCCACCGTTCCTTATATGTTTTAGCCTCCAGTCCCCTGATCCTCTTTGTTGCTCTTCTCTGCCTTTTTTCTAGAGTCTCAGCATCTTTTTTACATCGTGGTGACCAAACCTGGATGCAGGATTCCAAGTGTGGCCTTACCAAGGCTTTGTAAAGTGGTATTAACACTTCACATGATCTTGATTCTCTCCCTCTGTTGATGCAACCCAGCACTGTGTTGGCTTCTTTGGCAGCTGCAGCACACGGCTGGCTCCTATTTAAGGGATTGTCTTACAAGAGTACGTTTAGTGACCGTTCCAAGTTACAACGGCCCATTTTTCACCCTTTGCACAACCGTTGCAGCCTCCCCCTAGTCACGTGATCAGGATTCGGCCGCTGGGTAACTGACTCGCCTCTATGACGGTTGCAGGGTCCCCGGCGGTCCCACGATCCCCCCTTTCCGACAAGGAACGTCCTTGGGGACGCCAGACTGACTTAATAACCCCTGCGGTGATTCTCTTAACAACTGTGGCAAAACGGGGCAAGACTCACTTAAGAAATATTTCGCTTAGTAACAGAAATTTTGGGCTCCAATGTGGTTGTAAGAGGAGGACGACTTAGGTAAATCTAAGCACTGCGGCGGTTGCTGTTTAAGCTTCCATCCCCTGCCTAGCTGGTGCTGATTCTGTTACCCTCGTTCCTCTCCCTCCCCTGGAACAGGGAACCCTCTCCAGGCTCTTGAACTCAGACCACACTTATTCCCAGTCGGAGGAGAAAGGCCCATTCCCAGCTCTCTCTCTGCTTCAGGACAGCAGCCAAAGGCAGCCGTGGGGGGTGCTGAGCCTCCCCTGGGCCACTGGCAAGTGAGGGGAGGAAGGATTTCAATTAGAATAGAGATGGGAGGGACCTTGGAGGTCTTCTAGTCCAACCCTCTGCTTAAGCAGGTGACCCTATACCAGGGGTCTTCAAACTTGGCCCTTTGATGACTTGTGGACTTCAACTCCCAGAATTCCTCAGCCAGGCGTGCCTGGCTCAGGAATTCTGGGAGTTGAAGTCCACGAGTCATGGGGGGGCCGAGTTTGAAGGCCCCTGGTTTAAATATTTAAATATTTTTTCCTCACAGTCACATGATCAAAATTCAGGCATTTGGGCAGGGGTAGGCAACCTTGGCCCTTTTATGACTGGTGGACTTCAACTCCCAGAATTCCTGAGCCAGCCATGCTGAGGGGAAAGGGAGAGGTTTCCAAGCTGAGCCATGCTGGCTCAGGAATTCTGGGAGTTGAAGTCCACCAGTCATGAGGGGGCCATAGTTCCCCCATGCTGGCTCAGGAATTCTGGGAGTTGAAGTCCACAAGTCATAAAAGAGCCAAGGTTGCCTACCCCTGGCCTAGTCCATTGTTTCTCCATCTCAGCAACTTTAAGACGTGTGGACTTCAACTCCCAGAATTCCTGAGCCAGGCACACTGAGGGGAAAGGGAGAGGTTTCCAAGCTGAGCCGTGCTGGCTCAGGAATTCTGGGAGTTGAAGTCCACAAGTCATGAGGGGGCCACAGTTCCCCCATGCTGGCTCAGGAATTCTGGGAGTTGACGTCCACAAGTCATAAGGGGGCCACAGTTCCCCCATGCTGGCTCAGGAATTCTGGGAGTTGAAGTCCACCAGTCATGAGGGGGCCACAGTTCCCCCATGCTGGCTCAGGAATTCTGGGAGTTGACGTCCACAAGTCATAAGGGGGCCACAGTTCCCCCATGCTGGCTCAGGAATTCTGGGAGTTGACGTCCACGAGTCATCAAAGGGCCAAGTTTGAAGACCCCTGCCCTATACCATTTCAGAGAGGTGGCTGCCCAATCTCTTCTTGAAACTATCCACCCACAACCTCTGGAGCCAAGCCGTTCCACTGAATAGCAGAGGTGGAAGGGGCCTTGGAGGTCATCTAGTCCAGCCCCCTGCTCAGGCAGGAAACCCTATACCATTTCAGACAAATAACCGTCCAGTCTCTTCTTTAAAACTTCCAATGTTGGAGCATTCACAGCTTCTGGAGGCGGGTAGTTCCACTGGTTGATTGTCCTCAACAGTCTTGGGAAATCCCTCCTTCGTCCCAGGTTGCTTCTCTCCTTGATTAGTTTCCCTCCCGTCTTCAGATGCTTGGTAGAATAATTTGACACCCCCCCCCTACTTCTTTGGGGCGGCCCCTCAAATACTGGAATACTGCTATCATATCACCTTTAGTCCTTCTTTTCGTCAAACTGGACAATCCCAATTCCAGCAACCGTTCCTTATATGTTTTATACGTCCCCCACCCCACCCCGGTCCTTCTTTTCTCTAGAGCAGTGTTTCCCAAACTTGACAATTTTAAGGCATGAGGACTTCAACTCCCAGAATTCCACAGCCAGCGTTGTTGGCTGTGGAATTCTGGGAGTTGAAGTCCTCATGCCTTAAAATTGTCAAGTTTGGGAAACACTGCTCTAGAATGAGTGAAACCCAATTCCTGCCACCGTTCTTCGTGCGTTTTTCGTCTCCGGGCCTTTAATCGTCTTAGTTGCGCTTCTCTGCCCTTTTCCCAACCTTTCAACATTTTGTGTGTGTGTGTTTTGTAACGTGGGGAACAAAACTTTGCAAAAGAAAAGCGGGCCTGGGGAGGCACTCCTTGGCTTTTTGCATGCTTTTGCAAAGCCGAGCCCCCCCCCCCCTCCACGCCAGAGCCTTGACGTGCCAGAGCGTTGACACTTGCCAAAGCTGGGTGGGGATGGGGGCGGCTTGTGTGCTGGGGGGAGGCGGGACTCCCCGGGAGGCGGGCCCTGTGGATGACAAGGAGGGTCAGCCAGTGCCTGGAACGCTACCCAAGCCTGCTGCCTCCTCCTCCTCCTCCTCCTTCTCCGCATTCTCACATTCGCCGCAGCAGCGCATAGCTCCCTCTGCTGAGATCTGCACCCGAGAAGCCTCTGCTCCCTTTCCAGGGCGGTGAGTATGCTGCGTATCCCTTGAAGCATGCTCCCCCCGGCCAGCCCATCGGTTGAAGCATGCCCCCCCTCCCGGCCAGCCCATCGGTAAAACCTGGAGGGGGTCTTGGCAAAGCAGGGAAGCCAAGGTTGAGGGTGTCCCCCGCGCAGAGCCTAGCCGTTCCCGGGGAAGTTGGTGCCTTGTGCCGTATGGGGGGGGGGCTTCCGTGCGGTGCCTCTGCGGGGCTTCACCGCTTCTTGGAATGTGTCTCACCGGATGACTCATTGCTCTGACGGTGAAGACTGAGAATCAGGGCATTCAGGGCTCCGAGGCAGCCTTCCCCCCCCCCTTGGCATTCCTTCCCCCCTCTTCCGTCTCTCCGATCCTTTTTGCCTGTAGTTTAACTTCACGCCAGAGTGTTGATTTGGGGGGGTGGTCATGCAGCAGGCTGCGGGGACAGCAAGTGTGTGGGGGGGTGGTCTCCGAGCTCAAAGTTGTTCCGGAAATCTTGCAGCCTTGCATGCCAGTTTTGGGGGGGGGGTTGCCCCAGAGTTAGATGGGGGTGATGGTGATGGGGGGGGGTGTCCCGACTTATTTTCCAAACAAGTAATGGAAACTCACCCAGGAGAGAAGCAATCTGGAACGAAGGAGAAACTTCCTCAGAACGAGGGGAATTAACCTCGCCTCCAGAAGTTGTGGGTGCGCCCAACGCTGGAGGTTTTTTTTTTTTTTTAAGTAAAGACCCGACCAGCCACCTGTCTGGAATGGGGTAGGGTCTCCTGCTAGAGCAGGGGGGTTGGACTAGAAGACCTCCAAGGTCCCTTCCAGCTTTATTCGGATGGATTTGGCTTCGCGACTAACCCCCCCCAACCCCGTTAATCCGCCTCGCTGGCTTGGGAACTCTTTCCTGGCCTTTCTCGCCCCTCTGCGGGGGGGGGGGGAAACAGCTCCTGCTGGAAAACAGGATCGGAGTTCAGCCCGGAGTCCCTTGTTAGTGGCTGGAAGCTCGGAGTCAGCCCTGGTCTCTTTAAAATAAAATTTAAAAAAAAAAAAAGGCAAGCTAGTCTCAAGAACCAGGAAGTGCTTTGATCCCAGGGAGGAGGGAGGGAGGGAGGGAGGGAAGCCGGGTGGGTGGGAGGGGGAGAGGCAGGGGGCGCGAAGGGGGAGGGGTCTCCATGCTTTACTGCTGCAGCAGCAGACCCGCAGCACTCCCATCAAAGTGGCAACGGGAGCCCTCCTGGGTTTACCCCCCCCCCTTCTCTCTCCAGCCTGGCAGACTGCAGCAATAACGCCGGTCGCAGCTGGTTCGGCTCCAGGAGGTGGGATGGAGACGAGGCACGGGGAGGGGGGGGGCGCTTGCCCGGGTGACGAGGATCTGGTTCCCATTAGGGACCCTTTGGGGGCTGGATCGGTAGCCGGGGTTGGGTTGCAGGGCGCCCCCGCCCCCACCCGCCGGGACGGCAAGCAAGGATGCTGGCTGGTGAATGCATGAGCTTCCCGGGGGCATCAAAGCCCCCCCCCGTGCGCTGCTGGTGCTCCTGCTGCACCTTGCCCTGCGTCCGCAGCTGGTCCTTTAACACTTTCCGTTTTTGCTTCTCTCTGCTGCTGCTGCTGTTGGCGAAGTTTCCTTGTCCGACGCTGGGATGGCTGTGCCCACGCTGCAGGGGAGCTGCCTCCTCCTATGGTAAGCAGGACGGCCGGTGTGGCAGACCATGGACTCACTGAGACGCGCAGCGGAGGTGTGAAAATGTCGAACGGCAACCGGGCCCTGGTGGTGGACTTTATTTCCTACAAGCTGTCGCAGCGGGGCCACAGCTGGAGCGCGATCGAGGGCAGCGGGGAAGACCGGACGGCGCTGGCCGGCGAGATGGGCGGCGTGCTGAACGGCAGCCCCTCTTGGCACCCCAGCCCCGGCCCCGTGGTCCACGGGGCGGCCGGCCACCCGAGCCTGCTGGAAGACCTGGACGAGGCCCCCCAGGCGGAAGTGAGGCAGACGCTGCGGGAAGCCGGGGACGAGTTCGAACTGCGCTACCGGCGCGCTTTCAGCGACCTGACCTCGCAGCTCCACATCACCCCCGGCACCGCCTACCAGAGCTTCGAGCAGGTGGTGAACGAACTTTTCCGCGACGGGGTGAACTGGGGGCGGATTGTGGCCTTTTTTTCCTTCGGCGGGGCGCTGTGCGTGGAGAGCGTCGACAAGGAGATGCAAGGCCTGGTGGAGCGGATCGCCACCTGGATGGCCACTTACCTGACCGAACACCTGGACCCCTGGATCCAAGATAACGGAGGCTGGGTAAGCCTTGGCAAAGGACCGGGGCGGTGGCGGGTGGGACGGGGGGGAGCGAGAGGGGTGCCCCCTTCCTTTCCCCCTATAAAATCAGCTGTGCCGTACAAGGGGATCAGCTGTGCCATACAGGTAGCCCTCGACTTAACCACAGTTCATTTAGTGACCGTTCCAAGTTACGACGGCACCAAAAAAAGGGACCCGGGACCGTTTTTCACACTTACGACCGTTGCAGCCTCCCCATAGTCACGTGATCAAAATTCACTTGGCAACTGACTTGTATTTACGATGGTTCCAGTGTCCCGGGGTTGTGTACACCCCTTTTGCGATCTTCTGACGAGCAATGTGACTTATGACCGTTTTTCACACGACCGTTGGTCGCGTGATCAAAATTCGGACGCTTGGCCACCGTCTCGTATTTATGATGGTCGCGGCATCCCCTGGGGGGGGGCACGCGATCTCCTTCGGCAACCTTCCGGCCAGCCGAGGAACCTGGATTCACTTAACGGCCGTGGGGCTCCCTTAACGATTGCAAGCGATTCGCTGACCGACGGTGGCCGAGAAAGCCGCAAAATGGCTCCCAACTCACTCCGTTGCTTGCTTTCCTAACCGCGGACATTCTGCTCTCAACTCACTTGGCCAAGGTCTCGTTTAGCAACGTAAATTTGGTAGCCCACTGTGGTGGTAAGTCGAGGACTACCTGTGTCTCTGGCAGCCCCCGATCCCCGGCGAGAGAGGGCCAGTCGCGATGGTGTCGCCGTGCCTAGCGGCATCCTTTTGGCACATCCTTTCTGGGAATTCCTGTCTTTTTGCCCCCCCCCCAAAAGGTGGGGGAAGAATCTGTGCCCTTTGCGTAAAATCCTCCACCTGGCATTTTTATCGGGGTACGCAGAAGCAGCCTGTGGGGTAGAGGGGGACCCCTTCCCCAAACCGCTTAATCGCTCAGTGACGAACCTCCGCCAGGATTTCCGATTTCCCTCGTCTGCTTTCCGCGCAAAGATCGCTGGGATCCAGTGGGGAATGAAAAGGTGGGAGGGGTTATCTTGCCCTGGGGGCCGGCCCTAGCACCGCCCCCCCCCCTCCACGGATCTTGTCCATTGGAACAGGATCAAAGGCGCGCGGCTGCCTCACCTTGTTTAACCTGGCAACCGCTGTGGAGGCGGAAAGAGGGAACTGTTGAACTTCGGTCTTGTGGCAATGAGGGGAGAATGTTTGTAGCCCAAGGGTTGACCTGTGGGGTCCTGGGTGCTCTCTGAGCTGGGTGGTCTTCTTGCAGACCTTTCGTGACCCAACTTGGGAATATCATCAATGGGAAGGAGGAGGAGGAGGAGGAAGAAGAGGAGGACTGTGGGGTCCTGGGTGCTGTCTGAGCTTGATGGTTTTCTTGCAGACCTTTCGTGACCCAACTAGGGAACATCATCAGTGCTAGAAGGGAGGGGTGTTTGTGGAGAGGAGGAGGAGGAGGAGGAGGAGGTGGACTGTGGGGTCCTTGGTGCTCTGTGAGCTAGGTTGTCTTCTTGCAGACCTTTCATGACCCAACTAGGGAACATTGGCCCTAGAAGGGAGTGGAGTTGCAGAGAGGAGGAGGAAAAGGAGGAGGAGGAGGAAGAGGAGGAGGAGGGAGGAGGAGGAGTTGCAGAAGGAGGAGGAGGAGGAGTTGCAGAGAGGAGGAGGAGGAGGAGGAGGAGTGATGTGGGGTCCTTGGTGCTCTCTGAGCTGGGTGGTCTTCTTGCAGACCTTTCATGACCCAACTAGGGAACATCATTGGCACTAGAAGGGAGTGGGCTTTGTCGAGAGGAGGAGGAGGAGGAGGAGGAGGAGGAGGACGACGACGACTATGGGGTCCTTGGGGCTCTCTGAGCTGGGTGGTCTTCTTGGAGACCTTTCATGACCCAACTAGGGAACATCATCAGTGCCATCTCTGGTAACCCAACTTGTCGATGGAAACCCTGGCTTGTTCCCGGAACCTCAGGGTTTGTGAAGTTGCACGTTGGCTTGGAGACAGGTGTTGTCTGAGACTTGCAGGGGTTGAGGTTGCTCCCCGGAGGGGGGAAAAATACGTGACTTCCCTTTCCTCCGAAGCAGGTCCATCGTGTGTTGCTGCTCCAGCGAGTAAGTCTGGTTACTCTGCTTGCGGGTACCTCAGAGGTCCAGGGGCTGAGTCACTGCCCTGCAGGCCTTGTGCACCACTCTGTTACGTGCAAAGTGGTTGGTTGTGTCAAGTGTTTCTCAATGTCGGCCACTTGAAGAGAGGAGTGGACTTCAACTCCCAGAATTCCGCAGCCAGGATGCTACAACTTGGGCGCCCGTGCCAACATGGTCGCCAAGGTTCACGCTTAACACCTACGTCAAGCGTGTTGTGGGTTGTGCAGATGCCTTTCGTTAAGTGATAAGAACCCCAATACAGATAGTCCTTGACTCAACCACCGCAATGGGGGGCTGGAACCTCCGTCGCTAAGCAAGACCTTCGCTAAGTGAGCTTTGCCCCCGTTTCACCCCTTTCCTCGCCCCGTGCGTTGAGCACATTGCGGCCATTGTTAAATCAGGGACACCATTGTGAAGTGGATCCGGCTCGCCCAGGGGTAGGCAACCTTGGCTCTTTTATGACTGGTGGACTTCAACTCCCAGAATTCCTGAGCCAGCATGAGGGAACTATGGCCCCCTCATGACTCGTGGACTTCAACTCCCAGAATTCCTCAGCCAGCCATGCTGAGGGGAAAGGGAGAGGTTTCCAAGCTGAGCCAGGTTGGCTCAGGAATTCTGGGAGTTGAAGTCCACGAGTCATGAGGGGGCCATAATTCCCCCATGCTGGCTCAGGAATTCTGGGAATTGAAGTCCACGAGTCATGAGGGGGGGCATAGTTCCCCTCATGCTGGCTCAGGAATTCTGGGAATTGAAGTCCATGAGTCATGAGGGGGGGCATAGTTCCCCTCATGCTGGCTGAGGGATTCTGGGAGTTGAAGTCCACGAGTCATTCAGGGGTCATAGTTCCCCCATGCTGGCCCAGGAATTCTGGGAGTTGAAGTCCACCAGTCATAAAAGAGCCAAGGTTGCCTACCCCTGGGCTTGCCCCATCGACTTTGCTCGTCGGAAGGGTCCCAAAAAACGGGAATGGCGTGACCCCCTCTGGGACACTCCGCCGCCATCGTAAAGACGAAGCAGTCGCCAAGGGTCCAAATGTCAATCAGCGACTGCAACGGGTCGTAGGTGTGGAAAAAAGGGTCTTAACTCCCTTTTTTTCTGCCCAGCACTGGTGTAACTTCGAATGGCCATTAAATGGACTGAGGACTACCTTTAATACAGGATGCAGATAGGGGATTCCCTCCGTGGGGCGGGGAAGGGCAAGGCTGGGCAAAGGGGAGGAGGAGGTGAAAGGTAGGAAGAGCTTCTGGGGAGGGCGGGGGGTCAGGTATGCCTAGTATGCAGTTGTCCCAGGAACACAGCCTGGGGTGTGTCTGGCCAGGTAAACCACAGTCTGTTCCTCTTCCTCCTGGATAGCAGAAACAGAATTCATAGCCCCCCCCTCAATTGTATAAACATAGTTTTATCAACAATTTAAAAATACCTTAGGGAAAAGCTTGTACGAAAATGCAAAACTTCGTGGAAAGAAGGAAGATAAATGCTTTCTACAAGCGTTTGCAAAAACTGTAAATATTAAGCGACATGACCTCATGTGTTTGCAAGTAAAAAGCTTGCCAACTAAATATCTTAGTTGGGTAAGCACATTGCTTCAAAATGCTATAGTTGTGTAAACTTTTCTTTTTTTAAAAAGAAAAGGTCTTACCTTTGATGACTAGAATAGAATAGAATAGAATAGAATAGAATAGAATAGAATAGAATAGAATAAAGGAGACCTTGGAGGTCTTCTAGTCCAGCCCCCTGCTTAAGCAGGAGAACCTATACCATCTCAGACAAGTGACTGTCTAGCTTCTTCTTAAAGCCCCCTTTGGTCTCTCTTTCTCTTTCTCTCTCTCTCTCTCTCTCTCTCTTTTTCTCTTTCTTTATTTCATTCTCTCTTTCTTTCTCTCTCTCTCTTTCTCTCTCTCTCTCTCTCTTTCTTTCTCTCTCTTTCTCTCTTTCTTTCTTTCTCTCTCTCTTTCTCTCTCTCTCTCTTTCTCTCTCTCTCTTTCTTTCTCTCTTTCTTTCTTTCTCTCTCTCTTTCTTTCTTTCTTTCTTTCTTTCTTTCTTTCTTTCTTTCTTTCTTTCTTTCTCTCTTTCTTCTGGTTCTCCCCCCCCCCTCCAAACTCACCCTAACCTCCAGCTTCCGAGATTAATCCTGGACCCAGTGGAGATTTCCACTGTCGCTCTGGGTGACGACGGGGCCCTTGTCTCCTGGAGACCGAGGCGATAATGTAATCTGATTTTGTCAACGAACTCCCTGGCGGGATTTAGATTAAATTGCCGGATGGAAAGTCACCACCGGCCCTTGCTTGTGAATGCGGGGGGGGGGGGAGGAAAAGGAAAAAAAAAAAAACAATACAGAATAACAGAGCTGGAAGGGACCTCAGAGGTCTTCTAGTCCAACCCCCTGCCTGAACGGGAGACGCTCTGCCATTCCAGACAAGTGTCTCTTTTGGAAAACCTGCAGGGATGGAGCACCTACAACTTCTGGGGGCAGGTTGTTCCACTGGTGAATTGCTCTCAAGGCCAGGAAGGTCCTCCTTAGGTCTAGGTTGCTCCTCTCCTTGTCGAGGACTACCTGTAAACAGAGCTGGAAGGGACCTTGGAGGTCATCTAGTCCAACCCCCTGCTCAGACAGGAAACCCTATACCATTTCAGACAAATAGCTATCCAATCTCTTCTTAAAAACTTCCAGGGTTGGAGCATCTACAGCTTCTGGAAGCAGGTTGTTCCACTGGTTCATTGTTCTGTCAGGAAGTTTCTCCTTAGTTCTAGGTTGCTTCTCTCCTTAATGAGTTTCCATCCGTTGCTTCTTCTCCTGCCTTCTGGGGCTTTGGAGAATAGCTTGACTCCCTCTTCTTTGGGGCAGCCCCTGAGATACTGGACTATTGCTATCATGTCACCCTTAGTCCCTTTCGATAAACTGGACAATCCCAATTCCAGGAAGTTGAGGATTTAACAGAATAAGAGTTGGAAGGGACCTTGGAGGTCTTCTAGTCCATCCCCCTGCTCCAGCAGGAGACCCTATACCATTTCAGACAAATGGCCGTCCAATCCCCTCTTAAAAACCTCCAGTATTGAGGCACCCACAACTTCCAGTGGCAAGCAGTTCCGCTGATTGTTCTCACGGATAGGAAATTTATCCATAATTCTAGGTTGCTTCTCTTCTTGATGAGTTTCCCTCTGTTGCTTCTTGTCCTGCCTTCAGGCGCTTTGGAGACAAGGTAGACCTTTTATGACTCGTGGACTTCAACTCCCAAAATTCCTGAGCCAGCATGGGGGAACTATGGCCCCCTCATGACTCGTGGACTTCAATTCCCAGAATTCCTGAGCAGTAAAGGGGAACTACGGCCCCCTCATGACTCGTGGACTTCAACTCCCAGAATTCCTCAGCCAGCATGGGGGAACTATGGCCCCCTCATGACTCGTGGACTTCAATTCCCAGAATTCCTGAGCAGTAAAGGGGAACTACGGCCCCCTCATGACTCGTGGACTTCAACTCCCAGAATTCCTCAGCCAGCATGGGGGAACTATGGCCCCCTCATGACTCGTGGACTTCAACTCCCAGAATTCCTGAGCCAGCACGGGGGAACTATGGCCCCCTCATGACTGGTGGACTTCAACTCCCAGAATTCCTGAGCCAGCACGGGGGAACTATGGCCCCCTCATGACTCGGGGACTTCAACTCCCAGAATTCCTCAGCCAGCATGGGGGAACTATGGCCCCCTCATGACTCGTGGACTCCAACTCCCAGAATTCCTGAGCCAGCATGGGGTACTATAGCCCCTTTTATGACTCGTGGACTTCAACTCCCAGAATTCCTGAGCCAGCATGGGGGAACTATGGACCCTTCATGACTCATGGACTCCAACTCCCAGAATTCCCAAGCCAGCCATGCTGAGGGGAAAGGGAGAGGTTTCCAAGCTGAGCCAGGCTGGCTCAGGAATTCTGGGAGTTGAAGTCCACGAGTCATAAAAGAGCCAAGTTTGCCTACCCCTGGACTAGACGTACTTAGTTCTTTCAACTGTTCACCCCTGTCCATTAGGGGGCAGGCACAGTTCCATAGTGACACCCCCTCTTTCCATTTCCCTTTGTCTGCTGTGGACTAGACCATCTCTTCTCTTCTCTTCTCTTTGGCTTAAAGGCGGGATGCAGTTCTGCTCAGATTGGCGCCTGGCAGAAAGGCAGAAAAACCTTGCCATTTTCACAGCTCCTTGGGGAGATTCTGAAATAGTTCCCTGCATATTAAACAATCTGAGACTTGCGTTCCGCTTTTTCTACAAAATGCTCCAGCCAGTTCGATGGTCTGGGCAGACCATGTGCCGCAAAGACCCCCCCCCTTTTTTCTGCTTGCAATGACCACGTAAAGGGATGCTCTAATCCGGGGGTCTTCAAACTTGGCCCTTTTAGGACTTGTGGACTTCAACTCCCAGAATTCCTCAGCCAGAGACGCTTTTGGGAGTTGAAATCCACAAGTCATAAAGGGGCCAGGTTTGAAGACCCTTGCTCTAATCCAACTTGAAGGAAGGAAGAGAAAAGGAAAGGAAAAAAGGAAGGAAAGAAAAAGAAGGAAGGAAGGAAGGAAGGAAGGAAGGAAGGAAGGAAGGAAGGAAGAAAGAAAGAAAGAAAGAAAGAAAGAAAGAAAGAAAGAAAGAAAGAAAGAAAGAAAGAGAAAGAGAGAAAGACTGCTAGCTGGAGAATTTTGGGAGTTGAAACCCACAAGTCATAAAAAGGCCAAGTTTGAAGACACTTGCTCTAATCCAACTTCTAGGAAGGAAGGAAGGAAGGAAGGAAGGAAGGAAGGAAGGAAGGAAGGAAGGAAGGAAGGAAGGAGAAAGAAAAGGAAAGGGAAAGAAAAAGAAGAAAGAAAGAAAGAAAGAAAGAAAGGGAAAGAAAAAAGAAAGAAAGAAAAAGAAAAGAAAGAAAGAAAGAAAGAAAGAAAGCTGGGGAATTCTGGGAGTTGAAACCAAGGCCAAGTTCAAAGGCCCTTGCTCTAATCCAACTTCTAGGAAGGAAGCAAGGAAAGAAGGAAGGAAGGAAGGAAAGAGAAGGAAAGAAAAAGAAGAAAGAAAGAAAGAAAGAAAGAAAGAAAGAAAGAAAGAAAGAAAGAAAGAAAGAAAGCTGGGGAATTCTGGGAGTTGAAGAGTGCACCTCTCAATGCTTAAGCCTGCCACCCTCCCATCTTGGAAATTCTCATTATTTGGGTATCTCCAAAGCATTGAGTTGGAGAAGAAAAACAGGGCAATTCCTTGCTGAGGAATTGCACAGCCCAATATCAAAAGACTGACGTCAGGAAACTTAGCTTCCTTTCACAACTCCCCTGCAATTCTTGATTTTTTTTTTGACTCAACTTTGTTTTAAAACAACAACAACAACAATAACAAAGAGACTGAACAAGCAAACGCTGAACACGAAAAGAACATCGGGGTTTTCCAAAGCCCTCCTAAAACAGGAGTACTTACCATTGTAAAACTACAAAATTAATAATATATATATTGTTAATATATATATTTTTATATATATATATATAAAAACAGGAATAATCTCCCACCCCAACAAATATACAGGGTCTACCTCAAGTCACACACCTCATGGGCCAATCATAATCTGTTTTACTAAAAAAAAAATTTCTGAAAAAGAGAAAGTTATTGGCCAGGTGTGAAATGTATAAGGAATGGTTTAGAACCAGGGTCTTCAAACTTGGCCACGTTAAGACTTGTGGACTTCAACTCTCAGAATTCCTCAGCCAGCCCTCAGGGCTGGCTGAGGAATTCTGGGAGTTGAAGTCCACAAGTCTTTACGTGGCCAAGTTTGAAGACCCCTGGTTTAGAAGAAAGATGTTCAAACATTTGACCCAGTTTAGACAATAAATTGTCAGCTTGGAGCACACCCAGGACATTACCACATTTGTACTTTTATGGAGTCACAAGTTTAGGGATCTATTTTTAGTAAAAAAAAAAAAATTAGTAGGGAAGGTCTTAAGATTAACTCAGCTCCTAGTGTTTCTTTCCCTTTTTTCTTTCTCTCCTTTTCTTTCTTCCTGTCTTCTTTCTCTTTCAGTCTAATTTCACTTTTCTTTCTTTCTCTTTGTCTTTATCTCCTTTCTTTTCTTTCTTTCTTTCTTTGCCACCTGGATTATTTTTAATAAGAAACTCAAGGCAGCAAACATAGCTCATATTCCTTCCACCTCCTGCTTTTCCTAAATAACCACCCTGTGAGGTGGGTTGAGCTGAGAGAGGGGGTGGTTGGCCCAAAGTCACCCAGCTGGTTTTCATGCCTCAAATGGGACTAGAACTCACACTCTCCTAGTGATTGGCCCAAAGTCACCTTGCTGGTTTTCATGGCTAAGGCGAGACTAGAACTCACCGTCTCCTGGTGATTGGCCCAAAGTCACCCAGTTGGCTTCCATGCCTAAGGCGGGACTAGAACTCACACTCTCCTGGTGATTGGCCCAAAGTCACCCAGCTGGCTTTAATGCCTAAGGCGGGACTAGAACTCACCGTCTCCTGGTGATTGGCCCAAGGTCACCCAGCTGGCTTTCACGCCTAAGGCAGGACTAGAATTCACCGTCTCCTGGTGATTGGCCCAAAGTCACCTAGCTGGTTTTCATGCCTAAAATGGGACTAGAACTCACACTCTCCTGGTGATTGGCCCAATGTCACCTAGCTGGTTTTCATGGCTAAGGCGAGACTAGAACTCACGGTCTCCTGGTGATTGGCCCAGAGTCACCTAGCCACCTTTCATGCCTACGCAGGGACTAGAACTCACCGTCTCCTGGCGATTGGCCCAAAGACACTCAACTAGCTTTGATGCCTAAGGCGGGACTAGAACTCACCGTCTCCTGGTGATTGGCCCAAAGTCATCCAGCTGGTTTTCATGGCTAAGGCATGACTAAAACTCACCACCACCTGGTTTCTTGCCTGGAGCCACACTGGCGCTCTTGGCAGTGGGATCAAAGTATCTTACCTCCTTCTGAGATTTTGGATTCGGCTGTAGAGGTCTCCCCTCCAAGCTCTAACCGGGCAAAAACCTGCTTAGCTTCGGTGCCCAGATCAGGTCAGTGAGATCAGCATTCAGCATTTAGCTCCTGAAGTATATCCATCTATATCAGTGTTTCCCAAACTTGACAATTTTAAGGCATGTGGACTTCAACTCCCAGAATTCCACAGCCAGCATTGCTGGCTGTGGAATTCTGGGAGTTGAAGTCCACATGCCTTAAAATTGTCAAGGTTGAGAAACACTGATCTAGATGGAGATCAGCTGTTAGCAATAGCTTTGCCGACCAGCCTAAAAACAGGACAACTTTTAAAAATAAAACAAAGCAGTCTCCAAGATTTCCTTGTGCTCTGGTCAATTTCCTCTCCTCCCCCCCCCCTCCTCCTCAAGCGATTAATCTTTCACTCCCAGGTAGGCTGGGCGACCTGTATACGTCGTGTTTGCGCGGACACACCTAGTTATTTGGAAAATCTGCCTCTTTCACCTGCCTGCCGGCTCCACCTGTTCATTTAGCAAGGCCCAGCTGGGACCGTCTACTAAAATAAGCCTCATCACGGTGAAGAGGTTTCTCTCCACCTGCCAGCAATTCTCTGGAGCTCCTTTCCACCTGAGCTACACCTGACTAATCAAAAGGTGCTGAAAATGCTCCTTTCCTCCCACCAGCCTTTGTGGAGCCAGTTTTAAGGTCTTCGTTCTCGGTACCCGAACGCCCTGCGAGGTGTTTGCGGCAGTCCATCAGGCGGTTGACAGACAGAACTAAATTGATTTCTCCCGTCATTGTCTCTTATCTGTGGTTAAAAAAAAAAAAAAGCTAAAGGGAATTCAATTCAGAATACAGCTGGAAGGGACCTTGGAGGTCATCTAGTCCAACCCCTGCTCAGGCAGGAGACCCTATGTCAGTGGTGGCGAACCTATGGCACGGGTGCCAGAGGCGGCACTCGGAGCCCTCTCTGTGGGCACACGTACCTCTCCCCAGCCCTGCCTCCTCCCACAGCCCCCTCCTCACCAGTAGTCCCCCCCCCCAGAGTGTCGCCCCGGGTGCGGCCCAAGCGAAGCAGCGCAACCAAGGACGTGGTAGCTGGGCAGAGGGGACAAGACTCTGCCCTTGCGCCCCGTCGTGCGCAGATGTTGCTGCGGGGCATGGGCGGAGGGTGTGGCCGCCATGGCGCTGCTGGGCTATCTGGGTGATCTATGGCGGGCCGTGAGGTGGTGGCTGGCCCAGTGGGTAGGGCAGAACAGGTACGGGGGTGGGGGGCGGTTTTTGGGCACTCAGTCTCTAAAAGGTTCGTCATCACTGCCCTATGTCATGTCAGACAAGTGACTGTCTAGTCGTCTCTTCTTAAAAATCTCCAGGGATGGAGCGCCCTCCATTTCTGGTGGCAAGTTGTTCCGCTGGTTAATTGTTCTCAATGTCAGGAAGTTTCTCCTTAAGTCCAGGTTGCTTCTCTCCTTGATGAGTTTCCATCCGTTGTTTCTTGTCTTCCCTTCCGGCGCTTTGGAAAATAAGTTGAAACCCCCCCCTTCTTTGGGGCAGCCCCTCAAATTCTGGAAAACGGCTATCCTGTCCCCCCCCCCCAGTCCTTCTTTTCTCTAGACTATCCAAAGCCAAATCCTGCAAACCTATGTTTTTCTGCCCGGCCTTTACTCATCTTAGTTGCTCTTCTCTGCCCTTTTTCCAAAGTCTCGACGTCTTCTCTCTCTTTTTTGTAACGCGGGGACCAAAACTAGACGCAGTATTCCAGATGGGGCTTTTTTACTAAGGCTTTGCAAAGCGGTGTTAGCCCTTCACGTGATGTGATTTGATTTTGCGCCTCTGTACAAGCGAGGTTTGCAGTTGCAAAGATTTGAAACGGGGACGAAGTTTGAAGACGGAGGTGAATAGCAGAGACATCACCCTGCCAACAAAAGTGCGTATAGTCCAGGCCATGGTTTTCTCAGTTGCAATGTACGGCTGTGAAAGTTGGACCATAAGAAAGGCTGAGCGCCAAAGAATGGAGGCCTTTGAACTCTTGTGCTGGAGAAGACTCCTGCAAGTCCCTTGGACTGCAAGGCGTTCAAACCGGTCAGTCCTAGAAGAGATCAACCCTGACTGCTCCTTAGAAGGTCAGATCCTGAAGTTGAAACTCAAATACTTTGGCCACCTAAGGAGAAGGAAGGACTCCCTGGAGAAGAGCCTAATGCTGGGAAAGATGGAGGGCGAGAGAAGAAGGGGACGACAGAGAATCAGATGGCTGGATGGAGTCACTGAAGCAGTAGGAGTGAGCTTCAATGGACTCCAGAAGATGGTAGAAGACAGGAAGGCCTGGAGGAACGTTATCCATGGGGTCGCGATGGGTCGGACACGACTTCGCAATTAACAACAACAACTATGCCAAACAACTATAAAGAAGTTGGCGTGCCTCAAAAGTCCCGTTGTGGGTTGCACCCCATTGTTTCCTTCGGCCAGGAAGGGATGGGTTCGGGTTTTTGGCTCCGGAGCTTCCCTGTGGATTGCTGGAGATGGATTCCTGCTCTTCCCAAGAGGAGGTGGTTAGTCAGCTCTCCTTAGAATCCACAGCTCCATCGAAATGGGTCTGTTTCCAATTTCACCCTTTTATTTCATTTTTTTTTTTTTTTGTACAGTCACACCAAGGGTGGGCAACTCTGGTTTCTTTTAAGATCTATGGACTTCCAACTCCCATGGCCGGTTCAGGAATTCTGGGAGTTGAAGTCCAGGGGTCAAGGAGGGGCCAGAATTGCACATTCCTGAGTTACACCCTTCCTGGCAGGGTCCAGAAAAGCTGGAATGGCAAGGGCACAGATCTGAATGTCTCTTTTTATGAGGAATTCAAGGCGGTGGACACAGCCAACACATCCTCCTCCTCCTCCTATTTTCCCCACGACGACAACCCTGTGAGATGGATAGGGCTGAGAGCGCGTGATTGGCCAGTCCCCCAACCAGCTTTCTTACCTAAGGCAGGACTAAATGCACTGTCTCCTGGCAATTGGCCCAGTCATCCACTGGCTTTCATGCTTAAGGCCAGACTAGAACTCACCGTCTCCTGGCGATTGGCCCAAAGTCACCCAGCCGGCTTTCCCGGCTAAGGCGGAACTAGAACTCACCATCTCCTGGTGATTGGCTGGCTTTCCTGGCTAAGGCGGAACTAGAACTCATTGTCTCCTGGCGATTGGCCCAAAGTCAGCCAGCTGGCTCTCCTGGTTAAGGTGATTGGGTCAATCACTGTCTCCTGGCGATTGACCCAAAGTCACCCAGCCGGCTTTCCTGGCTAAGGTGCAACTAGAACTCACTGTCTCCTGGTGATTGGCCCAAAGTCACCCAGCTGGCTTTCCTGGCTAAGGTGCAACTAGAACTCACTGTCTCCTGGTGATTGACCCAAAGTCATCCAGCCGGCTTTCCCGCCGTGGAGAGGAGGGGCTGCTTCCCCTGCCTGCTCCAGCTGCCGACCCAGCCCTGGGTTGCAAGCCCACCCCCCCAGCCCCCTTTTGGCTTGGGATCAGCCCTGGAGGCCTAAGGAAGAACCTCCGCCTGGCCCTCTTGCAGAATGCTGCCGCGGTGGGCGGGGCGGGGTTGCCAAGAAAGAGAGCTACCAGGAGGCCTGCGTGTTCTGGCAGGCCTGTCCCCGGCAGAGAGCAGCCTGGCACGCGTTCCCTGGAGCCAGCCTGGCTTTCGAGGCTCCGGGAGGAGATGATGGGGAGGGGGAGGCACGGAGGAGACGGGGGAGGACACGTGGGCTTGGAAGAGGTGTCCCTTCTTGCTCTCCGGAGTTGTGGAGGAACCCGAGGCTTTGCCACGGAGGGGAGGGGGTGTCAGAGAGCCGGTGGTCCAAGTTTGGATGGGCAGGTCTGGTTTGGGCCCTGTTGGGAAGGCAGCGGTGGTCCTCTTCTCTTTCTCCTCCCCCTCTTCCTCCTTCTTCTCTTCCCCTTCACCACCACCTCCTCCTCCTTCTCATCTCCTCCTCCTTCCATTCTTCTCATTCTTCTTCAGTTGCTGTCCTCCTCCTCTTCTTATTCCATTCCATTCTTCTTCTCTTCTCTTCCCCTCCTTCTCTTTGTCTGCTTCTCTTGGCTCTTCTTCCTTTCTGCTTTCTTCTCTCCTGCTTCCCTCTTCCTCCTCCTCCCGTTCTCCTCCTCCTCCTTGTTCTTCTTCCATTCTTCTCCTCTCCTTCTACTGCTCTCCTCCTCTTTATGCCATTCTTCTCTTCTTCTCCCCTTCTCCTTCTCTTCGCCTGCTTGTTTCCCTTCTTCTTTTTTGTTCTCTCCTGCTTCCCTCTTCGTCCTTCTTCTCCTCCTCCTTCTTCTTCCATTCTTCTTCTCTCCTTCTACTGCTCTCCTCCTCTTTATGCCATTCTTCTCTTCTTCTCCCCTTCTCCTTCTTCTCTTCGCCTGCTTGTTTCCCTTCTTTTTGTTCTCTCCTGCTTCCCTCTTTCTCCTCCTCCCGTTCTTCTCCTCCTCCTTCCATTCTTCTTCTCTCCCTCTACTGCTCTCCTCTTTATGCCATTCTTCTCTTCTTCTCCCCTTCTCCTCCTTCTCTTCACCTGCTTGTTTCCCTTCTTCTTTCTTCTCTCCTGCTTCCCTCTTCCTCCTCCTCCCGTTCTCCTCCTTGTTCTTCTTCCATTCTCCTCTCCTTCTACTGCTCTCCTCCTCTTTATGCCATTCTTCTCTTCTTCTCCCCTTCTCCTTCTCTTCGCCTGCTTGTTTCCCTTCTTCTTTTTTGTTCTCTCCTGCTTCCCTCTTCCTCCTCCTCCCGTTCTCCTCCTCCTCCTCCTTCCATTCTTCTTCTCTCCCTCTACTGCTATCCTCCTCATCATCATCTTATTCCATTCCATTCTTCTCTTCTCTTTCTCTTTTCTCCTACTTCTACTCCCCCCCCTCCTCCTCCTCCTCTTGGAGATATCTCACAGACAAGTAACTAGGACACACACAAACACACACACATCCGCGTACAAACCTGAGTTTGGGGCTATGGCAGAAGAATCCAATTGCCCTTTGCTGCAGCCCAGCCAGGCTGCCTCTTCTGTACTGCTGGGGGGGGGGGCTGAGATTGCCACAGTAATGCGCAGGTCAGAGGTCCCCAACCTTCGGGGCATCAGGGACCCTTCTGTGTAGAGCAGTGGTTCTCAACCTGTGGAGTCGGGACCCCATTTGGGGTCGAACGACCATTTCACGGGGGTCGCCAAACCACGCTGTCCGCCATTTTTTTCCCTTTTCCTTAGCTGTCTTACTCCCTCTTATTGGTGGCCACACCCACTTGGCCACACCCCTGGGGTCACCACAACACGGGGAACTGTATTATGGGGTCACGGCATTGGAAAGGTTGAGAACCACTGGTGTAGAAAGGTTTTTCTGGGGACCGGAGGGGGTGTGTGGTTTTGTGTGCTGCCTGCATCCCAAGGATGGGGCTTTGTTTGTGCGGGCCGGTTGCTGGCGTGCCACAGCCCGGTACCGGTCCACGGACCAGGGGTCGGGATTGGGGACCCCTGACCTAGGTGGAGCAGCTGGAGGGTCTGTGTAACCCAGTGGTTCTCAACCTTTTTAATGCCATGACCCCCAACCGGTCATAAGTCAAGGATACTCAACCGGTCATAAGTCGAGGACTACTCAACTGGTGCAGCACCGTTTGCAGAATGGGACTTTTGGCGGGCTCAGCAGGGCAGAGACAGCCTGGGCAATTCCTATTGGCTTTGGAAAGCCCATAGAATTAGACTCTATTCAAGAGAGTCTCTTCTATGGGCTTTCAAAAGCCAATAGAATAAAAGGGAGTAACACAGCTAAGGAAAAGGAGGGGGGGAAAATGGCGGACGGCGTTGTTTGGCGACCCCCGTGAAACGGTCGCTCGACCCCAAATGGGATCCCGACCCACAGGTTGAGAACCCCTGTAACCCCTAAAAGCCAGCGACGTGTTCCGGCCAGCGCTGGAGAGGGCAGGCAATTTTGCCCTTTTCAATATTAAACAGATACCTGCCGTTGTGTTGAATCGGGTACTGCGATTAAAACTCAGCACAGCCTTCGGTAAGGCTGGGTCAGACTGCCTCTCGGGCAAGGAGGCCGGCCTCTTTGTCTCATGCACTTGGAATGTGAGAAGGTATGATAGGTGTGTCTGTGTGAACTCGACTGCACAAATGTCTGGCAAGATGCCTTCTCCAACGCCTCCACCTTCCCAGGAAGCCCTGAGGCCCCCCCCCCAGCTACGGGCGGGCGTTGAGGAATAGCCCGCCTGATTGAAGCTGGCGTCCGAACCACGGCTCGACTGCCCAGCATGTCCATCAGAGAAGAAGGATCCGTGCCGCGGCTGGTGTGTGTCAGGCGTGGCGTTGCCCGCCTGGCACGTAATCCGGGCGAGCCTGCGTTGCACTGGGATAAAATGTGACTTGTCTGACAAGGCCCACCTCTGACGCGAGGGCACTCCCAGCTCTGCAAGGCAAAATAAGCCGGGGTTTTTTTCCATCACCCTGTAAAACCCGAGAGACAGATCGTTCCTAACAACAGCTTACAACATAGAGTCATTGGGTTGGAAGGGGCCTTGGAGGTCATCTAGTCCAACCCCCTGCTCAGGCAGGAAACCCTATACCATTTCAGACAAATGGCTGTCCAGTCTCTTCTTAAAAACGTCTAATGATGGAGCATTCACCGCTTCTGGAGGCAGGTTGTTCCACTGGTTAATTGTTCTAACCGTTAGGAAATTTACTCCTTAGTTCCAGGTTGCTTCTCTCCTTGGTTAGTGTCCATCCCTTGCTTCTTGTCCTGCCTTCAGGGGCTTTGGAGAAGAGCTTGACTCCCTCTTCTTTGGGGCAGCCCCTGAGATATTGGAATACTGCTATCATGTCCCCCCTCGTCCTTCTCTTCATTAAACTAGACATACCCAATTCCAGCAACCGTTCCTTGTATGTTTCAGCCTCCAGTCCCCTGATCATCTTTGTTGCTCTTCTCTGCACTCTTTCTAGAGTCTCAACATCTTTTTTACATCGTGGTGACCAAAACTGGATGCAGTATTCCAAGTGTGGCCTTACCAAGGCCTTGTAAAGTGGTATTAATCTTGTCCTGCCCTCAGGCACTTTGGAAAATAGCTTGACTCCCTCTTCTTTCGGGCAGCCCCTGAGATATTGGAAGACTGCTATCATGTCCCCCCCCCCTCGTCCTTCTCTTCATTAAACTAGACATACCCAATTCCTGCAATTGTTCTTCTGATATTTTTTAGCCTCCAGTCCCCTGATTTTCTTTGTTGCTCTTCTCCGTCCTCTTTCTAGAGTCTTAAGCACCCTGGTTCTAATTTCACTGCAATATTAAATGTCTATTTTTTTCCTTTTTGTTGGCTGCACTCATATTTTTAGCCCGATTGTGCCTAAAATATCAGAAGAACAATTGCAGGAATTGGGAATGTCTAGTCAAGTGAAAAGAAGGACCAGGGGCGACATGATATCAGTCTTCCTGTATCTCAGGGGCTGCCCCAAAGAAGAGGGAGTCAAGCTATTCTCCAAAGCGCCTGAAGGCAGGACAAGAAGCCACGGATGGAAACTGATCAAGGAGAGAAGCAACCTAGAACTAAGGAAAAACTTCCTGACAGTTAGAACAATTAACCAGTGGAACAACCTGCCTCCAGAAGTTGTGGGTGCTCCAACACTGGACAGCCATTTCTCCAGAATGGTATAAAGTCTCCTGCCTGAACTGGGGGTTGGAATAATGATGATGATGATGATGATGATGTTAGAAGGGACCTTGGAGGTCATCTAGTCCAACCCCCTGCTCAGGCAGGAAACCCTATACCATTTCAGACAAATGGCTGTCCAGTCTTTTCTTAAAAACCTCCAGACTAGATGACCTCCAAGGTTCCTTCCAAGCTCTGTTATTCTCTTTTGTCCTGTTTTCCAAAGAACCTGAGGGCAGGGCAAGAAGCAATGGGTGGGAGCTCATTAAACAGAGATCCAATCTGGAAATAAGGAGGAATTCCTTGATTTTTAATCAGTAGACATTTTTCATCCGTCTTCCAAAAGCTGTAAGTGCTCCAGTGCTGCTGGTTTTTAAGAAGAGACCGGATAGCCATTTCTCTGGAACGGTATACGGCAGGGGTAGGCAACCTTGGCTCTTTTATGACTGGTGGACTTCAACTCCCAGAATTCCTGAGCCAGCATGGGGGAACTATGGCCCCCTCGTGACTCGTAGACTTCAACTCCCAGAATTCCTCAACCAGCATGGGGGAACTACGGCCCCCTCATGACTCGTGGACTTCAACTCCCAGAATTCCTGAGCCAGCATGGGGGAACTATGGTCCCCTCATGACTCGTGGACTTCAACTCCCAGAATTCCTGAGCCAGCCATGCTGAGGGGAAAGGGAAAAGTTTCCAAGCTGAGCCATGCTGGCTCAGGAATTCTGGGAGTTGAAGTCCACGAGTCATGAGGGGGCCATAATTCCCCCATGCTGGCTGAGGAATTCTGGGAGTTGAAGTCCATGAGTCATGAGGGGGCCATAGTTCCCCCATGCTGGCTCAGGAATTCTGGGAGTTGAAGTCCACGAGTCATGAGGGGGCCATAGTTCCCCCATGCTGGCTCAGGAATTCTGGGAGTTGAAGTCCACGAGTCATAAAAGAGCCCAGGTTGCCTACCCCTGCTATAGGGTCTCCTGCCTGAGCAGGGGGTTGGACTAGATGACCTCCAAGCTCCCTTCCAACTCGGTTATTCTGTACGAATGGCAGTCAGCCAGGAGCTTGGCTTCCCAGGAAGACCCCGTAGCTTCCCAGCGCCCGACGCAGACCCTGAGCTTCCAGCCACAAGTAGCCCCTGCATGCGGTGCGGGGGGGGGGGGCAGGAGGAGGCCTGGCTCTCTACTCAGGCTGGCGGCCGGCCAAGCCGATTCGGAAGTGGGAGGGGCTTCTGCGGAGCTTTTCAGGAAATGCCAATGGAATGACTTCCCTCCCATCATTTCCTCTCCTAGGCTGCATTCCTGGCGCAGAGAATGCGATGGAAAAAAAAAAAAGGTCTTTGCAGCCTTTAGACTTTTCTTCTTCTTTCCCCCCCCCCCACTTTTTTTTGCTTGGCTTTTGGTTTTTGTTGGAGAGGGTGACTCCTACGTCCAGGGGAGGGGAGGGAACAGGGGGTGGTGTGTGTGGGTGTGTGGGTGTGTGTGCGTGCTGGCAGACACTTATGAATCTTATTTCTTAATTTAGAGGACATTCAGGAGTGGGGGGGGTCTCCTTCTGGCGCTGCTGTCTAACGTTAAGTGAAGTTTTGTGACTTGGCTGAAGGCCGTTTTTTTTTTTTTTTTTTTTGCGAACGACAGAAAAACAGAGTTGGAAGGGACCCTGGAGGTCATCTAGTCCAACACACACAAACACATACACACACACACACACACACACACACACACACGCTTGAACAGGAGACTCTGTGTAATTCTGGACAAACGGCTGCCCAGTCTCTTCTTAGAAGGCTCCAGTGACGGAGCATCCACAGCTTCTGGAGGCAAGTGGTTCCACTGGCTGATGGTGGCAGCCCTTCAGATATGGGAAGGCTGCAATGATGTCAGCCTTGGCCTTTCTTTTCGCTAGACTAGACAGGCCCAGTTCCTGCAACTGTTCATCGTATCATTTAGCCTCCAGATCCCTGACCATCTCTGTAGTGACAGTGTAGTGTTTTGTACAGAATAGAATGGAATGCGATGCAATGCAGTTAGAAATAAGAATAGAATAGAATTAGAAATAAGAATGGAATGGAGAGTGGAGTGGAGTGGAGTGGAATGGAATAGAAATAATGGAATGGAATGGAATAGAATAGAATAGAATAGAATTAGAAATAAGAATAGGAATAGGAATAGGAATGGAGTGGAGTAGAACAGAATAGAATAGAATTAGAAATAATAATGGAGTAGAGTAGAATAGAATAGAATAGAAAATATGGAATTGAATGGAATAGAAAGAATGGAATGGAATAGAAAATATGGAATGCAATGGAATAGAATAGAATAGAAAATATGGAATGGAATGGAATAAATAGCATAGCATAGAATAGAATAGAATAGAATAGAATAGAATAGAATAGAATATAAAATATGGAATGGAATGGAATAAATAGAATAGAATAGAATAGAAAATATGGAATGGAATAAATAGAATAGAATAGAATAGAAAATATGGAATGGAATGGAATAAATAGAATAGAATAGAATAGAATAGAATAGAATAGAATAGAATAGAATCTGGAAGGGACCTTGAAGGTCTTCTAGTCCAACCCAGTGGCCCAAGGCAGGGGACCTTTTATCAAGTCAGACAAATGCCTGAACAATCCCTTCTTTTAAAACTCTAGTGATGGAACCATGAGAAAGTTCCTAACAGGGAGAACAATTAACCAGCGGAACCGCTTGCCTTTGGAACACGGGTGTCAAACTCGCAACGTCACGTGACCTGTCGCAACGTATCGCGACTTTTTCCCCATTGCTGGCAATGGGGTGGGTGCGGTTTTGGCGTGACGCATCCGGCAGTTTGACACCCCTGCTTTAGAAATTGGAGTTCCTTCATCACTTTTACGAAGAGACTGGACTTGTCTGAAATGGTGTAGGGCGGAGGTCCCCAGCCATTTGGGCACCAGGGACCAGTTACATGGAGAGAAGTTTTTCCGCAGACTGGAGGGTGCGTGGTTTTGTGTGCTGCCTGCATCCCATGGATGAGCTTTGCTTGTTTGTGCGGTCCGGTTGCTGGCATGCTGCAGCCCGGTACCAGTCCATGGACCAGGGGTTGGGGACCCCTGGTATAGGGTCTGCTGCTAGAGCAGGGGGCTAGACTAGAAGACCTCCACGGTCCCTTCCAGCTCTATTCTGTTCAAATTTCCGGAAACTAGCCATTCTACTCATTAATTGTAAGAATAGAATAGAATAGAATAGAATAGAATAGAATAGAATAGAATAGAATAGAATAGAATAGAATAGAATAGAATAGAATAGAATAGAAAATATGGAATAGAATGGAAGGCAAGAGAAGAGAAGATAGAAATAGAAAAAAGGAATAGAATAGAATAGAATAGAAAATATGGAATAGAATGGAAGGCAAGGCAAGAGAAGAGAAGAGAAGAGAAGAGAGAAATAGAATAGAATAGAATAGAATAGAATAGAATAGAATAGAATAGAATAGAATAGAAAATATGGAATACAATGGAAGGGAAGGGAAGAGAAGAGAGAAATAGAAAAAAGGAATAGAATAGAATAGAATAGAATAGAATAGAATAGAAAATATGGAATAGAATGGAAGGCAAGGGAAGAGAAGAGAAGAGGAGAAATAGAAAAAAGGAATAGAATAGAATAGAAAATATGGAATAGAATGGAATGGAAGGGAAGAGAAGAGAGAAATAGAACAAAGGAATAGAATAGAAAATATGGAAGGGAAGAGAAGAGAGAAATAGAAAAAAGGAATAGAATAGAATAGAAAATATGGAATAGAATGGAAGGGAAGGGAAGAGAAGAGAGAAATAGAAAAAGGGAATAGAATAGAATAGAATAATAAAATAATAAAATAAAATAGAATAACAGAGTTGGAAGGGACCTTGAAGGTCTTCTAGTCCAACCTCTGGGCAGAAAACCCTGTACCCTTTCAGCCAAACAGCTGTCCTTTGTTTTCTTGAAGACCTCCAGTGTTGGATCACCCACAGTTTTTGATGGCAAGCAGTTCCACTGGCTAATTGTTGTCACCATCACAAAATTCTTCCTTCGGCCTGTGATGGCTCTCTCCTTGATTAGCTCCCACCTGTCAGTCAAGCAGATCAAGGTAAAAAGCACGCCCCTATTGCTTCTCAAAGGCTGGTTCCAGACTGTTCCTCTTTGGCGCAGGAGTTCAGGTCCTCTGCTTCATTCAGAAAAGCTCAGGGTGGGTGCCTGGCACTCCAGCCCTGGCTCAGGGAAATGATGTAAGCCGTTATATAACAGGAATGCGGATGTGCTGGGGAAGCCCCCGTGGTGGAGGGAGGGGTGGTGGAGAGGCAAGGCTGAATGTCACTTCGGAGCAATCCTCTTTTTTTTTTTTTCTCCCATTTTGCTTTGAAATCTGGAAAGCTGCGAACGCTTGGCGAATTTGCAAGCCTCAGCCTGGCTCTTGTCACGTACGCTGGGATAGGAAGGAGCGGGGGACTGGGGTACCTTAATGGAAAGGCTGGTGAGGTGCAACTGGTTTGCTTGCAGCTAGGGATGGAATAGAATAGAATAGAATAGAATAGAATAGAATAGAATAGAATAGAATAGAATAGAATAGAATAGAATAGAATAGAATAGAATAGAATAGAATAGAATAGAAAATGGAATGGAATGGAATGGAATGGAATAGAAAATGGAATAGAATAGAATAGAATAGAATAGAATAGAATAGAATAGAATAGAAAATGGAATAGAATAGAATAGAATAGAATAGAATAGAATAGAATAGAATAGAATAGAATAGAATAGAAAATGGAATGGAATGGAATGGAATAGAATAGAATAGAATAGAATAGAATAGAATAGAATAGAATAGAATAGAATAGAATAGAAAATGGAATAGAATAGAATAGAATAGAATAGAATAGAATAGAAAATATGGAACGGAACAGAACATAAAATATGGAATGGAATGGAATAGAATAGAATGGAATAGAATAGAATAGAATAGAATAGAAAATATGGAACGGAACAGAACATAAAATATGGAATGGAATAGAATAGAATAGAATAGAATAGAATAGAATAGAAAATATGGAAGGGACCTTGGAGGTCATCTAGTCCAACCCCCTGCTCAGGCAGGAAACCCTATACCGTTTCAGACAAATGCCATCCACTCTCTTCTTAAAAACTTCCAGAGTTGGAACATTCACCACTTCTGGAGGCAGGTAGTTCCACTGGTTAGTTCTCACTGTCAGGAAGTTCCTCCTTATTTCCAGGTTGCTTCTCTCCTTGATGAGTTTCCATCCGTTGCTTCTTGTCCTGCCTTCAGGCGCTTTGGAGAATAGCTTGACTCCCTCTTCTTTGGGGCAGCCCCCGAGATTGCTATCATGCCTCCCCTGGTCCTTCTCTTCAATAAACTAGACATACCCAATTGCTGCATCCACAGCTTTTGGAGGCAAGTAGTTCCACCAGCTAATTGTTCTCATTGTGAGGAGATTTCTCCGTAGTTCCAGGTTGCTTCTCTCCTTGATCAGTTTCCACCCGTTGCTTCCTGTCCTGCCTTCAGGCGCTTTGGAGAAGAGCTTGACTCCCTCTTCTTTGGGGCAGCCCCTCAGATAGTGGAAAACTGCTGTCATGTCCCCCCTCGTCCTTCTTTCTCATTAAACTAGACATTTCCAGTCTCTGCAGGACCGTTCTCGGCTTGTTTTCCTGCTGCCCTGGATTGGCGCCCGTGGGGTGAGGGGTTGATGCAAAGTTCCTCCGAGTTGCAGAAGCAAAGCCGCTGGGGGCCAGGGGGGCCCAGGGAGCCTCGCCGTGGGGCCGGACCGTTAGCTGGCAGATGGTTCCAGCTGGGGGTAACCAGGAGCAGGTGTGTGGCTGAGCAGCCAGCCGGCACCCAAGCGCGGCTTTGTGCAGTTGCTTGCCTGCGACACCCAGGAGCCGGGCTGACCCACTTCTTGGGCAGAGAATGTCAGGCAATCCTGCCTGCATTTTTTACCCGTTTGGCTCATTTGATCTCCTGCTTTATTTGAACCAGGCTGAGTGCATGAGCGAGGGGGGGAAAGAGGCAGGGGGGAGGGAGGGAGGAAGGAAGGAAGGGAGGGAGGGAGGGAGGAAGGAAGGAAGATTAAGGAGGGAGGGAGGAAGGAAGGAAAGGAAGGAAGGAAGGAAGGAAGATCAAGGAGGGAGGAAGAAAGGAAGGAAAGGAAGGAAGATCAAGGAGGGAGGAAGGAAGAAGGAAGGAAGGAAGATTAAGGGGAGGAAGGAAAGGAAGATCAAAAAGGAAGGAAGGAAGGAAGATCAAAGAGGGAGGAAGGAAGGAAAGGAAGGAAGATCAAGGAGGGAGGAAGGAAGGAAGATTAAGGAGAGGAAGGGAGGAAGGAAAGCAAAGGAAGATCAAAAAGGAAGGAAGGAAGGAAGATCAAAGAGGGAGGAAGGAAGGAAAGGAAGGAAGATTAAGGAGAGGAAGGGAGGAAGGAAAGCAAAGGAAGATCAAAAAGGAAGGAAGGAAGGAAGATCAAGGAGGGAGGGAGAAAAGAAGGAAGGAAGATCAAGGAAGGAGGAAGGAAGGAAGAAAGATTAAGGAGAGGAAGGGAGGAAGGAAAGCAAAGGAAGATCAAAAAGGAAGGAAGGAGGAGGAGGGATGAAGGAAGATCAGGGACAGAGGAAGGAAGGAAGGAAGATCAAGGAGGGAGGAAGGAAAGGAAGATTAAGGAGAGGGAGGGAAGGAAAGAAGGAAGATCAAGGAGAGGAAGGGAGGAAGGAAGATCAGGGAGGAAGGAAGGAAAGAAGGAAGGAAGATCAAGGAGGAAGGGAGGAAGGAAGATCAGGGAGGGAGGAAGGAAAGAAGGAAGATCAAGGAGAAGAAGGAAGGAAAGAAGGAAGATCAAGGAGAGGAAGGAAGGAAAGAAGATCAAAGAGCGAGGGAGGAAGGAAGGAAGATTAAGGAGAGGGAAGGAGGGAGGAAGAAAAGGAAGATCAAAGAGGAAGGGAGGAAGGGAAGGAAAGAAAAGAAGGAAGATCAAAGAGAGGAAGGGAGGGAGGAAGATCAAGGAGGAGAGAAGGAAAGAAGGAAGATCAAGGAGAGGAAGGAAGGAAAGAAGGAAGGAAGGAAGATCAAAGAGCGAGGGAGGGAGGAAAGAAAGAAGATCAAGGAGGGAGGGGAAGATGGGGACAGCCTCCAGGCAGGGACACCCAGGGAGGCTCTGCGGCACAGCCTGCGCATCTGTGCCCTTCCACGTGCTGCTCCCGGGGAATCGGCTCACGTGGACCTCGCCAGCGCCATCCCCGAAGGATTCCCTTCGTGGGGAATCGGAGCCTCTCCCCCCCCCTTCTCTCTCTTGGCCTCTGGGGGGGGGAAGGTGGGGGGCAGAGGAAGAGAGGCGCAGCGAAGGGGAGTTAACCAGGCTGCCACACCCAAATCCCCCCCGGGGTGCTTTCGGTGCCGTGTTTTTCCTTCTGAGGCATGCAGGGAATTGCACGGGGGGGGGGGGGAGAGAGGTTGCCTTTGCAGATCAGCTGGCGCTGCCTTTTGCGGTCTGAGCTAGCCCGCAGCCCCGGCCCCAGGGTCCGAGGCCACAGCTCATTGGGGAGTGGTCCCCGGACTTTCGACTTCCGTGGCGCAGCGAGTTCGAGGCTGCAGCGAGCCTTGGCAGCCCTACCTGGAAGTAGCTCTGGGTGAACGCATGGCTAGGAGCCCTTTCTTTCTTTGGCCCCTGCGGTGGCTTTTATGGGCTTGAATGATACGGGTGTGGCCGAGTCATGAGGAAGTCCTAGGTCTAATTTAACGAAGAGAAGGACGAGGGGGGACAGGATAGCAGTCTTCCAGTATCTCAGGGGCTGCCCCAAAGAAGAGGGAGTCAAGCTATTCTCCAAAGCGCCTGAAGGCAGGACGAGAAGCAACACTGGATGGAAACTCATCAAGGAAAGAAGCAACCTGGAATTAAGAAGAATTTCCTGACAGTGAGGACAATTAACCAGTGGAACTACCTGCCTCCAGAAGCGGTGAATGCTCCAGCACTGGAGGTTTTTAAGAAGAGACTGGACAGCCATTTGTCCGAAATGGTCTAGGGTTTCCTTCCTCAGCAGGAGGCTGGACTGGATGACCTCCAAGGACCCTTCCAACTCTGTTCTCTTCTCCAAAGCACCAGAAGGCAGAAGAAGAAGCAACGGATGGAAACTAATCAAGGAGAGAATCAACCTAGAACTAAGGAGGAATTTCCAGAGATTTAGAACAATTAACCAGTGGGGCGATTTGCCTCCAGAAATTGTGGCTGCTCCATCCCTGGAGCTTTTCAAGAAGAGACTGGGCAGCCATTTGTCTGAAATGATATCGGGTCTCCTGTTTCAGCAGGGGGCTGGACTAGAAGACCTCCAAGGTCCCTTCCAACTCTTTTTCAGTTAAATTTACTTTGGGTTTGATGACATGACTCTACCCAAGGCTTGGACTCAGAGTCCATCTCTTTTGAAGCCTGGGAACAGACATAAACTCCACAGGGGAATGCCTGGGGTGACTCGTGGACTTCAACTCCCAGAATTCCTGAGCCAGCATGGGGGAACTATGGCCCCCTCATGACTGGTGGACTTCAACTCCCAGAATTCCTGAGCCAGCATGGGGGAACTATGGCCCCCTCATGACTCGTGGACTTCAACTCCCAGAATTCCTGAGCCAGCATGGGGGAACTACGGCCCCCTCATGCCTGGTGGACTTCATCTCCCAGAATTCCTGAGCTAGCATGGCTCAACTTGGAAACCTCCCTTTCACCTCAGCATGGCTGGCTCAGGAATTCTGGAAGTTGAAGTCCACCAGTTATAAAAGAGCCAAGTTTGAAGGCCCCTGCTCTATAAGATGAGTGGATTTCAACTCTGGGGAATTCTGGGAATTGAAGTCCACACATCTTAAAGCTCTACTGAGGCTGAAAAATACTGTTTTATCCGGCTCTTCCTCCATTTTCTCCTCCTCCTCCTCCTCCTCCTCCTTTCTCTCTCTGGCTCCTTTTTTCTCTCCACATGCAAACGAGGCACCAAAGCTCGGTGCCAGGGATTGTCACTGGCGCTGCCCAAATCCACTCTTTGATCCCGGTGAACTCTGGCCTGCCCCCGGATGCCTGTGGCTCACACCCCCTAAATTTCCAGCCTCCATAAAGCCCTTGGACTTCGCCCCGTCCTCGCCACCGTATCTTTAGCCGTGCAAAGGAGGGGCAGGAAATCACTGCTGGAAGCAGTCCTAAGGGCTCAAAGGAAGATTGGACCTCTGGGGGGGAAATATGTATTTATTTATAAAAATTTATTGCCCCCCCCCCTCCTCCCCATCTTATCATTGGGTATCTCTAGGCAGCTTAGACTGGAACTAATTGGAAGGATTTCCTATACCAGGGATAGGCAACCTTGGCTCTTTTATAATTCGTAGACTTCAACTCCCAGAATTCCCGAGCCAGCCACGCTGAGGGGAAAGGGAGAGGTTTCCAAGCTGAGCCATGCTGGCTGAGGAATTCTGGGAGTTGAAGTCCACGAGTCATGAGGGGGCCCTAGTTCCCCCATGCTGGCTCAGGAATTCTGGGAGTTGAAGTCCACGAGTCATAAAAGAGCCAAGGTTGCCTAGCCCTGGACTAGGACTACCTGAAGCGCATTTATTCATTCTGGGTTCTGAGTCCACCAAAACAACTGAAGAACAGGGTTGGAAGGGACCTTGGAGGTCATCTAGTCCAACCTCCTGCTAAACCCTATACCATTTCGGACAAAGGGCAGTCCAGTCTCTTCTTAAAAACCTCCAATGTTGGAGCATTCACCGCTTCTGGAGGCAGGTTGTTCCACTGGTTAATTGTCCTCAATTGTCAGGAATTTTCTCCTTAGTTCTAGGTTGCTTCTCTCCTTGATGAGTTTCCATCCGTTGCTCCTTGTCCTGCCTTCTGGTGCTTTGGAGAATAGCTTGACTCCCTCTTCTTTGGGGCAGCCCCTGAGATATTGGAACATTGCTATCATGTCCCCCCTCGTCCTTCTCTTCATTAAACTAGACATACCCAATTCCAGCAACCGTTCCTTATATGTTTTAACCTCCAGTCCCCTGATCATCTTTGTTGCTCTTCTCTGCACTCTTTTTAGAGTCTCAGCATCTTTTTTACATCGCGGTGACCAAAACTGGATGCAGGATTCCAAGTGTGCCTTACCAAGGCCTTGTAAAGTGGTATTAATATTTCACGTGATTTTGATTCTGTCCCTCTGTTATAACAATGCAGCCTAGCACTGTGTTGGCCTTTTTGGGCAGCTGCAGCACACGGCTGGCTCCTATTTAAGGGATTGTCCACTAGGACTCCTAGGTCCCTCTCACAGTTACTACTATTGAGCAAGGTACTGAAAAAAAAGGGACTTCCGATCTTTCAGCAAGAAAGGGTGTCGAATGGGGCAAAGCTCACTTAACAAACGTTCCACTTAGCGACAGAAATTTTGGTCATAAATGGAGGACGCCCTGTAGGCGGAACCGTTAAACTCCGGTCCATCTTGTGCCTGAATGAAAATTGCAGGGTTGGTTTGGAGCAGACGAGAAAAAATCAGGACGTGCTTTCCACATCCTCCAGAATTGCTCCAGGTCCACGACAATGGAAAGAAGCCTTAAGAGGCTTATCCAGGCCCCCTGGCCGACCTGCTTAATGCCCGTCTTATCGGGTGCAAGTCAGCCGTACCTTCGGCCTAGGGCCCTGAGGGAGGCTCAGACACCAGATGTCCATTAAAGAGGGTGGGGGGGCAGAGTCAAAGGACATTAGCTGGGATTGTCTGGGGGAGGGCAACCCCACCCAGCAGGTGCTAATCTCTTAAGAGCTGCCTTTGTGCTGAAGATGTCCTATCCCGCTTTGCAGAATTACAGAATAACAGTGTTCGAAGGGAGCTCAGAGGCCATCTAGTCCAACCCCCTGCTCAGGTAGGAGACCCTATAGCATTTCAGAGAAAGGACTGTCCAATCTTTTCTTAAGAAACCTCCAGTTGATGGGGCACACTCACAACTTCTGGAGGCAGGTTGTTCCACTGGTTAATTGTTTTCACTGTCAGGAAGTTTCTCCTTAGTTCTAGGTTGCTTCTCTCCTTGATGAGTTTCCATCTGTTGCTTCTTGTCCTGCCTTCAGGGGCTTTGGAGAACCGCTTGACTCCCTCTTCTTTGGGGCAGCCCCTGAGATATTGGAACACTGCTATCCTGTCCCCCCTCCTCCTTCTCTGCATTAAACTAGACATCTCCAATTTCAGCAACGGTTCCTTACATGCTTTAGCCTCCAGTCCCCTGATCTTCTTTGTTGCTCTTCTCTGCACTCTTTCTAGAGTCTCAAGAAGAAGGAGAGATTGTCTGAAATGGTATAGATATAGGATTTCCTGGTCCTGCCTAAATAAGGGGGTCTGTGAGCTTGGTGTTTTTCTTGCAAACGTTTCATTACTTAAACTAGGTAACATCATCACTGCTAATGTTTGCTGCCACAAAGAGGAAGGGGTCCACGCCTTCCCCAAAGCCCCTGAAGGCAGGACAAGAAACAACGGATGGAAAGTCATCAAGGAGAGAAGCAACCTGCAATTAAGGAGGACTTTCCTGACAGTGAGGACAATTAACCAGTGGAACGACCTGCCTCCAGAAGCGGCGAATGCTCCAACACTGGAAGTTTTTAAGAAGAGAACTGGACAGCCCTTTGTCTGAAATGGTCTCGGGTTTCCTGCCTGAGCAGGGGGTTGGACTAGATGACCTCCAAGGTCCCTTCCAGCTCTGTTCTTCTGTTGACGTCCTCAGGGCCAGCACCGATGATGTTCCCTAGTTTAGGTCATGAACTGTCTGCAAGGAAACCAAGCTTAGAGAGCACCAAGGATCCCACAGTTCTCCTCCTCTTCCTCCTCCTCCTCCTCCTCCTCCTCCTCCTCCCCCTCCCAGCCTTTCCCCTCCCCAGGACTTAGAAACGCCATACATTGTGGTGGGCAATTTGGAAGAGGAGGGAGCTGGGCATCCTCATTTCTCCTCCCCCCCTTTGGGGGCTCAAATGAAACCAGGCATCCTTCTGGCTTGGTTCAAAAGCCTCAGGGGAAGAGGGAGGGGACCCCCCTCCCCCTGTGATGCTTTAACCCTTTCCCCTCTGCCTCAAGAGGGAGTTGCCACCAATCAGGGCTTGTTTGCTGTGCGTGGAGACCAGCATCTCCTCCCTCATTGCCCCGAAAGAGACCAGCTGGTGCCACCAAGCTCATTTGCATGACAGTTGAAACCCTCTGGGTGCACCTGCTCCTCTGCCAGGCTCACTGGGGTGTCTCCCGGCTAATCCAGCCCCTGGGGCTGGGAGGGGGGGGCAGGCCCAGAGGCAAGCACCAGAAGTGGGGAGGGTAGAAGAACACCACCACCACCCCTCCCCAGTTTTGGCTTCTTCCCAGCCACCCGTCCCGAGCCCAGTATTCTGGAGGGGGGAAAAGACAGGTAGTCATCTGGGACTTTCTAGAACAGGGGTCTTCAAACCTGGCCCTTTGATGACTGGTGGACTTCAACTCCCAGAATTCCTCAGCCAGCATGGACCATATAAGCAGGGGTCTTCAAACTTGGCTCTTTGATGACTTGTGGACCAATTCCCAGAATTCCTCAGCCAGCATGGACCCTATAAGCCAGGGGTCTTCAAACTTGGCCCTTTGATGACTTCTTGTTGTTGTTAATTGCGAAGTCGTGTCCGACCCATCGCGACCCCATGGACAACATTCCTCCAGGTCTTCCTGTCCTCTACCATCTTCTGGAGTCCATTGAAGTTCACACCTACTGCTTCAGAGACTCCATCCAGCCTCCTCATTCTCTGTCGTCCCCTTCTTCTCTTGCCCTCCATCTTTCCCAGCATTAGGCTCTTCTCCAGGGAGTCCTTCCTTCTCCTTAGGTGGCCAAAGTATTTGAGTTTCAACTTCAGGATCTGGCCTTCTAAAGAGCAGTCAGGGTTGATCTCTTCTAGGACTGACCGGTTTGAACACCTTGCAGTCCAAGGGACTCGCAGGAGTCTTCTCCAGCACCATAGTTCAAAGGCCTCAATTCTTTTACGCTCAGCCTTTCTTATGGTCCAACTTTCACAGCCATACATTGCAACTGGAAAAACCATGGCCTGGACTATACGCACTTTTGTTGGCAGGGTGATGTCTCTGCTTTTTAGTATGCTGTCTAGATTTGCCATAGCTTTCCTCCCCAGGAGCAAGCGTCTTTTAATTTCTTGGCTGCAGTCCCCATCTGAGGTGATCTTGGAGCCCAGAAAAATAAAATCTGTCACTACCTCCATTTCTTCCCCATCTATTTGCTAGGAATTGAGAGGGCCGGACTGGTGGACTTCAACTCCCAGAATTCCTGAGACAGCATGGGGGAACTATGGCCCCCTCATGACTGGTGGACTTCAACTCCCAGAATTCCTCAGCCAGCATGGGGGAACTGTGGCCCCCTCATGACTGGTGGACTTCAACTCCCAGAATTCCTGAGCCAGCATGGGGGAACTATGGCCCCCTCATGACTGGTGGACTTCAACTCCCAGAATTCCTCAGCCAGCATGGGGAAACTATAGCCCCCTCATGACTTGTGGACCTCAACTCCCAGAATTCCTGAGCTAGCATGGGGGAACTATGGCTCCCTCATGACTGGTGGACTTCAACTCCCAGAATTCCTCAGCCAGCATGGGGGAACTATGGCCCCCTCATGACTGGTGGACTTCAACTCCCAGAATTCCTGAGCCAGCATGGGGGAACTATGGCTCCCTCATGACTGGTGGACTTCAACTCCCAGAATTCCTGAGCCAGCATGGGGGAACTACGGTCCCCTCATGACTGGTGGACTTCAACTCCCAGAATTCCTCAGCCAGAATGGCTCAGCTTGGAAAGCCCTCCCTTTACCCTCAGTGTGGCTGGCTCATGAATTCTGGGAGTTGGAGTCCACCGGTCATAAAAGAGCCAAGGTTGCCTACCCTGGTTTAGGGGAAGACCTGCCCTCCAATAAAGCTAGTCCCTGTGAAATCTTCCCCTGAAGTTGAACAGTGGGGAATCCAGGACAGACAGAATGGAGCAGATCGTTCCAAGGTGGAATTGGCTGCCGGAGAAGGAGCGAATGATACCCCCTCCCCAATTTAACACAGCTCTTGAACAAATCCCTAGAACAGTGTTTCCCAAACTTGACAATTTTAAGGCATGTGGACTTCAACTCCCAGAATTCCACAGCCAGCGTTGCTGGCTGTGGAATTCTGGGAGTTGAAGTCCTCATGCCTTAAAATTGTCAAGTTTGGGAAACACTGCCCTAGAAATCCCTCCTGGCCTGCTAGCAAAGATGGCTGGGGGAAAAAAAAAATAACAATTACATCTTGAAACAGAAATAGCTGTGCTGGCTGGAGAATTCTGGGAAGCCCTTAAAGCTGAAGTCTTCTGCCAGTCTTTCCTGGCTTGGTGACCTCTGCTCTAGATGTGCATCTGGCCAGGATAGAAACAGGATGCTGATCCTTTAAACCGCTCCAGCCATTGCACTTCTCTGCCCTCGCGCCATGACCACACACACACACACAGTCGGTCATGGGAAAGCCATGCAGCTGATTGCAGGATGCCCTGACCCTCCTTGGTGAGTGTGCAAAGAAGCCTGTGGCTTAGTCACCCTGTGTACCAGGACAGGCTGTTGCTACCTCGTAGGGCTGGTTGAGTAACCCAGGAATGCCAAATATTTCCTTTCCAAAGGGGAGGTCAGAATGTGGACGTGTCCAGGCAAGTCCTGGCTCCAGATCCTCAGCCAAAGATCTACCATGGTTCGCTCAGGACTCTAGGACAGTGTTGAGGACGTTGCTTCTGTTCCTGGCCTTGGGGGGTGTGAGTGTGAGGGGGGGGGTGGGAGACAGAGAGAGAAGAGAGAAAGAGAGAGATAGAGAAAGAGGAGAGAAAGATGAGGGAGAGAGAAGGAGAGAGAGAAAGACAGGAGATAGAGAAAAGAGAAAGAGAGGAGGGAGAGATGAGAGAAAGAAAGAGAGAGGAGAGAGAAAGAGTGAGGAGAGACATAAGAGAAGAGAGATGAGAGGGGGATGAGAAAGGAGAGAGAAAAAGAAAGGAAAGAGATGAGAGAAAGAAAGGAGAGAGAGAAGAGAGAAAGAGAGAGATAGAGAAAGAGGAGAGAAAGATGAGGGAGAGAGAAGGAGAGAGAGAAAGACAGGAGATAGAGAAAAGAGAAAGGAGGGAGAGATGAGAGAAAGAAAGAGAGAGGAGAGAGAAAGAATGAGGAGAGACATAAGAGAAGAGAGATGAGAGGGGGATGAGAAAGGAGAGAGAAAAAGAAAGAGGAAAGAGATGAGAGAAAGAAAGGAGAGAGAGAAGAGAGAAAGAGAGGAGAGACATAAGAGAGAGAAAGAGAAGAGATGAGGGGGGGCTGAGAAAGGAGAGAAAGAAAAAGAAAGAGAAAAGAGAAAGAGAGGAGGGAGAGATGAGAGAGAAATAAGAGATGAGAGAGGGGGCATGAGAGAAAGAGAAGAGAGATGAGAGGGGGATGAGAAAGAAGAGAGAGGAGAGAGGGATGAGAGAAAGAGGAGCGAAAGAAAAAAGAGAGAGAGAGAGAGAGAAATGGGCTATAATGCTTGTGCAGTTGTTGCTGCAACCTACACATCAGACCAAAGTCCTATTTAGCTCAGATTTGGCTTCCCAAAATCAGGAGCGATTCTCCCCCCCTCCCACTTTTGTGGCTGTACAGGTAGTCCTCGACTTACATGTACAAATTTCCATCGTTAAGCAAGACAGCCATTAAGTGAGTTTTGCCCCCTTTGACGAACCTTTCTCCCCGCGGTCCTTAACTGAACTACTGCCCTTGCTCAGTCAGTCACACGGTTGTTAAGTGAATCTGGCTTCCCCCATTGACCTTGCTTGTCCGAAGGTCGCAAAAGGGGATTGCAGTGACCCCCGGGGAGGGCGGGGAAATGCTGCGACCTTCGTAAATATGAACCAGTTGCCAAACGTCTGGATTTTGATCGCATGACCACGGGGGAACGCAACAACGGTTGCAAATGTGAAAAAAACGAACGTAAGTTCCTTTTTTCGATGCCGTTGTAACTCTGAGAACAGTGCCTGAGCAAATGGTTGTTTGAACACGTTGCGTAGCGGCTTCCTCTAGAGCAGAGGTCCCCAACGCTTTGGGCACCAGGAACCAGTTCCGTGGAGAGAGGTTTTTCCGCGGACCGGAGAGCGCGTGGTTTCGTGTGCTGCCTGCATCTCGCGGATGGGTCTCTGCTTGTTTGTGCGGACCGGTTGGTGGCAGGCCGTGGCCCGGTACTGTTCCACAGACCGGGAGTTGGGGACCCCTGTTTTAAAGCCTTTTCATGTGGGACCTGTACACCCCTTAAAGTGTGTACCAGATCTGTGGGTCTCCCTAAAACTGCAGGAAGTGTGTGGGGAGAGGCCTTGTAGTAGTAGTAGTAGTAGTAGTAGTAGTAGTAGTAGTAATAGTAATAGGAGCCTTGGGTGCAATCCCAAAACAACTGGAGCACCACTTGAACACCATCATTGGCATTGACAAATTCGCCATTAGTCAATTGCAAAAGGCGGCCTTGCTAGGAACTGCTTCCATCCTGCGACGATACCTGTAATACCATCAAACATCCACATCTGCCTCTCCCAGGTCCTGGGTAAGGACTCGAGAGGTAGACAAAATGCCAAATCCAGTCTGAACATCTGGCTGACTGTGCGATGATCCATAATAATAATAATAGTAGTAGTAATAGTAGTAGTAGTAATAAAAAAGTTGGAAGGGAACTTGGAGGTCATCTAGTCCAACCCTTACTCAGGCAGGAAACCCTATGCGATTTCGGACCAATGGCTGTCCAGTCTCAAAAACTTCCAGTGTTGGAGCATTCACGGCTTCTGGAGGCAGGTGGTTCCACTGGTTAATTGTTCCCACCGTCAGGAAGTTTCTCCTTAGTTCTGCGTTGCTTCTCTCCTTGATGAGTTTCCACCCGTTGCTTCTTGTCCTGCCTTCAGGGGCTTTGGAGAATAGCTTGACTCCCTCTTCTTTGGGGCAGCCCCTGAGATACTGGAACGCTGCTATCCTGTCCCCCCTTGTCCTTCCCTTCATTAAACTAGACATCCCCAACTCCAGCAACCCTTCCTTATGTGTTTTAGCCTCCAGTCCCCTGATCATCTTTGTTGCTGTTCTCCGCCCTCTTTCTGGGGTCTCAGCATCTTTTTTGTATCGTGGTGACCATATTCTCAGGAGGGCATTGTGGGATCGCTGGAGAGGACATTATTTACGCACCAGGAGCTTTAGAAAATGCCTCCCGCACACATCTCAGGGTGATGCTTTGCATCCATAAAGGAGAATATTCATAGCTCAAGGTTGGAAATGAGAGGTGCTGGGTGCTCTCTGAGCTGGCTTGTTTTCTTGCAGACGTTTCATGACCCGACTAGGGAACATCATCAGTGCTAGAAGGGAAGGGTGTTTGTGGAGAGGAGGAGGAGGACTGTGAGGTCCTTGGTGCTCTCTGAGCTTGCTTGTTTTCTTGTAGACGTTTCATGACCCAGGTAGGGAACATCAGCTAAAAGGGAATGGAGTTTGGGAAGAGGAGGAGGAGGGGGAGCAGGAGCAGAAGGAAGAGGAAGAGAGGGAGGAGGAGGGGCAGGAGGAGGAGGAGGGGAGGGGGGAGCATAAGGAGGAAGAGGAAGAGAGGGGGAGGGGCAGGAGGAGGAAGAGGAGGAGGAGGAGGACTGTGGGGTCTTTAGTGCTCTCTGAGCTTGCTTGTTTTCTTGCAGACGTTTCATGACCCAGGTAGGGAACATCATCAGTGCTAGAAAGGAATGGGGCTTGCAGGGAGGAGGAGGAGGAGGAAGAGTGTGAGGACCCTGATGCTCTCTGAGCTTGCTTGTTTTCTTGCAGACATTGTGTTACCCAAACTAAGCAAGATCATCAGAGCTAGTTACCTAGTTTGGCTCATGAAACGTCTGCAAGAAACCAACCAAGCTCAAGAGAGCACCAGGGACTCCGTAGTCATCATTTCCCCCCCCCCTCCTCCCCACAAAGCCCGCCCCCTTCTATCTCTGATGATGTTACCTAGTTGGGTCATGCAACATCTGCAAGAGAACAGCCCAGCTCACAGAGCACCAAGGCCCCCACGGTTCTCCTCCCCCTTCCTTCTTCCTCCTTCTCCTCCTCCCAACACAACATAAAGAGCGAAGAGAAATGTGTTTTAAGCAATGGGTCTCCTCTTCCCCAGCCCCCCCCCCAGGCGGGAGCAGTGGGGCATTCTGGTCACACGCGCACACACACACACACACACACACACACACACACACACACACACACACACACCCAGGGCAGAGATGTAGCCATGCACATCCTTGTGCATCCCCGTTTTGCAGCTGAAAAAGGAGGCCTCGCCAGCCACCTCCCTCCCAACCGCCTGCAGCCCTTGATAGCTCGGCGCTCTTGACGGGGTTGCGGTTATCTGCAGTTGGTGACGAGGCCCTTCTTAGAATTTGATTTCCAGGAGGTCACGTGGGAGGAAGAATCGGAAACTTATCCTGCCTAAGCCTGGAGGTTGGGTGCATATACACACACACACACAAAAATACACACACACACAAACGCACACGCTTAAGCGCCTGCAAGCTTCTGATCTCGTCTTTCGTGCCGCGTCCCTCAACTTTGGCAATGGGAAGGCGGGTGGACTTCAACTCCCAGAATTCCTCAGCTTGCTTTTTACCTGGCCTGTGGATTCCCACAACAGCCCGTAAGCCGCGGTGTGTTGAGTGGACTTTGTGCTTCCTGTTCAAGAGCTTTCGGTTATCAACGCCTGTTTGACGAGTTGTGGTGCAGGGGTTATTGTCACAGGGTGCAGATCAGGGTTGTCAATAATAATAATAATAATAATAACAACAACAACCACCACCACCACCACCACCATCATCAGCGCCTTGGGTGCAATCCCGAAACAACTGGAGCACCACTTGAACACCATCATCGGCATTGACAAATTTGCCATCAGTCAATTGCAAAAGGCGGCCTTACTAAGAGCTGCTTCCATCCTGCGACGATATCTGTAATACCATCAAACATCCACATCTGCCTATCCCAGGTCCTGAGTAAGGAGTCGATAGGTAGACAAAAAATGCCAAATCTAGTCTGAACATCTGGCTAACTGTGCGATGATCCATAATAATAATAATGTTGGAAGGGACCTTGGAGGTCATCTAGCCCAACCCCCTGCTCAGGCAGGAAACCCTATACCATTTCAGCCACATGGCTGTCCAGTCTCTTCTTAAAAACTTCCTACTTAAACTTCAACCCATCCTCCCCCCAATAAAATTAAAAATTAAAAAAAAAAACTTCCAGTGTTGGAGCATTCACCACTTCTGGAGGCAGGTAGTTCCACTGATTAATTGTTCCAACTGTCAGGAAGTTTCTCCTTAGTTCCAAGTTGCTTCTTTCCTTGGTGAGTTTCCATCCATTGTTTCTTGTCCTGCCTTCAGCGGCTTTGGAGAAAAGCTTGACTCCTTCTTCTTTGGGGCAGCCCCTGAGATACTGGAAGACTGCTATCATGTCCCCCCTCGTCCTTCTCTTCATTAAACTAGACATACCCAATTCCAGCAACCGTTCCTTATATGTTTTAGCCTCCAGTCCCCTGATCATCTTTGTTGCTCTTCTCTGCACTCTTTCTAGAGTCTCAACATCTTTTTTACATCGTGGTGACCAAAACTGGACGCAGTATTCCAAGTGTGGCCTTACCAAGGCATTGTAAAGCGGTATTATTAGCACTTCACGTGATCCTGATTCCCAAAGACGCAATGGGCCTTGCGGTGGGTGGGTGCTGTAACCAAGAGGGTCTCCATAGCTCCTCGGGGTCTGGAGCCCCTCCCTCTCTGCCTCTCCCTTTGGCTATTGTCTCTTGCTAAGGACAAAGGATGGGAGGAGGTCCCTTCAGGAAGGGAGGCTGGAGGGAAACAGTTGTCCTTAAGCAATCTCTTTTGCAGAATCCCGGCCAGGCCTTGAAGAAGAGTCCTTTGCCAGAGTCCTTTGCCAGGGCTTAAGAGTCACGCACTGGCCGATATTTTTGGCTTGCCCAATAATAGGACCTTTCTCCTGCTTTTCCCGGCTTGGAAATCTGACATGTTCTGAAGTTCAAAAGCTGACCTCAGCTCCCTGCCTCTGGAGGGGAGGGGCGTTGGGGGAGATTGCGCGTTGTGTACTCGGAGCCGACGGTGTGTGTTGTGCACGCAGAACTGGGGAGGCACGCGGGATGGATCAGCAGGCCGTGTGGGACTGGTGCTGTCCGTTGCGTTTGCTGACCGCATTACACGGAGCGACGTTTCTTCCCCACTTGGCCAGCCTGAAGATCCGTGGACTTCAACTCCCAGAGTTCCGCAGCCAGCAAAGGACTCTGGGAGTTGAAGTCCACCCATCTTTAAGTGTCCAACCTTGAGGTACACACTGCTTCAGAGGCAGGCCCATACGACCACAGCTGACCCCCAAATTTTTCCTTGGCTAAGTTGGGACAGTTTTGCCCCATTTGTCATCCTTCCTTTCCATCGTTGTTAAGTGAATCACTGCAGCTGTTGCTAAGTGAATCCAGCTTCTCCCCCCCCCCAAGGTTGTTCGTCAGGGATCATGTGACCCCTGGACACTGCAGCCGTCATAAGTACACGCCAGTTGCCAAATGTCTTTAACTTTGATCCCGTGATCACGGGGGGATGCTACGATGATTGTAAGTGTGAAAAACATTTTTTTCCAGCGCCGTTGTAACTTTGAACGGTCACTAAATGAACTGTCATAAGTTGAGGACTTATCTGTCTTGCATAAAGTCCATTCTTCAGTAGGGCATTTAAGGAAGCTGAGATGAGGCTGGGTTACTTAACCAAATGCTTCTGCATCATCCACAACGTTGTACTCAAAGTTAGCTATAGTGCAAAACTTGGCTTGTAATAGTAATAGTAGTAGTAGTAGTAATAATAATAATAATAATATTATAATAATTAGATAAAATGCCAAATCCAGTCTGAGCATCTGGCTGACTGTGCGATGATCATCAATAATAATAATCAGAACATCTTACATTTTAAGGAGGTACCTGGTAGACCCTTAGGATGCTGGTAGCAACCCGTGTCAACCATTAGCGCCAGCCAACTTGAATGTTCAGCTGACTGAGGTTCATGTTTAATGAATAAAAGATGATGATGATGATGATAAAGTTGGAAGGGACCTTGGAGGTCATCTAGTCCAGCTCCCTGCTCAGTCAGGAAACCCTATACCAGTGATGGTGAACCTTTTAGAGACCGAGTGCCCAAACTGCAACCCAAAACCCACTTATGCATCGTCGGGTGCCGGGTGGGTGTGGCCCATTGGGTGGGCGTGGCTGCGGTGGTAAAGGCAGACTGGGTGGGACTAAAAAGTTCAATCAATCAATTCCAAGTTTGGGAGATCTTTTTTTTCCCTGTGAGAAGTTGAAATTGACTGATTGATTGAACCTTTTTTTTTTTTTTTTTTTTGCACACGGCAGAGGCCTAAAGCGAAAAGGTTTTATAAAACCCAGCTGAAGGCCTAGGACTGGGGCAACGGTGCGCGTGCCCACAGAGGGGGCTCTGAGTGCTGTCACCCCTGCCATAGGTTCACCACCACTGCCCTATACCATTTCGGACAAATGGCTGTCCAATCTTTTCTTAAAAACTTTCAGTGTTGGAGCATTCACACCTTCTGGAGGCAGGGTTAGGGGTAGGGTGATCACGTGACCACAGGGATGGTGCAACAGTCGTAAGTGTGAAAAATGATCACAAGTCACCTTTTTTTCAGTGCCGTTGTAACTTTGAACGTCACTAAATGAACTGCTGTAAATCGAGGACAACCTGTACTCGCTTATAGCTAATCCTCAGTCTCTGGATCCAAACATCCTTTCTTGCCTCTTTGAAAGGAGACACAGCATCAAGGCATCCCTTACATTTTTTTTTTTTAAAAAAAAGGAAATACAGATTGTTTCGGTCATTCTAGTTCCTACCCCTGTTAAACAAAGCAGCTTTCAAAATAAATAAATAAACAAACAAACTTAGAGGGCCAAACATCTGGAGAGCGCCAGCTTGGGGAAGGCTGTATTGCATCGCCATTGTTTTCCTCCAGGCTCTTTGCTGTTACATCACGAACCAAACAGCTGTTCTGCTTGCTTCATAATGGGCTTGCTGTCTGAATGGCCCTCCAGACCAAGATAATCCTGTTTTGGAAGCCATTTGTTGCTTCATTTCCATTTTGGTAGCGCAGTGGCTAGAGTGCAGTATTGCAGGCTAATTATCTGTCTGTCTGTCTCTATATATGTATGTATGTATCTATCTATCATCTATCGATCTATCTATTATTCATCCATCCATCTATCTATCTACCTCCATCTCTCTCTCTCACATCTCTCTCTTTCTCTCATCTATCACCTATCATCTATCTACAGTATCTATCATCTGTCTATCACCTGTATATATCTCTCCACCTATGTAACATCTATCATTTTTCTCTATCTATTTATCTGTATCTTCTATCTGTCTGTCTGTCTATTTTATCTATCCATCCTATCTATCTCTATCTATCTATCCTATCTTTCTCTATCTATTCTATTATTCTATCTATCATCTATCTATCTATCTATCTATCTATCTATCTATCTATTGTTTTATTCTTTTTATCCTATCTCTATCTATCTATTATTCTATCTATCCTATCTATATGTATCTATCTATCCTATCTCTCTATCATTCTATTATTCTATCCTATATCTATCTATCTGTCTGTCTATCTATCTATCATCACCTATTCTATATCTGGTGGTGCCATGGTTAGAATGCAGGATTGCAGGCTGACTCTGCCCACAGCTGGGAGTTCAATCCTGACCTGCTCAAGGTCGGCTCAGCCTTCCCTCCTTCCGAGGTCAGTAAAATGAGAGACCCAGATTGTTGGGGGGGGGCAGCAGACTGACTCCATAAACCGCTTAGAGAGGGCTGTAAAGCAGTATGAAGCGGTATATAAGTCTTAAGTGCAATTGCTGTTGCTATTTTATTCACAAAATCTGGAGGGATCCTCAATATTTCCACCACCACCACCACTCCGCAGGGCCATTTCTCCAAATTTAGTCAGCCTCTTTCCTAGCAGCCCCCCCGTAGCATAGTCCTAATCAAACGGAAGGCTCTTGAAATTATTCTTCACTAAAATTGGAGGAAGAGGACTGTGGTGTCCTTGGTGCTCTCTGAGCTAGCTTGTTTTCTTGCAGACGTTTCATGACCCAACTAGGCAACATCATCAATACTAGAAGGGAGGGGGATTTGCAGAGAGGAGGAGGAGAAGGAGGACAGTTGTGTGGCCCTTGGTGTTCTGTGAGCTTGTTTTCTTGCAGACGTTTCATGACCCAACTAGGTAACACCTTCAGTGCTTGAAAGGAGTGGGGTTTGTGGAGAGGAGAAGGAGGACTGTGGGGTCCTTGGTGCTCTCTGAGCTTGGTTGTTTTCTGGCAGACGTTGCGTGACCTGTCTCGATAACGTCATCAGTGCTAACAAGGGGTAGGAGGGAAGTTCTTCCTGCTGCTGTTGCTGGAAAAGACGGCCCTCCAGACCCATCTCTCTCTCACTTTCTCTCTTTCTCCCTCTCTTTCTTTCTTTTTCTCTCTTTTTCTTTCTTTTTCTCTCTCTCACTTTCTCTCTTTCTCCCTCTCTTTCTTTCTTTCTCTTTCTTTTTTTCTCTCTCTCTCTTCTCTCTTTCTCTTCCTCTCTCTCTCCCTCTTTCTTTCTTTTTCTCTCTTTCTCTTTCTCTTTCTCTTTCTCTCTTTCTCCCTCTCTCTCTCTTCCTCTCTTTCTCTTTCTCTCTTTCTCCCTCTGTCTTTCTTTTTCTCTCTTCCTTTCTCTTTCTCCCTCTGTCTTTCTCTCCCTCTTTTCTCTTTTTCTTTCTCTTTCTCCCTCTTTCTCTTTCTCTCCCTCTTTTCTCTTTTTCTTTCTCTCTTTCTCCCTCTTTCTCTTTCTCTCTCTCTTCTCTTTTTCTTTCTCTCTTTCTTTCTCTCTTTCTTCCTCTCTCTTTCTTTCTCTCTCTCTCTCTCTCTTTATCTTTCTCTTCCCCCCCCCCAGCAATGCCCCATGCACTTGACCGTTGCAGAGTCCAAGGGAGATGCAGACCTGCGTTTCCCTGTTTTTGAAAAGCCACTTCTTGTTTTATTTCCATTTCACCCACCCAAATCTGGAAGGATCCTCAAAGTTCCCCCTCCCTCCGTCCCTCCTCCCCCAACCTTGCCAATTTCTGCAGATTTTCGACGGTGGTCTCCCTCACCACGAGTTCTGCAGAAGGGCCCTAATCAAATGGAAGGATCTTGCCGTCCTCTTAATTACTCTCCTCTAAATTGAATCAACCCGTCCTCCTTACGTCCCTCCCTCCCTTTCTTCCCTTCGTGCTTCAGTGCGTTTTCAAGACAAGGGCCTGCAGACTAGCCGGGCGTTTTCCCCGGCTGCACTTTGCGCCCATTATTATATAGGTCACGTTAATCAACTTTCGGAGCTGTTCTATTCCCTTTCCCATAACGAAGGAGGAACGCACGGGCAGAAGGGAAGTGGCAGCCCGTTTGGTGCAGCGCGCAGCACCGTTGCTGGCTGCAAGATTGCGCAGAGTGGATCAGCTGCTTCCAGATTTCAACAAAGGGGGGTTCCTTCCTTAATTAGGAAATCTCCTTCTTCCCTGGAAACAGATCATGATTTAGACGAGCTAAAGCATGGCCTGTCCCAAGGACCTCGATCATTTCCTTCCTTCTTGACGTCATGATCCTTCTTGAGTTTTCACGATGAGCAAACCAATAGAATAGAAAAGAAATACAGAATAGAATAGAATAGAATTAACAGATAGTAGAATAGAAGAGAAGAAGAGAAGAGGAAATAAAGAATAGAATAGAATGGAATAGAATAGAATAGAATAGAATAGAATAGAATTACAAAATAAAATAGAATAGAATTAACAGATTGTAGAAGAGAAGAGGAGAAGAGGAAATATAGAATAGAATAGAATAGAATAGAAATACAGAATAGAATAGAACAGAATAAAAATACAGAATATAATAGAATAGAAAAGAAATACAGAATAGAATAGAATAGAAAGAATAGAATAGAATAGAATAGAAATACAGAATAGAAATACAGAATAGAATAGAATAGAAATACAGAATAGAATAGAATAGAAAAGAAATACAGAATAGAATAGAATAGGAATAGAATAGGGAATAAAGAATAGAATAGAATAGAATAGAATAGAATAGAATAGAATAGAATAGAATAGAATAGAATAGAATAGAATAGAGCTGGAAGGGACCTTGGAGGTCTTCTAGTCCAACCCCCTGCTCAAGCAGGAGACCCGCCTACCCTGTACCATTGCAGACAAGTGGCTGTCCAGTCTCCTCTTAAAAACCTCCAGTGATGGAGCGCCCACGATTTCTGGTGACAGGCTGTTCCACACTGTCCTGACTGTCAGGAAGTTTCTCCTTAATTCCAGGTTGCTTCTCTCCTTGATTACTTTCCCTCCATTGCTTCTTGTCCTGAATTCTGGTGCTTTGGTAAATAAATTGGCACACACGCTTCTTTTTTGTGGCAGCCCCACAAATACTGAAAGACTGCTATCATGTCAGCCCTGGTCCTTCTTTTCTCTAGACTGGACTGCAACTGTTCTTCATATGTTCTTCATATACGGTCTTCTGCCTGAGCAGGGGGTTGGACTAGATGACCTCCAAGGTCCCTTCCAACATCATCATCATCATCATTATTATTATTATTATTATTATTATTAATCATCGCACAGTCAGCCAGATGTTTTAACTGGATTTGGCATTTTTGTCTACCTATCGAGTCCTTACCCAGGACCTGGGATAGGCAGATGTGGATGTTTGATGGTATTACAGATATCGTTGCAGGATGGAAGCAGTTCCTAGTAAGGCCGCCTTTTGCAATTGACTAATAGCGAATTTGTCAATGCCAATGGTATTCAAGTGGTGCTCCAGTTGTTTTGCGATTGCACACAAGGAGCCTACTACTATTGGTACTACCCTTGCTTGCTTTTGCCACAGTCTTTCTATTTCTGTTTGTAGGTCTTTGTATTTTGTTATCTTCTCCAGCTCTTTCTCTTCTATTCTGCTATCTCCAGGCACTGCCACGTCCACTATCCAGACTTTTTTGTCTTTCTTATGGACAGTTGTTAAGTCTGGGGTGTTATGTTGCAGGTGCTTGTCTGTTTGAATTCTAAAGCAGTTTAATTTTATCATTTTCTACGACTTTCTCTATTTTATGATCCCACCAGTAGGAAGATGGTTTTTTTTTTTTTTTGCTCAGACTTTTCTTGTTTTTCTTTGAAGACGTTTCGCCTCTCATCCAAGAAGCTTCTCCAGCTCTTGATTCGATGGCGGACGGTCCAGGATAACCACCACCGCCGCCACCACCCGTTCCTCACCATCCAGTCAGAACCTGAAGAAGCTTCTTTTGATGAGAAGTGAAATGTCTTCAAAGAAAAAAAAAAACAAGAAAGTCCAGTTGCATGCTAGAAAAAAAATAATTTATAACAAAGCACTTTTGGGACGGTGATGGGCAGCTCCTTAGGGGCTTGGTCTCTTTCCACACAGGCAAGCACGTCTGCAGCAGTTACATCAGCTCCTTGGCATCCCGTCAGGGTTTTCCTAAGAAAGGCAATTTACAACTGTGCAGAAGTCAGAGCTATCATTTCGCCATACAAAGCGAGGCCCTGGAGTATGACAAGGGGTGATGCAATGAATAACATTCTTTCTGGGTTGCACAAGTTTTGTCGAGAGCATGACCTGGCGTCACGCACCGGTGTTGTTTACTTCACACCAGCTTTTTAATCACAGACCATAAAAAAATGGCTCTGAATGTTTATTGGGAGAAGAGAGAGAGAGAGACCAGAGTGATATTTCACAACTTTTAATATGCCTGGACTTCAACTCCCAGAATTCCTCAGCCAGCATGGTTCAGCTTGGAAACCTCTCCCTTTTCCCTCAACATGGCTGGCTCAGGAATTCTGGGAGTTGACGTCCACGAGTCGTGAGGGGGCCATAGTTCCCCCACGCTGGCTCAGGAATTCTGGGAATTGAAGTCTACCAGTCATAAAGGGGGCCATAGTTCCCTCACGCTGGCTCAAGAATTCTGGGAGTTGAAGTCCACGAGTCACGAGGGGGCCATAGTTCCCCCATGCTGGCTCAGGAATTCTGGGAGTTGAAGTCCATGAATCATGAGGGGGCCATAGTTCCCCCATGCTAGCTCAGGAATTCTGGGAGTTGAAGTCCACCAGTCACGAGGGGGCCATAGTTCCCCATGCTGTCTCAGGAATTCTGGGAGTTGAAGTCCACGAATCATGAGGGGGCCATCGTTCCCCCATGCTGGCTCAGGAATTCTGGGAGTTGAAGTCCACGAGTCATGAGGGGGCCATAGTTCCCCCATGCTGGCTCAGGAATTCTGGGAGTTGAAGTCCACGCCTTTGAAAGGTGCTAGGACTAGCAGAGATTTCATAATGGATCAGGAAAGAGGGTCTAAAGCGGGTGTTCTCTCAAACTTGGCAATTTTAAAATGTGTAGACTTCAAATCCCAGAATTCTCCTGCCAGCTTTGCTCCTAGAACATAGAATAATAGAGTTGGAAGGGACCCTCAAAGGTCTTCTGTCCAACCCCCTACTCCAGCAGGAGACCCTGTGTCGTTTCAGACAAATGGCTATCCAGTCCCTTCTTAAAAAACCTCCAGTGATGGAGCACCCACAACTTCTGGAGGCAGGTTGTTCTGTTGTTTAATTGTTCTTGCCGTTAGGGAAATTTCCCTTTCATTCCAGGTTGCTTCTCTTCTCTTCTCTTCTCTTCTCTTCTCTTCTCTTCTCTTCTCTTCTCTTCTTTCTCTCTCTCTCTCTCTCTCTCTCTCTCTCTCTCTCTCTCTCTCTCTCTCTCTCTCTCTCTCTTCCCCCCCCCCCCGGTTTTCTTGTAGACGTTTTATGACCCCACTATGTAACACCATCAGTGCTAGAAGGAAGTGGAGATTGCAGAGAGGGAGGAGAGCGGGAAGAGAAGAAAGGAGGAGGAGGAGGACTGTGAGGTCCCTGGTGCTCTCTGAGCTTGGTGGCTTTCTTGCAGCCGTTTCATTACCCAACTAGGTAACATCATCAGTGCAAGAAGGAAGTGGTTTGTTTTCTGTTTAAATGTGGTGGTTTGACCTGTCTGTGTTGGTGGGAGTGATGACCAGCTGACAAGTCAGAAGACATGATGAAAACATCATGGGTGGATGGAGACAGACTTTCATCATAGTTTCAACTGGAAATCACATTGAGCATGGTTGAGCAATGATGGTGAGCATCCTACACCAAGCCAAGTCCCAAAACACTAGAGAATTACTGTAAAGCTTGGCATTCAGACAAGTCCGCCATCAGCAGGTGCCCAGAGATAAACAGCACCTGCCTACCATTCAAAAGAGTCAATCAAAAGGCTAAATAAAAAGACCACAACACTTCCTTACCAGCAGTCAACACCCAGGTAAGCAGAGATTAACACTAAGCTTGCATGGGTGATGTTCCCTAGTTGGGTCATGAAATGTCTGCAAGAAAACCACCAAGCTCAGAGAGCACCAAGGACCTCTCAATCTTCCTCCTCCTCCTCCTCCTCCTCTCTCCAAAGCCCACTCCCTTCTGGCACTGATGATGTTCCCTGATGGGGTCATGAAACATCTGCAAGAAAACCACCAAGCTCAGAGAGCACCAAGGACCTCCAAGACAAAACTTTCCTTGGACAACATTCCCTTGACAAAAGTTCAGTGCTTCCTGTAAAATAGGCACAAGCAATAAAATGGCTAATTAACAGGGAACAACAGAGTTGGAAGGGACCTTGGAGGTCATCTAGTCCAACCCCCCTACTCAGGCAGGAAACCCTATACCATTTCAGATAAACGGCTGTCCAGTCTCTTCTTAAAAACTTCCAGGGTTGGAGCATTCACCGCTTCTGGAGGCAGGTGGTTCCACTGGTTAATTGTCCTCACTGTCAGGAAGTTTCTCCTTAGTTCCAGGTTGCTTCTCTTCTGGATGAGTTTCCATCCGTTGCTTCTTGTCCGACTTTCAGGCGCTTTGGAGAATAGCTTGACTTGACTCCCTCTTCTTTGGGGCAACCCCTGAGATACTGGAAGACTGCTATCCTGTCCCCCCTCGTCCTTCTCTTCATTAAACTAGACAGACCCAATTCCAGCAACCGTTCCTTATATGTTCTAGCCTCCAGTCCCCTGATCATCTTTGTTGCTCTTCTCTGCACTCTTTCCAGAGTCTCAACATCTTTTTTACATCGTGGTGACCAAAACTGGATGCAGTATTCCAGGTATGGCCTTACCAAGGCCTTGTAAAGTGGTATTGACACTTCAGGTGATTGATTCTCTCTCATCTCTGCTTTGTGGAAGGGTCTGTCTCCCCCCCCCCTTCCTGTTTCTGCTTCATGAGCGGCAGGCAGTCCTGCATGTTGGGTGGCCTGCAGTGGCTGGGTGGTGCCTTCTGCCCCTCCCGTTGTTGGCTGAAATCCGGCTAGGGAAGGAACAGAGAAGTGCATGGATGTTCCTCGTCATCTCATATCTTCAGTCAGCGGAAGGACGCCTCCCTTCCTAAGAAAGGGGATCATGCTTTGATTTCCGCCTTCACTACAATTGCAGCCGGGCCTGGCCAGGAACAGCCCTTAAGGTTTGTGGGAGTGCCGGCTTTTTCCTTTTTCTGCCTCAAAAAAAGAGGCAGCCCGCCCGTTCTCCAAAGCACCTGAAGGCAGGACAAGAAGCAACAGAGGCTAAAACATGGGAAGAACGGTGGCTGGAATTGGGTCTGTCTAGTCCAGTGGTTCTCAACCTTTTTAATGCCGCGACCCCCAACTGGTCGTAAGTCGAGGACTACTCAACCGGTCGTAAGTCGAGGACTACTCAACTGGTGCAGCACCATTTGCAGAATGGGACTTTTGGCGGGCTCAGCAGGGCAGAGACAGCCTGGACAATTCCTATTGGCTTTGGAAAGCCAATAGAATTAGACTCTATTCAAGAGAGTCGCTTCTATTGGCTTTCAAAAGCCAATAGAATAAAAGGGAGTAGCACAGCTAAGGAAAAGGGGGGACAAAATGGCGGACTGCGTTGTTTGGCGACCCCCGTGAAATGGTCGTTCGACCCCAAATGGGGTCCCGACCCACAGGTGGAGAATCACTGGTCTAGTTTAATGAAGGGGGACAGGATAGCCGTGTTCCAGTATCTCAGGGGCTGCCCCAAAGAAGAGGGAGTCAAGCTCTTCTCCAAAGCGCCTGAAGGCAGGACAAGAAGCAACGGATGGAAACTCACCAAGGAGAGAAGCAACTTAGAAATAAGGAGAAACTTCCTAACAGTGAGGACAATTAACCAGTGGAACTACCTGCCTCCAGAAATTGTGAATGCTCCAACACTGGAGGTTTTTAAGAAGAGACTGGACAACTATTTGAGTGAAATGATGTAGGGTCCTTTGCTTGAGCAGGGGGTTGGACTAGAAGACCTCCGAGGCTCCTTCCACCTCTTAACAGAATTCACAGAGTTGGAAGGGACCTTGGAGGTCATCTAGTCCAACCCCCTACTCAAGCAGGAGACCCTCCACCATTTCAGACACATGGCTGGCCAATCTCTTCTTAAAAAGCTCCAGTCATGAAGCAGCTACAACGTCTAAATCAAGTCTGTTATTCAAGAGGTTGGGGAATTGGTTGGACAGCCCTGTTGGAAACTATTTAGCCATCAGGAGGCCAAGCCTGGTAAGATGAGGACACCCTGGAGGTGATGCCTGTGGAGATTCTCAGCCATCTAGGTCCTGGTGGTCCCCAAGGTGCTTTGTCAAGAGACAACTGAACTTTCTTGTTTTCTCCTTGAAGGCGTTTCGCTTCTCATCCAAGAAGCTTCTTAAGCTCTGACTGAATGGTGGAGAATGAAAGTCCACATTAATTGTTCTCACTGTCAGGAAGTTTCTCCTTAGTTCTAGGTTGCTTCTCTCCTTGATGAGTTTCCATCCATTGCTTCTTGTCCTGCCTTCGGGCGCTTTGGAGAATAGCTTGACTCCTTCTTTGGGGCAGCCCCTGAGATACTGGAACACTGCTATCATGTCCCCCCTCGTCCTTCTCTTCATTAAGCTAGACATGCCCAATTCCAGCAATCATTCCTTATATGTTTTAGCCTCCAGTCCCCTGATCCTCTTTGTTGCTCTTCTCTGCACTCTTTCTAGAGTCTCAGCATCTTTTTTACATCGTGGTGACCAAAACCATTGACAGTCAAATCCTTCTCTCTCGGTTCTGGGGTCTGAGAGCCCCAACTCCGATTTCCAAGGCCATTCCAGAATCCTGCTCCCCCCCCCCCCATACACACACACTTTTTTCTTGGTTTTAAACAGCAGAGTGCTGACTCTGATTGGCCACCCAAATATCTGATTCTCCTGGAATGTCGTTTTATTTCCACCGCTGAAAGCACGGAGAGATATTGTTGATGGCTGCTCACCAAGATATTCAAATTCCATTCTCCTAGAGTGGTTCTCGTTCTCTCTCTCTCTCTCTCTCTCTCTCTCTCTCTCTCTCTCTCTCTCTCTCTCTCTCTCTCTCTCTCTCTCTCTCTCTCTCTCGTGGCCCCTTTAAGAGGCTGGCTGGGGAATTCTGGGAGTTGAAGTCCACGCCTCTTAAAAGTCGCTAAGGTTGCGAATCACCAGCCAGTCTCATTACCGGTAGTCCTCAACTTACGGCCGCCACTGAGCCCAGTCCCTAAGCGAGACAGTTTACTTAGTGAGACAGTTTGCTTAGTCAGTTATGCCCCGATTTACGACCTTTCTGCCCACCGCTGTTCCACGGCTCACTGCAGTCTTTAAGTTAGGAACACGGTTGTTAAGCGAATCTAGATTCCCCCCATTGACTTTGCTTATCCAAAGGTCGCAAGAGGGGAATCGCGTGACCCTGCGAGTTGGAGGAGGAGGAGGAGGAGGAATAATGTGGGGTTCTTGGAGGTTTTCTTGCAGATGTTTCATGACCCAACTAGGGAACATCATCAGTCCTAGAAGTGAGAGGATCTATAGGGAGGAGGAGGAGGAGGAATAATGTGGGGTCCTTGGATGCCTCTTGAGCTTGATAGTTTACTTGCAGATGTCTCATGACCCAACTAGGGAACATCATCAGTGCTAGAAGATATGGGGATTGCAGAGAGAAGCAGGAGCAGCTGGTGGTCTTTTTAAGAAGAGATTGGACAGCCATTTGCCTGGGATGGTAGGGGGTTGGACTAGAAGACCTCCCCAAGTCCGTCCCAGCTGTTACACTCTCCTTCAGTGGCTCAGCTTGACTCCAGAAATTGTGGGTCTCCATCACTGGAGCTTTTCAAAACACAGATCACCCAACCATTTGACCAGGATGGTATAGGGTCTCCTGCCTTGAGCAGGGGTTGGACTAGAACAGTGGTTCTCAACATTTTTAATGCTGCGACCCCCAACTGGTCGTAAGTTGAGGAGTACTCAACCGGTCGTAAGTCGAGGAGTACTCAACTGGTGCAGCACCGTTTGCAGAATGGGACTTTTGGCGGGCTCAGCAGGGCAGAGACAGCCTGGACAATTCCTATTGGATTTTGAAAGCCAATAGAATTAGACTCTATTCAAGAGAGTCTATTCTGTTGGCTTTCAAAAGCCAATAGAATAAAAGGGAGTAGGACAGCTAAGGAAAAGGGGGGAAAAATGGCGGACTGCGTTGTTTGGCGACCCCCGTAAAATGGTCGTTCGACCCCAAATGGGGTTCCGACCCACAGGTGGAGAACCACTGGTCTAGAAGATCTCCAAAGTCCCTTCCCCTCTACCATTATGGGGCTGGGTGTGGTGTTACTGAATGTGCCACAGATCAGCCCGCAGGGGAAAGCGCTGAGATGGATTTGACACTCATGCAACATCACAAGGGAATCATGAGCCGGGCCATGTGTGGGTGTGCGTGTTGGGGGCGTCTTTTCACAGGCCGCTAGTGTGGTGTGCATGTGATCCAGAGATGGGTGGACAGGACGTGGCTTCTGGCTGCAGAAGCAGAAGCCAAAGATCAGCAATGAATGAGGAGGCAACAGGCCGGTTGTCTTATCGCTGCTGGGTCCTGGCTAATACTGACCGGGGGCTCCCTTCCTTCCTTCCTTCCTTCCTTCCTTCCCTTCCCTTCCTTCCTTCCCTTTCCTTCCCTTCCTTCCTTCCTTCCTTCCTTCCTTCCTTCCTTCCTTCCTTCCTTCCTTCCTTCCTTCCTTCCTTCCTTCCTTCCGGAACGGTGTGGCCCCGTTTAATCTGGATTTTTTCAAATGCTGGTATACTTGGAAGAGGAAGCTTTTAAAAAGATGAAATTGGAGGTCATGGCCTTGAATAAGCTAGGAGGCTGGAGACTAAAACATTATATTATTATTATTATTATCAATCATCGCACAGTCAGCCAGATGTTCAGACTGGATTTGGCATTTTGTCTACCTATCGAGTCCTTACCCAGGACCTGGGATAGGCAGAAGTAGATGTTTGATGGTATTATAGGTATCGTCGCAGGATGGAAGCAGTTCCTAATAAGGCCGCCTTTTGCAATTGACTAATAGCAAATTTGTCAATGCCAATGGTGTTCAAGTGGTGCTCCAGTTGTTTTGGGATTGCGCCCAAGGAGCCTATGACTATTGGTACTACCCTTGCTTGCTTTTGCCACAGTCTTTCTATTTCTATTTGTAGGTCTTTGTATTTTGTTATCTTCTCCAGTTCTTTCTCTTCTATTCTGCTGTCTCCAGGCACTGCCACGTCCACTATCCAGACTTTTTTGTCTTTCTTATCGACAATTGTTAAGTCTGGGGTGTTATGTTGCAGGTGCTTGTCTGTTTGAATTCTGAAGTCCCAGAGCAGTTTAATTTTATCATTTTCTATGACTTTCTCTATTTTATGATCCCACCAGTTTTTGCTTACAGGCAAATGATATTTTTTGCAGATCTTCCAATGCACCATTGTTGCTACTTTGTCATGCCGCTGCTTGTAATCAGTCTGTGCAATCTTCTTGCAACAGCTTACCAAGTGGTCCACTGTTTCTTCAGCTTCTTTGCATAGGCGGCACTTACTGTCTGTTGCTGTCTTCTCAATTTTGACTTTGTATGCATTTGTCCTTAAAGCTTGGTCTTGTGCAGCCAGAATTAATCCTTCGGTTTCTTTCTTCAATTTTCCTGCTCTTAGCCATTGCCAGGTTTTATTATTATCTGCTTTCCCAGCTATTTTTTTAATGTATTGGCCATGTAGTGCTTTGTCTTCCCATGCCTCTATTCTGTTCTTCATTTGGTCTTTCTTGTAGGCCAGTTTGGTCTCTCCAGTAGTTAGTAAGCCTTCCTGATATACTAATTTCAGTGCATCTTCATCATTGTTCTTCAGATATTCTTCCAAAGCCATTTTTTCTTCTTCAACCATCTGATGTACTTGTAGCATTCCACGCCCACCTATTTGCCTTGGTAGATAAAGTCTATCAATGTCACTGCGTGGATGAAGGGCATGATTCATTGTCATTATTTTTCTGGTCTGCCTATCCATTGCTTTTAGTTCTGCTTGAGTCCAGTCCACTATTCCAGCTGTGTACCTAATGACTGGGATTGCCCAGGTGTTGATTGCCTTTATGGTATTTCCTCCATTGAGTTTGGATTTTAAGATCTTCTTCACTCTCTTGATGTATTCACCTCTAATCTTTTTCTTGACTTCAGTGTGCTTGATGTTGTCAGCTTGAAGGATACCCAAGTATTTGTAGTACTCTTCCTCATCCAGACTCTTAATGTTATTTTCGTGGGGCATCTTGATTCCTTCAGTTTTCACTATTTTTCCTTGTTTGATAGTAAGTGTGGCACATTTGTCCAAGCCAAACTCCATTACAATATCTTGGCTATATATACGGACAGTGTTGAGCAGCGATTCTATTTCAGATGGCGTTTTTCCATACAGCTTCAGATCATCCATGTAAAGGAGATGGGATAGTCTAGCAGATGTTTTTGATGTTTGATAACCATGTCCTGAGTTATTCAGTATTGTTGACAGAGGAAACAGTGCAATAACAAATAGTAATGGTGATAATGAATCTCCTTGAAATATTCCTCTCTTGATATTAACCTCTCCCAGCTTCTCACCATTGATCTGCAACTGTGTCTTCCATTGTGCCATCGATTTTGCACAAATTTTCTGATGTTTCTACTTACTCCTGTTATTTCTAGGCACTTGATTATCCAATCATGTGGCAGAGAGTCAAATGCCTTTTTGTAGTCAATCCATGCCACATTCAGGTTGGTCTTCCTTCTCTTGCAGTTTTCCAAGATCATTTTGTCTATTAGGAGTTGATCTTTTGTTCCTCTGCTATTGGGGCGGTTTCCTTTCTGCTCAGGTGGAAAGAGATTGTTTTCAACTAGATGCTGTTGTACTGCATCAGCTACCACACCAGTTAGTAATTTGAAAGTTGTTGGTAAGCAGGTAATTGGCCTGTAGTTACCTGGTGTTGCCCCTTTTGCTGGATTTTTCATTATTAGGTAGGTTTTCCCAGTTGTTAGCCACTTTTCAATTTCTCCTCCTTGTAGTATATTGTTGAACTGCTTGGCAATGAGTGGGTGTATAACAGTTAGATGTTTCAACCAAAACCCATGCAGTTCATCTTCACCTGGTGCTGACCAATTTTTGATTTTCTTTGCTCTTTTTTCTACCATTTTTGTTGTTATTACTAGTTCTTTCATTTCAACTTCTGTTTTATTTGCATCCACCTCTTTTAACCAAGCTGCATCCTTGTTGTATTTCTTTGGGTTATCCCATATCTGCTTCCAGAACTGCACTGTTTCTTCCTTGTCAGGTACTGACTGATTCCTTGCAGTTTCTCCATTGATGGATTGGTAGAAACGTTTCTGATTGGATTGAAATTGGAGGTTCTGCCTATAGTTTGCAATTCGAGCTTCATATCTACTGATTTTCCTGGCTATAGCTGTTATTTGTTGCTTTATTATTTCCAGTGCTTCCTTGATCTTCCTTGTTTCTAAGTGGTATTTCTTGATTAGGTATTCTTTGGTCTTCTTGTTCTTCAGCTTCTTTTCTTTCATCTGTTCTAGCTTGCTTGCATGTGATCTTAACTTGCTGATCTTATTTTCTAGTCTAACCTTCCATTTTTGTGGTGCACTGTTTGTTTGTTTTTCTTTTTTGTTGATTTTACATCCCAGGTATTCTGTTATAACTGCAGCTGTGCTGTACATTAATTGGTTTGTTTCTTGCAGTGAATTGGTGCTTATACTTGCTATTGCAGTATTTGCATCTTTTAATGCTTGTGCTAGCTGTTTCTTTGGAACAAGCTTCAATGCAGGTAGCCTTATTCTGTTGTTTTTGTGCTGTTCTAGATGCTCAGTTATTCTTTGTTTCAATTCTTTTATTTCTTTAGTTAGAGGGTTTTGTTCTTCCTGAGGAAGAGGTGCCTGGTTTCCAAATGAGAACAGTTGTATATCTCTGCTGGATTCTTTCACTGCCAACTCCCCCTGGTTTGCCTCTACATTCTGAATTACTTCTGGTAAGGCTTTGATTTCTTTGCCCTGGGTAAACCTTTGCAGTTCGTCCAATTCTGTTTCTGTAAATACTTTATTTCGTGTTATAAATCGGCGTTGATCTGCTAGTCTCTGTTCTGTTATTTCTGATTCTGGATGTTGTTCTTTCCAGAATTGGTGCATTCGTTTTAGATATCCTCGCCTTGTTGGACTTGATCTGTAGTAACAGATCATTATTTCTTTGTTTTCCATCACTGTGTATCTGCGACGGGTAAACACCTTTTCTTCCAGTAGTTCTGCAGCTGCTAGCCCTGGTTGCTCAGCCAACAGTCCTGAGTCCTGTAACCCATTTTTCACCAGATATCCAGGAACTCCAATATCTAGTGCGGACCTTGTTAACCCGGGCGACGTCCGAGCCGGTATGGCATTCTGAAATTTGCGTCTCACCATATTTTTTATGGGAGAGACACTCTTTGTCTGACTCCTCTGATGAGACCTGTCCAGTATGGTTGAACCTCTGGCATAGCTCTCATCTTCCTCAGAGTACACAAGCCCCTATTATTATTATTATTATTATTATTATTATTATTATTATGGATCATCGCGCAGTCAGCCAGATGTTCAGACTGGATTTGACATTTTGTCTACCTATCGAGTCCTTACCCAGGACCTGGGATAGGCAGATGTGGATGTTTGATGGTATTACAGGTATCGTCGCAGGATGGAAGCAGTTCCTAATAAGGCCGCCTTTTGCAATTGACTAATAGCGAAGTTGTCAATGCCAATGGTGTCCAAGTGGTGCTCCAGTGGTTGTTGTTGTTGTTGTTGTTGTTATTATTATTATATAAAAATAAAAAACTCTGCTACTCGGAACATCTTACATTTTAAGGAGGTACCTGGTTGACCCTTAGGATGCTGGCAGCAACCCATGTCAACCATCAGCGCCAGTCAATTTGAATGTTCAGCTGACTGAGGTTCACGTCTAATGAATAAAAGATAATAATAATAGTAGTAGTAGTAGTAGTAATAGAGTTGGAAGGGACTTTGGAGATCTTCTAGTCCAGCCCCCTACTCAGGTAGGAAACTTTGAACACCGAGATGGGTGGCATAGAGAGGGAGGGAGAGAAGAAAGGGAAGGAAAGGAAGGAAGGAAAGAACGATGAGAAAAAGGAAGGAAGGTTATAATGTAGAAAGAAGGATGATTGATTTTTAGGAAGGAGGGAAGGAAGGAAGGAAGGAAGGAAGGAAGGAAGGAAGGAAGGAAGGAAGGAAGGAAAATATACTGATTTTGAGGAAGGAAGGAAGGAAGGAAGGAAGGAAGGAAGGAAGGAAGGAAGGAAGGAAAATATACTGATTTTGAGGAAGGAAGGAAAAGAAAGAAAGAAAGAAAGAAAGAAAGAAAGAAAGAAAGAAAGAAAGAAAGAAAGAAAGAAAGAAAGAAAGAAAGAAAGAAAGAAAGAGAAGGAAGGAAGCAAGCCTGGCTGAGGGGGACTCTCCCTTCCTAAGAGGGAAGCTCAGAAGGGCAAAAGGGGGCACCTTGAACTCAAGCTGAAAGAAGTCCCACCTTCCCATTTTTAAGATGGTAACTTGGACAGGTATTTCCGCAAAATCCGAGCGGAAGGAGTGGGAAAAGAAGCCAAAACTTTGGCAGGAGGTTTGCTGTTTAGGTGCAACCATTTATTTTTATACTTTTCCGGCTGCCTCAACACTTCAGCCCAATGGCCGTCCACCCCCCCCCCCCAATGTCCAGCGTGATTTTGCTTTTTTTTAAAAAAAAAAATTGAAAGCCTTTTTCCAGTGCTGCCAAACAGTAAGCCCCTGCTCAACCAATCCCCGGAGCTGTCTGAGCAACCTTGAGATAAATTAAAAACATCAAATACAAGCCCCAAACGATAGGAGCCGTGAAAGCGAGTGAAATCCCCAAGAAAATCAAGCTTTTGGGGAAAGCACAGCCGGATTCTCGGGCTGCCTTGAACCGGCTGTCGGGAGGTCGCCAGGCGAAACTCTTGGGGAGGCCCTGTCAGGATGCAACCTTGCTCCAAAATGGCCTCCTTCAGCTCCCACTAAGCCAGGGGTAGGCCACCTCGGCTCTTGTATGACTGGTGGACTTCAACTCCCAGAATTCCTGAGCCAGCCATGCTGAGGGGGAAAGGGAGAGGTTTCCAAGCTGAGCCATGCTGGCTCAGGAATTCTGGGAGTTGAAGTCCACGAATCATGAGGGGGCCATAGTTCCCCCATGGTGGCTCAGGAATTCTGGGAGATGAAGTCCACCAGGCATGAGGGGGCCGTAGTTCCCCCATGCTGGCTCAGGAATTCTGGGAGTTGGTCCACGAGTCATGAGGGGGCCATAGTTCCCCCATGCTGGCTCAGGAATTCTGGGAGTTAAAGTCCACGAGTCATAAAGCGGCCTAGGCCTAGGCCAGTGGTAGGCAACCTTGGCTCTTTTATGACTCGTGGACTTTAACTCCCAGAATTCCTGAGCCAGCATGGGGGAATTACGGCCCCTTCATGACTGGTGGACTTCAACTCCCAGAATTCCTGAGCCAGCCATGCTGAGGGGAAAGAGAGAGGTTTCCAAGCTGAGCCATGCTGGCTCAGGAAGTCTGGGAGTTAAAGTCCACGAGTCATGAGGGGGCCATAGTTCCCCCATACTGGCTCAGGAATTCTGGGAGTTGAAGTCCATGAGTCATGAGGGGGCCATAGTTCCCCCCATGCTGGCTCAGGAATTCTGGGAGTTGAAGTCCACCAGTCATGAGGGGGCCATAGTTCCCCCATGCTGGCTCAGGAATTCTGGGAGTTGAAGTCCACGAGTCATGAAGGGGCCATAGTTCCCCCATGCTGGCTCAGCAATTCTGGGAGTTGAAGTCCACGAGTCATAAAGGGGCCATAGTTCCCCCCTGCTGGCTCAGGAATTCTGGGAGTTGAAGTCCAATAGTCATAAAAGAGCCAAGGTTGCCTACCCCTGGCCTAGATGCAAAACTATGATAAAAGGACTTGACAGCCACTTTGGCCTAGTGGTTAAGGCACAAGGCTAGAAACCAGGAGATGGTGAGTTCTAGTCCCGCCTTAAGCATGAAGGCCGGCTGAGTGACTTTGGGCCAATCACCAGGAGACAGTGAGTTCTAGTTCCACCTTAGGCATGAAAGCTGCTTGGGTGATTTTAGGCCAATCACCAGGAGACGGTGAGTTCTAGTTCTCCCTTAGGCAGGAGAACCAGCTGGGTGACTCTGGCCAATCACCAGGAGACGGTAAGTTCTAGTCCTGCCTTAAGCGTAAAACCCTAACCCTACACCATGAGCTCATGGATGTGTTTGTCTTTGTGCGCGCGCGCACACTTGGGGTTGGACTAAAAGACCTCCAAGGTCCCTGTGCATTCTCTGGGTTTAGCCTCCGGCCTCACCCTCCTTTCTCTTTCTTCCTCTTCTTTCCCCCTCGCAGGAGCGGTTTGTGGACCTGTACGGGAACGACGCGGCCGCCAAGAGCCGGAAGGGCCAGGAGCGCTTCAACAAGTGGCTGTGGACGGGGGCCACCGTGGCCGGCGTGGTCCTGCTGGGCTCCCTGCTCAGCCGCAAATAGCCAGAGACTGACCAACTGACCATCTGGGCCCTGCTCCAGCCCTCCGTCCTCGTAATCATTCCAGGGGGGTGGGGAGGAGGGGGCTCCGCTCCCCCACCCCAGGCTCACCCCCCTTCCTCCTCCAAGCAACTCACAGACCTCTTTCTGGTGCCTCCTGCCCCCTCCTCTCCACCCCCCCCCAAGACCCAGAGACTCTGGCTGTCCTATGTGCAGATCTCGGCTGGGGGGGGCTCCTCCGATCCTCAGAGCCCCCCCCTTCCGTTCCCCCACCTGCTGCTTTCCATCCGCAAAACAGTCATTTCTGGAAATTGCAAATTAACCTCGTTCAAGCCGTTCCGGCCCTGTTCCCCAGCAGACCCAGCCCCTGGGGAGGTGGGGGGGGGGCTTCAGGGAGGGGATGGGGAGGGCCCCCCCTCCTCCCCAGGCTCTGGCAAGTGACAAAGCGTGTGGCTTCTCCCCCACCCACCCACCATTAAGGGATACTCGGACTTGCCCGAAACCTCCCTCCACAGGCAAGTCACCTAGATCCGGAACCTTCTGCCCACTACACAGCCCATGCTCCTGGGACTGCATGGGAGAGGGACTCCTTCCTGGGCGAGGCGGGGTGTGTTTGAGTGTGTGTGGGGGGGGGGGGCGGTAGAGCTTCATCAGGGTGAGAGGAAGGGGTACAAGGCACCCCGTGCCTTACGAAGCGCAGGCCCCTCACTTTCTCCGGCCTGGGGACCACCCCACCTGTGCGTCGCCCTGCCGGAGGGCTTTGGGGGGGGCGTCAAAAGGGGGGGGCAAGGCTGCCCCTCTCAGCTCTGCGTGGCTTGGGGGGGTACCCAGTGTGCTTGCTAAGGACTCCCTGTGCAAAGTTTGGGTGACTAGCGAGGAAAGGACGATGGCAGTCTCCTGGCTTTGCCCCCCACCCCGTTCAGTTGTGGGTCCTGCTGTGACAGGAACAGCAGCTGGGTGCACTATCGTGCATCAACACCCTGCCCCCCCCCCCCAAAAAAGAAACCCTCTGTGCCCTGGGAAAGAATCCTAGATTCTCCAGAGTTTGGGGGGGGTCTCGTAGGTCACCTTCCCCCTCCCCATCTGTCTGCGGAGGGAGGGTTAAGAGCTGGCACCGGGCATCGGAGGGGGGCGTGCTGCATTATCCGCAGGAGCTTTGGGAAGGTGTTTACCATCGGCTGCTAATTGCAAGCTTGCCCCTCCGGGGACCCTGCCTGGCGTTTGCCCAAGGAACTTCCAGGAAGCGCAGGCATCCATCCGCAGGGCCCTTTGAGGTGGGGGGGGCTGGGAGGAGAAGGGGAGGAATACCCCATGCCGGAGGGGAAGGAGAGGGGCAGGACCAGACGGGTGTTTGGTGGCGGCTTATGAGGCTCTGCAGAGTAAGTGGATGGAGGGATGTCAGGAACGTGGTGGTGGGTGGGGAAATGGGGGGGGGTTGCACTTCTTTTGAGATTTTTTTCTTTTCCTGCAAGTGTTAGGTCGGTGGTCAGAGATGTGGGGGGGGGTCTGAGGATTTGGGGAGGGGGGTAGCGTATCAGGTCTACGGGAGGGAAAGGAGAGCGGAGGAAAAGCGGGGTAGGGCAGGTGGAGCTGGGGGGGGCGAGAGAGAGAGAAAGGGAGGGAGGGGTCTGCATCTCCTTTGGGCTCTGCAGCAGCCTAGGACACACAAGGGGCATTTGGGGGGGGAGGGTCTTTTTCTGCCACAGCAGCATCATGGGTCCCCCCCCCCCAGATCTGGGTCTTTTCCTGCATGATGGAGCCCAGCAAGTGAGACTCCCATCCCACCCCCTGCAGACTCAAATGACACCACCACCACCACCACCCCTGTCCCTGGCCTAGCATCCCCCTCCCCACAAAAAAAAAGCCCAGGCCGCCCCGGCAGCTTGCCTGCCCCCTCCCCCGAAGAGATACAAGATTGGCTGTATATATTGAAGAGTAGTTTTTATTCCGTTGTGAATACAATAATAACTATTTTTGTTAACCGTATGTCTGTATTTATGTGTTTTGGCTGTGCTTGCCCTCCCTCTCCGCCCCCTCCCCCTGTGCCCCGTTTAACCCCCCCACCCCCCATCCCTCTACCCCTTTTGATTGCAAAGGCAGGCTGTCGGTTGAGGGGTGGAGCGTCCCAGCCCGGGAAGAGCCCAGCTCTTGCCTTCCCCCCCCCCACAGCCTGCCAGTCCTTGGGGTCCAAGCTTGGCACTTGCGCCTTGAGTTTGCTCCTCTCTCCCCCCCCCCTTCCTCCGTGTCCAGGCCTCAGACGAGCCCCCTTATTAGAGAAGAGGAAAAAAAAAGAAATAAAGACGAAGGTGGATTTGAAGATGGAAGTTGAAATCCTTCAATAAAACTGTGGTGTTTGAGCCGGGAGTCCAGTCTCGTTTTTGGGTCCTTTCCTTCCTTTCTCAAGATGGCGGGTGGGGGTGGGTGGGCTCTCCAGGGCTCCCCTTAGCAAACCGGTTTCACAGCCGATGGGCAAAGTCAGAATGAGAGCGTTGGAAGGGACCTCGGAGGTGGTCTAGTCCAGCCCCCTGCTCAAAAGAGAAGACCCTATCTATACCATTTCCACCAGATCCAGCAGGATGGACCGAGGCAGATCAGCCCTCCCCCCCCCATCCAGGGCTCCCCAGATGTGTTTAACTACAGTAGCCGGAGAGAGGGGATATGGTAGTCTGCCTTTTCCTGGTGACATTCACACCAGCAGAGGGAAGAAGACAGGGGGGATGTTACGGGTGCCCCCTCTTAAGGAGGTCCATCTGCAGGGCCTTCTCCGTGGAGGCTCCCTTCTCGTGGAACAGGAAGTTCCTCTGTGAGAGAGATGGGCGGAGATTAGATTAGATTTAGATGGATGGATGGATGGATGATAGGAATTGAGTGATGGCAGAGGGACAGACAGACATAGATGATACAAAATGCTTGAATGATTGATGGTAGGCGGATGGATACATAGATGATAGGAACTGCTCGAGTGATTGATGGTAGATGAGAGACAGACAGGCTAGGGCTAGGCTGTTGGTTTGATCTCTGAGCTTGGAGATTTGGCTGCAGACATTTTTGTCTCCATTCCTCAGTGCTCAGAGCACTGGCCTTTAAATACCTTTGAAAATTGGTGTGGGTGTTATTTGTCCAGATGTTGCTGAGTCATGATCTGGTTTGGGGCTGGTTGATTTGACTGTTGTTGTGGATGGATAGATAGATAGATAGATAGATAGATAGATAGATAGATAGATAGATAGATAGATAGATAGATAGATAGATAGATAGATATAGGATATAGAATAATAGAATACATGCGTGCATACACATACATACATACATACATACACACAACAGCATCTCTGCAGAGAGGAGCCCTACCTCAACAATCTTCCGAAAGGCCCCAAAGTCATGGTTTGGCTAATGGGCCTGAGGACTTCAAAAGTATACAGAGCCCAACAAGTTGTTGATTTTAATTGATGTCACTGGGGTCCCAGAAGGGTGGGGAACAAAGTCTCAGAAGGGTGGGAAGAAGGTCCCAGAAGGGTGAGGGGAGAAGGTCCCAGAAGGGTGGGGAAGAAGATCCTACAAGGGTGGGGAAGAAGGTTCTAGAAGGGTGAGGGAAGAAGGTCCCAGAAGGGTGTGGGGAGAAGGTCCCAGAAGGGTGGGGAAGAAGATCCTAGAAGGGTGAGGGAAGAAGATCCTACAAGGGTGAGGGAAGAAGGTCCCAGAAGGGTGGGGAAGAAGGTTCTAGAAGGGTGAGGGAAGAAGGTCCCAGAAGGATGGGGAAGAAGATTCTAGAAGGGTGAGGGAAGAAGATCCTAGAAGGATGAGGGAAGAAGGTCCTAGAAGGGTTGTTTTTTTTTTAAGAGTTAACGACCGTTGAAGCATCCCCATGATCAGCGGATCAAAATTCAGAAACTTGGCGATTGACTCGTATTTATGACGATCGCAGCTTCCCCGGGAGTCATGTGATCTCCCTTTTGCGACCTTCTGACCAGCGAAGTCCATGGGGAAAGCCAGATTCGCTTAGCGACCGGACGACTGACTTAACCACTGCCACGATTCGCTGAACCATTGTGGCAAGCAAAGTCGTCAAGTGGGACAAAACACGCTTGACAAATGTCTCATTTAACAGAAATTTTGGTCTCAATTGTGGTCGTAAGTCGAGGACTATCTGTACTCTAGAGCAGTGGTTCTTAACCTTTTTGAACGAATCGCCCCCTTGAGCCAATGAGGAAGTTGTCATCGCCCCCCTCCCCCAACATCACCTGTCAATCACAACATAGGAAATAATTCTTCAATTTATGCAAATGCTTTTTTTGTTTTCTTTCAAATTGTCATCAGGACATATCGATGCAAATAATTTATTTCCAGTCTTTTTCCCATATCTCCCATATTCTGGCCAATGGCGCGCCACTGTATGGGTAGAGGCTGCTGCGCAATGCGCATGAAGATGCGCATTTACATATGTACGGCATTCTGTACTGAAGCTAGCGGGAGGAACATTTGAAAACACAATTCAATCCACTAATAGCGAGCGATCTGATGTTTTTGTACGACAGATATGCAGCAATTCACTGTATGAAAAAGTCTCAAAAGTGTCCCCCAAACTTCTCGCTCCATCGCCCCCATATCGCCCCCTTTTCATTCCATCGCCCCCCTGAAAAATGAAATTGCCCCCTGGGGGGCAATGTCGCCCAGGTTAAGAATCACTGCTCTAGAGCAGGGAAGGGTCTCCAAATTTGTCCACTGGAAGACCGGTGGACTTCAACTCCCAGAATTCCCCAACCGGAAGACCGGTGGACTTCAACTCCCAGAATTCCCCAACCGGAAGACCGGTGGACTTCAACTCCCAGAAGTCCCCAACCGGAAGACCGGTGGACTTCAACTCCCAGAATTCCCCAACCGGAAGACCGGTGGACTTCAACTCCCAGAATTCCCCAACCGGAAGACCGGTGGACTTCAACTCCCAGAATTCCCCAACCGGAAGACCGGTGGACTTCAACTCCCAGAATTCCCCAACCGGAAGACCGGTGGACTTCAACTCCCAGAATTCCCCAACCGGAAGACCGGTGGACTTCAACTCCCAGAATTCCCCAACCGGAAGACCGGTGGACTTCAACTCCCAGAATTCCCCAACTGGAAGACTGGTGGACTTCAACTCCCAGAATTCCCCAGCCAGCGCATGCTGGCTGGGGAATTCTGGGAATTGAAGTCCCCCAGTCTTCCAGTAGCCAAATTTGGAGACTCCTTGCTCTCAAATTTACATACTTTAGGAGCTCCATCTATGAAATTACATGTCTTTAACTCTCCATCGGTCACTTGGGGGGGGGGGAAGCAAGGACAGGGTCCTAATGAGGAGGGGGGGGCGAACACCCCAACACGGGTCAGCCTTGCAAGCTGCTTCATCAGAGAAGCCTGGATTTGCCACCCAGAAGTCCACATTCCCTCTCGACCTTGGACACCGGGACACATCCCCGGCCTCGAAAAATTCCTGATAACAGATTTCAAAAGATGAATGTAAAAGCTGCAGCCTTGATTGGAGATCCTTGACTGGGGGGGAGTAAGGGGGGGCCTATTTGCATTAACAAATTATAAACTAGGACCCAAGCAGATTTTTTCAATGCTGTTGTAACTTTGAATGGTCACTAAATCAACTGTTGTAAGTTGAGGACGACCTGTATAACAGAATAACAAGAGTTGGAAGGTACCTTGGAGGGCATCTAGTCCAACCCCCTGCTCAGGCAGGAAAACCTAGACCAGTGTTTCTCAACCTTGACAATTTTAAGGCATGTGGACTTCAACTCCCAGAATTCCATTGCTGGCTGTGGAATTCTGGGAGTTGAAGTCCACATGCCTTAAAATTGTCAAGGTTGAGAAACACTGACCTAGACCATTTCAGACAAATGGCTGTCCGGTCTCTTCTTAAAGACTTCCAGTGGTGGAGCATTCACTGCTTCTGGAGGCAGGTAGTTCCACTGGTTAATTGTTCTGACTGTGAGGAAGTTTCTCCTTAGTTCCAGGTTGCTTCTCTCCTTGATGAGTTTTCATCCATTGTTTCTTGTCCTGCCTTCAGGCGCTTTGGAGAACAGCTTGACTCCCTCTTCTTTGGGGCAGCCCCTGAGATACTGGAACACTGCTATCCTGCCCCCCCTCGTCCTTCTCTTCATTAAACTAGACATACCCAATTCCTGCACCCACAACTTTTGGTGGCAAGTTGTTCCACTGGTTAATTGTCCTCACTTTCAGGAAATTTTTCCTTAGTTCCAGGTTGCTTCTCTCCTTGATGAGTTTCCATCCGTTGCTTCTTGTCCTGCCCTCAGGTGCTTTGGAGAATAGCTTGACTCCCTCTTCTTTATGGCAGCCCCTCAAATACTGGACTATTGCTATCATGTCACCCTTAGTCCTTTTCGTTAAACTGGACAATCCCAATTCCAGGAATTGGAGGATTTAACAGAATAAGAGTTGGAAGGGACCTTGGAGGTCTTCTAGTCCAACCCCCTGCTCAGGCAGGAAACCCTATACCATTTCAGACAAATGGCTGTCCAGCCTCTTCTTAAAAACTTCCACTGTTGGAGCATTCACCGCTTCTGGTGGCAGGTTGTTCCACTGGTTAATTGTCCTCACTGTCAGGAAGTTTCTCCTTAGTTCCAGGTTGCTTCTCTCCTGGATGAGTTTCCATCCGTTGCTTCTTATCCTGCCTTCAGGTGCTTTGGAGAATAGCTTGACTCCCTCTTTTTGGGGGCAACCCCTGAGAAATTGGAATATGGATATTAGATATAATCCAAACAATTTTAAATGTTGCAGCCTTGCGTGGAGTTATCCTTGGTGGGAGAAGACGCCTGCTTGCATTATCAAGCTAAACTGGGATCCCTGCCGATCTAAACCGATTGCTTTCAAAGTTGCAGCCTTGCGTGGAGATCCTTTGACGGGGAAACGGCGATGCCTGTTTGCGTTAACAAATTACAAACTGGGATCCCTGCGGACGCAAAGGCCTGGCATTTGCAGGAAAAAAAAAAAAAAGGTCCTGGCTTGTTCAAAATAATCCCCACTTGCCAGTTAGCTGTCCTCTGGGCAATTCCAGAGATGAGACTTTTAATGGGCACCAAAGGGCCGTGCCAAGCCGAACAACCGGAAAAGGGCCATTAACATCACAAGGTCTCCTGTTTGTGTTGGTTGTCAAGCTGGGGCAGGCCCGCCTGGCACATCAAAGGACAGCGGATTAACCTCTGGGCTTCCCTCCGCTTCAAAAGAGGCTTTGGAGCTGAATAGGAAGAATTGCGGCCACGAGGAGGTGGCTGCGGTTGGAGGCAAATTGCTTTGACCGGAGGGACCCTGAGCATCACTCCATAGGGAGCAGCATCGCTTGAACAGAATAACAGAATAACAGAGATGGAAGGGACCTTGGAGGTCTTCTAGTCCAACCCCCTGCTCAAGCAGGAGACCCTGCAGATTTTGAGACAAGTGGCTGTCCAGCCCCTTCTTGAAAACTTCCAGTGTTGGAGCATTCACCGCTTCTGGAGGCAGGTAGTTCCGCTGGTTAATTGTTCTAACTGTCAGGAAGTTTCTCCTTAGTGAAGGAAATAAAGGCCAGTGGGCTCCTGGAATCCGCTCCATAGGGACGGATCCAGGGGGCCACGTTTGCAAATGCTCCTCTCTTCTATTCTTTTTCTTTTCTCTTTTATTCTGTTTATGTTATTCTCCAAGACACCTTTGTTTTGTTAACCAGGCTTGTCTTCGTATTGTGAGCATCAAAATTTGGGGTTTTTACATCTCACATTAGTTCCAGGTTGCTTCTCTCCTTGGTTAGTTTCTCCATCTGTTGCTTCTTCTCCTGCCTTCAGGTGCTTTGGAGAATAGCTTGACTCCCTCTTCTTTGGGGCATCCCCTGAGATATTGGAAGGCTGCTATTATGTCTCCCCTAATCCTCCTTTTCTCCTCCTCCTCCTCCTCCTCTTCCTTCCTTCCTTCCTTCCTTCCTTCCTTCCTTCCTTCCTTCCTTCCTTCCTTCCTTCCTTCCTTCCTTCCTTCTAGCACTGATGATGTTACCTAGTTGGGTAATGAAACGGCTGCAAGAAAGCCACCACGTTCAGAGAACACCAAGGACCCTACATTCTCCTCCTCCTCCTCCTCCTCCTCCGTAAAACCCATTCCCTTCTAGCACTGATGATGTTACCTAGTTGGGTCATGAAATGTCTGCAAGAAAACCACCAAGCTCAGAGACCACCGAGGACCCCACAGTCCTCCTCCTCCTTGAAGATGCACGGACGTCAACGCCCAGAATTCCCTAGCCAGAATCCTCCACAATCACCCTGCTGACTAGGGGATTCTGGGAGCTGAAGTCCCGCCATGGGGAAGCTGCTCCAGCTGGGAAACCCCACCCTCTCCCCCAGCAGTGATCAACAATATTGGCCTGGGCATTAAAGGTATAGCAAGCTGGCTGGGGGGATTCTGGGAGTTGTAATCCACAAGTCTGACAGGTGCCAAGATTGGACACCTCCGCTCCACCTTGTGGGTCAGCTGTTGGGCACGGTTCGCCAGACCACCACGGATTGTCTCAAGCCAGCCGCTGTCTTGCTTCAGCAAAGGCCCAGGAGAGGCTTCCCGCCTCCTCCACGCCCCTCGCTTGGCAGAGGGGCTGTTATTGCAAGCCAAGAAAACAACTCCATGGCATCGGACCAAGGGGGGGAGTGCAACAGCAGCCCTTTGTTCCTTCCTCCCCCCCCCACAATGTGCTCAAGGGTGCACACTGACATGAGCACATGGGGATTGTTTACTCCCCACTGATTCGGGCCATGGACTGTGGACAGAGGCCTGAATGGGCAGCTGGGGGGGGGGAGAGGCAGGGAAGGAGGAGCAGCTGGGGTAGACCACCCCTCCCCCTGCTGGGAACCATCCTTTAGGATAGGATAGGATATAGAATGCAGAATAGAATAGGATAGGATAGGATAGGATAGGATAGGATAGGATAGGATAGGATAGGATAGGATAGGATAGGATAGGACAGGACAGGACAGGACAGGACAGGACAGGACTGGACTGGACTGGACAGGACAGGACAGGACAGGATAGGATAGGATATAGAATGCAGAATGGAATAGGATAGGATAGGATAGGATAGGATAGGATAGGATAGGATAGGATAGGATAGGATAGGATAGGATAGGATAGGATATAGAATGCAGAATGGAATAGAATAGGATAAGATAGAATAGAATAGAATAGGATAGGATAGGATAGGATAGGATAGGATAGGATAGGATAGGATAGGACAGGACTGGACAGGACAGGACAGGACAGGACAGGACAGGACAGGATAGGATAGGATAGGATAGGATAGGATATAGAATGCAGAATGGAATAGAATAGAATAGAATAGAATAGAATAGAATAGAATAGAATAGAATAAGAAATACAATAGAATAGAACAGAATTACAAAGAATAGAATAGAATAGAATAGAATGGAATGGAATAGAATAGAATAGAATAGAATAGAATAGAATAGAATAGAATAGAATAGGACAGGACAGGACTGGACAGGACAGGATAGAATAGGATAGGATAGGATATAGAATGCAGAATGGAATAGAATAGGATAGGATAGGATAGGATAGGATAGGATAGGATAGGATAGGATAGGATAGGATAGGATAGGATAGGATAGGATAGGACAGGACTGGACAGGACAGGACAGGACAGGATAGGATAGGATAGGATAGGATAGGATATAGAATGCAGAATGGAATAGAATAGAATAGAATAGAATAGAATAGAATAGAATAGAATAGAATAGAATAGAATAGAACAGAACAGAACAGAATAGAATAGAATAGAATAGAATAGAATAGAATAGAATAGGACAGGACTGGACAGGACAGGATAGGATAGAATAGGATAGGATAGGATATAGAATGCAGAATGGAATAGAATAGAATAGAATAGAATAGAATAGAATAGAATAGAATAGAGTGGGATCTGGGAGGTCTTCTAGTCCAGCCCTCTGCTCAAGGCAGGAGACCTTATAGTATACCATCCACGTCAAATGGCTGTCCAGTCTCTTCTTAAAAACATCCAGTGCTGGAGCACCCACAACTTCTGGTGGCAAGCAGTTCCACTGGTTAATTGTTCTGACTGTCAGGAAGTTTCTCCTTCGTTCCAGGTTGCTTCTCTCCTTGATGAGTTTCCATCAGCTGCTTCTTATCCTTCCTTCTGGTGCTTTGGAGAATAGGTTGACACCCCCCCCCTCTTCTTTGTGGCAGTCCCTCAAATATTGGAATATTGCTATCATGTATGCATGATAGACGGCTGAGCCAGGGGTAGGAGTTAACCAGAATAGAGCTGGAAGGGACCTTGGAGGTCATCTAGTACAACCTCCTATACCATTCCAGTCAAGTGGCTGTCCACTTCTCTTCTTTAAAACTTCCAAAGTTGGAGTACCCACAACTTCCAGAGGCAGGTCGTTCCACTGGTTAATTGTCATTGTTTCTCCTTAGTTCTAGGTTGCTTCTCTCCTTGATTAGTTTCCATAGTTCCCTACGTCCGGTTAGATCCCACAGGCTGGGCCTCCTTCAGGCCCCGTCGGCCAAGCAGTGCCATTTGGCGGGGCCACGGAGGAGGGCCTTCTCTGTGATGGCACCCACGTCTTGGAACCAGCTCCCCCCAGAGATTAGGACCCCTCCCACCCTGTTGGTTTTCCGTAAGCTGCTTAAGACCTGGCTTTTCCGGCAGGCCTGGGGTTTATAAAACCTGACCCCTGGATGACTGTTCTTGTACTGTTTGTTTTGTTATGTTTTATGTGTTTTTTATTGTTAGCTGCCCAGAGTCCTTCGGGAGTGGGGTGGGTTATAAATTTTAAAAATAAATAAAAATAAATAAATATATTGCTTCTTCTCCTGCCTTCAGAGGCTTTGGAGAACAGGTTGACACACAAACCATTTTCTTTGTTACAGGGGCTTACTCAGATTGGACTAAAAACGGGGTGCTCTCCAGATGCAACCACATCTCCCTATTTAACAAAAGGGGGGCAACATATTTATGTTACTGATATGTAAGGATGTAGGTCTATACATATGTTGTGTTGAGTATGTTTAAATGTGTGTTATGTATGCGTACACTTGAGAGCAAGCAACTAAATTTCATTTTTAATGGGTGCCATTGTGCCCATAGGGAAAAAATGACAATAAAGGTTATCTAATCTAATCTAATCTAATCTAATCTAATCTAATCTAATCTAATCTAAGTGCCATACCTTCAAAATACAGTGAAAAATCACCCTCGGCAGCATTAAAGCCAAATATAAGGTACACCTAGTCCTCAACTTACAACAGCTCATTTAGCGACTGTTCAAGGTTACAACAGCACTGAAAAAAGTGACTTATGACCATTTTTCACACTTACAACCCTTGCAGCATCCCCAGGATCACGTGATCAAAATTCGGACGCTTGGCAACTGACTCGTACTTATGACAGTTGCAGCGTCCCCCAGGGAGGGGTCACGTGATCCCCTTCTGCCAACTTCCAACAAGCAAAGTCAACAGGGGGGGAAGCCAGATACCCTTAAGGACCGTGTGACTCGCTTAACGACCACCGTGCTTCCCTTAACAACAGTGGCAAGGAAAGTCGTAAAGTTGGTCCCGACACACTTTGAGTTCCTTTCTTAGCCACAGAAATTCTGCTCTCAGCTGGGGGGGGGGGAAACTTAACAAATGTTTCACTTAGCGATGGAAATTTCAGTTTTTGTTGCGGTCATAATTTGACGGTGGCCTTTAGTTCCAACTTGCCTACAAATCTGTCTCTGTGTATCTGTGTGTGTGTGTGTGTATGTGTGTGTGTGTGTGTGTCTCCATGTGTATGTTTGCATATGCGTGTGTGTTTGTGTTTGTGTGTGTCTGTAGCAGGTTAACACTGGCTTTTAAGTCGCACCTCCGGCTCGCTGCCCAAAATGTCACCCTGTCCTTTCCCTTCGCGGGAAATGTGACACGTAGCAAAAACTCAACCAGTCCCTTTGTCTGTCTGACACCGACGTGAAAACAAATTATGATTAATGTCCGCCAAGTTCCTTCAGACCCGCTCGACCATATTTCAATCTCCATTTATTAAAAAGAAAAAAGAAAGAAAGATGCTGGGGAATCTTAATTTGCAGGTCATAGAGTGTGTATTTGTGTGTGTGTGTGTGTGTGTGGTGGTGGTGTTTTTCCGAAGCTTGTTTGCCAAGTTCCTTCAGACCGCGGCACCATATTTCAATCTCCATTTCTTAAAAAAAAAAAAAAAAAAAAATGCTGGGGAATCTAAATTTGCAGGTCAGACACGGTGTGTGTGTTTGTGTGTGTTGTTGTCATTGTTGTTTTTGTTTTTCCGAAGCTTGTTCGCCAAGTTCCTTCAGACCCCCTCCACCATATTTCAATCTCCATTTATTAAAAAAAAAAGATGCTGGGGAATCTAAATTTGCAGTTCACAGAATGTGTGTGTGTGTGTGTGTGTGTGTGTGTGTGTGTTGTTTTTGCCTGCTCTGCCTGGTTTGGGGAATTTTTCAGGAAATCAAGGCAATGTCATTTTCGCCAATGGTTTTTTTTTTTTTTTTAACCTCTTCTCCCTTTTAAATTTTCAACCCGAAGGTAAAAGCGTGTTAAGATGCTAAAACAAGAAGTGCCAGTAAATCATTGTTTTTGGGACAGAATCTGTCCTGGCATCCAATCCTACACCACAGGTGGTCCTTGGTTTACAACCTTTCGTTTAGGGACCTGTTCAAAATTACAACAGCACTGAAAAAAAGGATTTATGACTGGTTTTTGCACTTAACGAACGTTGCAGCATTGCCCATGGACACCTGATCAAAATCTGGACTCTTGCAAACGACGCATATTCATGACAGTCAGAGTGTCCTGGGATCACGTGTTATGCTGTTTGCTTCGGGGGGGGGGCTATCCATCCATCTATCCATCTATCCATCTATCCTATTTTCTCTCTCTCTCTCTGTCTCTCTCTATCTATCTATCTATCTGTCTGTCTGTCTGTCTGTCTATCTATCATCTACTTCTCGATCTTATCTATCCTATTTTCTCTCTATATCTATCTATCTACATCTATCGATTATCTATATATCTATCTTTCTATCTTATCTATCGTTTTATCTATCTATCTTATCCATCTATCTATCATTTATCATCTACTTCTCTATTCTATTCTATCTATCTATCTATCTATCCTATTTTCTCTATCTATCTATCTATCTATCTATCTATCTATATCTATCTATCTACATCTCTATTGATTATCTATCTATCTATCTATCTATCTATCTATCTATCTATCTATCTATCTATCTATCTATCTATCTATATCAGTGGTTCTCAACCTTTCTAATGCCATGACCCCATAATACAGTTCCCCATGTTGTGGTGACCCCCAAGTGGGTGTGGCCACCAATAAGAGGGAGTAGGACAGCTAGGGAAAAGGGAACAAAATGGTGGACAGCATGGTTTGGCGCCCACCATGAAATGGTCGTTCGACCCCAAATGGGGTCCCGACCCACAGGTTGAGAACCACTGATCTATATCCATCCATTTATCTATATCTATCTATCTATCTATCTATCTATCTATCTATCTATCTATCTATCTATCTATCTATCTATCTATCCTATTTTCCCTATCTATCTACATCTATCGATTATCTATCTACATCTCTATTGATTATCTATCTATCCTATTCTCTCTCTCTCTCTCTCTCTCATATATCACCTGTCACCTATCTACAGTATCTATCATCTATCATAATCTGCACATATCTATCTCTCTATGTCACAGCTATACTCTCTCTCTCTCTCTCTCTCTCTCTCTCTCTCTCTCTCTCTCACACACACACACACACACACACACACACACACACACACACACACACATATTTATATCCTGTCCATCTCACTGTTTGGGCTAATTCTAGGTGGCTTACAATATAGTAAAACGAGATATATTTTTTTCACTCTTTTTTTTCGCCATCTTTTTTCCATTATCCTTTTCTAGTAACTCTTCCTATTCTTGGGACTTTCCAAGATCAGCCAGGAGGTTCCAGCTCCTCCATGTGAAAGCAATCCTGCCTTTTTTCTTTTTTCTTTTTCCAGTTGCAGCACCAGCAGCAGCCGCTCTCCGGGTGCTGGGGGGGGGGACTGAATGGGGGCTCCTGCACGGAGCGGAGAATTCAGAAGCAGGAAACCTAAATGGCCCCTTTTAACTGCGGGGCTGTTATAAATCAGTCAAGGGAATGAAACACAAACGGTCTCCGGCCCACGTTTAATCATCGTTCTCCGCTATGACTTCATGGTGAGAAGAAAGATTACCGGCCTGTCTCTGCCTTCGCCGGGAACAACCTTGCAGGCTATGATTATCGGGGATGGCTGCATTTGCATTTCCACTCTGCCTCCGGGAAGGTTTTATCAGGAACGGCTTGTTTTGCTAATTATATTGTGTCAATAGGGAGCTCCTGTCTTTGTTATTACAGTAATTTGCTCCCCAGCATGGGGGAGCCTTTCTTCTTGGGTCCTCCGCTTCGCTTCCCGATGCGGCTTTTGTCACGGCGGCTCCCCAATTTTTCTATTAATTTTAAAGGATGCTGCAGAAGTCAGCACCGGTCCTGGGCAACGGGTTGGCCCTTGGCGCCCTCTGGTGGCCAGGCCAGGAACGGAGGCTCAGTGGGGACCTGATTTTGGCATCAAAGCTTTGAAGAGACACACAGATACACAAACGTGAACACACACACACACACACACACACACACAGAAACAGACACAAAAAGACGTTTGGCTGAACCTTCCCTTTTTGTCCGAAAAGGTATGGGGTTTCCTGCCTGAGCAGGGGGCTGGACTAGATGACCTCCAAGATCCCTTCCAACTTTACTATTATTATTATTATTACTATTATTATTACTATTATTACTATTATTATTACTATTATTACTATTATTATCGTTATTATCATTGTTGCTATTATTATTATTATTATTATTATTATTATTATTATTATTATTATTCTGGGAGATCAGTTTATACAGGGGGTCCTCGACTTCACAGCCACAGCTGGGACCAGAATTTCCAGGGCTAAGCAAAACAGGCTGTTACTACTACTACTACTACTACTACTACTACTACTACTACTACTACTACTACTACTACTACTATTATTATTATTATTATTATTATTATTGATCATCGCACAGTCAGCCAGATGTTCAGACTGAATTTGGCATTTTGTCTACCTATCGAGTCCTTACCCAGGACCTGGGATAGGCAGATGTGGATGTTTGATGGTATTACAGGTATCGTCGCAGGATGGAAGCAGTTCCTAGCAAGGCCGCCTTTTGCAATTGACTAATAGCAAATTTGTCAATGCCAATGGTGTTCAAGTGGTGCTCCAGTTGTTTTGGGATTGCACCCAAGGAGCCTATGACTATTGGTACTACCCTTGCTTGCTTTTGCCACCGTCTTTCTATTTCTATTTGTAGGTCTTTGTATTTTGTGATCTTCTCCAGTTCTTTCTCGTCTATTCTGCTGTCTCCAGGCACTGCCACGTCCACTATCCAGACTTTTTTGTCTTTCTTATCGACAGTTGTTAAGTCTGGGGTGTTATGTTGTGGTTGTTGTTATTATTATTATTATTTTAAGTGAGTCGGGCAAGGGCTGTTAAATGAATCGCTGCAGTCGTTCAACAAAATACATGGTCGTTAAACAAATCCAACTTTCTTCATTGGCTTCGCTTGTGGGAAGCTAGCCAGGAAGGTCAAAAAGGATTAATCACATCACCCCGGGGATATTGCACAAATACACAAATAGATTGAATTTTGATCACGTGACCATGGGGATGCTGCAACGGTTGTAAAGTGTGAGAGCCAATCCTAAGTTCCCTTGTTTTCAGTGCTGTTATAAATTCAGCCTCTAAACAAATGTCTGTAGATCGAGGACTACCTGAACAGCGTCAATTCTTTGATTGTTGTGGACTTGACATTTCCAGGCACAAATGACAGATCTCCAGAGAGTTGTGGAGAAGGACTGCAGACATGAGAATAATTGGAAGTTTCTATGATTTTAGTTTTTTCTCTATTTATCAGTCCTGCTCTCTTTCCAAACCGTTCTATCTTTTCCAATAATTTAGGAATTCTCTGTAAAGGTTCCTCTCTAGGATGAATACCAAGTTTGTCTGCAAATGCTTGCAACTTATAAGTTTCACCTTTTATTTCCAGTCATTTAATTTCTGAATCCTGTCTAATGGTTCTATTTAGAGCAGTGGTTCTCAACCTTTTTAATGCCGCGACCCTCCAATCAGTCGTAAGTCGAGGACTACTCAACCGGTCGTAAGTCGAGGACTACTCAACTGGTGCAGTACTGTTTGCAGACTGGGACTTTTGGCGGGTTCAGCAGGGCAGAGACAGCCTGGACAATTCCTATTGGCTTTTGAAAGCCAATAGAATTAGACTCTATTCAAGAGAGTCTATTCTATTGGCTTCCAAAAGCCAATAGAATAAAAGGGAGTAGCACAGCTAAGGAAAAGGGGAAAAAAATGGCGGACTGCGTTGTTTGGCGACCCCCCGTGAAATGGTCGTTCGACCCCAAATGGGGTCCCGACCCACAGGTTGAGAACCGCTGATTTAGAGCTTCCAACGTTAAAATAAATAACAAGGGGGACAGTGGAAGTTGCAATCCAAGGTAAGCTTAGTTTTTTTCCAAATTCCTGGCAGGTGGAAGAGAAATTTGGGAAAGATGTAGAATAGAATAGAATAGAATAGAATAGAATAGAATAGAATAGAATAGAATAGAATAGAAGAGTTGGGTGGGACCTTGGAGATCATCTAGTTCAACCCCCTGCTCAGACAGGAAACCCACTATCATTTCAAACAAATGGTTGTCCAATCTCTTCTTAATAACTTCCGGTGTTTTTGTAGATATCCTGCTAAAACCAGGGCCAGGCGCACGGTGCCACAAAGGAGCTACCTTCTGCAGAGCAACAATCCCTCCAGACTCTTGCAACTCCTGATTTGTTTTTTTTTTAAATTTCTTTCATTTGTTAAATTTATATGCCGCCCCTCTCACCGATCAGATGACTCTGGGCAGCATTTATTGCCATGAATTTCCTCTGCAGCCAAGAAAGCAGGAGACGGTGAGTTCTAGACCAGCTGGGTGACTGTGGACCAATCACTGGGAGACGGTGAGTTCTAGTCCCGCCTTAGGCACGAAAGCTGGCTGGGTGACTGTGGGCCAATCACTGGGAGACGGTGAGTTCTAGTCCCGCCTTAGGCACGAAAGCCGGTTGGGTGACTGTGGGCCAATCACCAGGAGACAGTGAGTTCTAGTCCTGCCTTATGCATGAAAGCTAGGTCGGTGACTGTGGGCCAATCACCAGGAGACGGTGAGTTCTAGTCCCGCCTTAGGCACGAAAGCCGGCTGGGTGACTTAGGGCCAATCATTGGGAGACAGTGAGTTCTAGTCCTGCCTTGCACATGAAAGCTAGGTAGGTGACTGTGGGCCAATCACCAGGAGACGATGAGTTCTAGTCCCGCCTTGGCACGAAAACCGGCTGGGTGACTGTGGGCCAATCACCAGGAGGTGGTGAGTTCTAGTCACGCCTTAGACATGAAACCCAGCTGGGTGACTTAGGGCCAATCATTGGGAGATGGTGAGTTCTAGTCCCGCCTTACGCATGAAAGCTAGGTAGTCCCATTTTAGGCATGAAAACCAGCTAGGTGACTTTGGGCCAATCACCAGGAGACGGTGAGTTCTAGTCCCGCCTTAGACATGAAACCCAGCTGGGTGACTTAGGGCCAATCATTAGGAGACGGTGAGTTCTAGACCAACTGGGTGACTGTGGGCCAATCACTAGGAGACAGTGAGTTTTAGTCCCGCCTTAGGCACGAAAGCCGGCTGGGTGACTGTGGGCCAATCACCAGGAGGTAGTGAGTTCTAGTTCCGCCTTAGACATGAAACCCAGCTGGGTGACTTAGGGCCAATCGTTGGGAGACGGTGAGTTCTAGTCCCGCCTTAGGCCTGAAAGCCAGGTGGATGATTTGGGCCAGACCCTTTTTCTGAGCCCTAGGAAGGAGGCAATGACAAACCAAGAAAATCTTGCAAGTAAACTGTGAGGACTAATCAGCTGTGGTTGAACAGAAGAAGATGGGGGGCGTGGGGGGGGTGGAGATAATTTTAGTGTTTTATGTCCCAAACGGCCCCCAAGATTTCAGGGTCTCTGCGGCTGCTGCAGCTCAAGCAGGGGACGGGGGGATTTCCCGTTTTTTGCTCCCTCCTTCTTCGACTCTGTCTGCTCGTCCCGCGACCCACAGAACCGGATTTGGAAGAGGAAGCTGCAGGGGAAGAGGAAGCTGCAGGTCTGTTTTTATCAGCATGTATCCCTGCAGGGAGGAAAAGAAACACATGGAGGTAACATTTAACACTAGGGGGTTGGACTAGAAGACCTCTAAAGTCCCTCCCAACTCAGATATTCTATTCTATTCTATTCTATTCTATTCTATTCTATTCCATTCTATTCCATTCCATTCCATTCCATTTTCTATTCCATTCCATTTTCTATTCCATTCCATTTTCTATTCTATTCTATTCTATTCTATTCCATTCCATTCTATTCTATTCTATTCTATTCTATTCTATTCTATTCTATTCTATTCTATTCTATTCCATTCCATTTTCTATTCTATTCTATTCTATTCTATTCTACTCTACTCTATTCTATTCTATTCCATTCCATTCCATTTTCTATTCTCAGCATCTTTTTTACATCATGGTGACCAAAACTGGATGGAGGATTCTATCCCCCCCGACTCCCTTGCTTAGGTACCCACCTCATGCATGGAGACTTCAGGGTCCACCAGGCTGGCCCCGTAGATGTTGGGAAGCAGCTTTCCTGCTCGGAGCTTCCCTAAGAAAAGAGGAAGGATGGTCCTAAGGGAGAAAAACGGCCTCCAAGAAGCCGGGGCTCCCAGCTCCAGCCAAAGGGAGGGGTGCACCCCTTGGGAAAATGGGGAGGTGGGTCCGGACTCACTGTTCAGCCCTGCTAAGGCCACATGCCCAGCCAGCTTCAGGAGAGTCTCCAGAGAGAACAGCTGTGCAAGAAAAACAGCCCAGTTAGGCCCAGAATTATGGAATTGTGACTTATTTCAGTCGGAATAGAGCTGGAAGGGACCTTGGAGGTCATCTAGTCCAGCCCCCTGCTCAATCAATCAATCAATCAATCAATTAATCAGAATAGAAGGGACCTTGGAGGTCTTCTAGTCCAGCCCCCTGCTCAATCAATCAATCAATCAATTAATCAGAACAGCTGGAAGGGACCTTGGAGGTCGTCTAGTCCAGCCCCCTGCTCAATCAATCAATCAATTAATCAGAACAGCTGGAAGGGACCTTGGAGGTCTTCTAGTCCAGCCCCCTGCTCAATCATTCATTCAATCAATCAATAAATCAATCAATCAGAACAGAGCTGGAAGGGACCTTGGAGGTCTTCTAGTCCAGCCCCCTGCTCAATCATTCATTCAATCAATCAATAAATCAATCAATCAGAACAGAGCTGGAAGGGACCTTGGAGGTCTTCTAGTCCAGCCCCCTGCTCAATCATTCATTCATTCAATCAATCAATCAATCAATCAATCAGAACAGAGCTGGAAGGGACCTTGGAGGTCTTCTAGTCTAGCCCTCTGCTCAATCATTCATTCAATCAATCAATCAATCAGAATAGAGCTGAAAGGGACCTTGGAGGTCTTCTAGTCTAGCCCCCTGCTCAATCAATCAATCAGAACAGCTGGAAGGGACCTTGGAGGTCTTCTAGTCCAGCCCCTGCTCAAGCAGGAGATCCTATATTAACATTCCAGATAGGGAAATGTCATTTCGTAATTATGAAATTATGAAACCAGAATGATGAAAACTGGCAATGATGAGGGTAGTCCATAGGGAGGAGGTCGGAAAAACAACACGGCGGCAATCAAAGGCAGGCAGCCCTCATTTAGTGACCATTTGAAGTTGCAACGGCACCGGAAAAAAGGGACCAATGACTGTTTTTCACACTTGCGACCGTGATGACATCCCCAGGGGGTCCTGCGATCGACATTTTCACCGTTGCTAGGCAACTGGTTGCCACGTTGCTAAGGGAGAGTGTTGTTAAATGAGTTCTGCCTCATTTTATGACCTTTCTTCCCACGGTCATTAACCGAGTAGACGGCCGTGGTTAAGCGAGTGAAAGGGTCGTGACGTGAATTTGACTTCCCCGTCGACTTTGCTGATCAGTCGGTTACCAAAGGGGATCACATGACATGGCAGGAGGAGAAGGCAGTCCTCAACTTACAACGGTTCATTTTGCGACCGTTCAAAGTCACAACAGAAGGGGGGGCGAAAAAGTCCCTCGTCGCCGTTTTTCACCTTTACGACCGTTGCGGCATCCCCCAGGGTCACGTGATCAAAATCCAGACGCTTGGCAACTGGCTTGTACTTACGATGGTTGCAGCGTCCCCCGGGGTCACGCAATCTTCCTTTTGCGACCTTTTGACAAGCCAAGTCAGTGGGGGAAGCCGGATTCGCTTAACGACTGGGTGATTAACTTGGCAAGCGCATTGATTCACTTAACAACCGAGGCAAGAAAGGTCGTACAACGGGGAAAAACTCACTTAATACAAGTCTCGCTTAGCAACATAAATGTTTGGCTCCATTATAACTCGAGGATCACCTGTAATTTGCTTCACCACACATCGGTTCTGAGATAGGGGATATCTCAGTTAACGACTGCCTTGCTTAGCAATAGAAGGATGGTCGTAAGATGAGGACTACCTATGTTTAAGGAGATCCAAATGGGGCAGAGACTCTCACTCAAGCACGCTCCAGTCAGTCCCCGCAGTGAATTTTTTTCTGCTCGCACTCTGACTCACTCACCTTGATCTCACCGATCCTGGACCACTCCTGAGACAAGCGCAAACTGTGGGGGACACAAGACGACAGGAAATCTTGACCAAAGGCTCTTTCTACAGCAGTGGTTCTCAACCTTTTTAATGCCGCGACCCCCAACCGGTCGTAAGTCGAGGACTACTCAACCGGTCGTAAGTCGAGGACTACTCAACTGGTGCAGCACCGTTTGCAGAATGGGACTTTTGGCGGGCTCAGCAGGGCAGAGACAGCCTGGACAATTCCTATTAGCTTTTGAAAGCCAATAGAATGAGACTCTATTCAAGAGAGTCTCTTCTATTGGCTTTCAAAAGCCAATAGAATAAAAGGGAGGAGCACAGCTAAGGAAAAGGGGAAAAAAATGGTGGACTGCGTTGTTTGGCGACCCCCGTGAAATGGTCGTTCGACCCCAAATGGGGTCCCGACCCACAGGTTGAGAACCACTGTTCTACAGCCTCAAGGGAGCCCACCGCCAACCCATGGCCCCCGTCCCACATTGAGCTGCGCCTGGGATTCCCATGGAGCACTGAGGCTAAAATACACAAAGAACAGTTGCTGGAATTGGGTCTGTCTAGTTTAAGGAAGAGAAGGACAAGGGGGACATGATAGCAAGCTTCCAGTATCTCAGGGGCTGCCCCAAAGAAGAGGGAGTCAAGTTACTCTCCAAAGCACCTGAAGGCAGGACAAGAAGCAACAGGTGGAAACTGATCAAGGAGAGAAGCAACCTGGAATTATGGAGAAACTTCCTGACAGTGAGGACAAGTAACCAGTGGAACAACCTGCCTCCAGAAACTGTGAATGCTCCAACACTGGAAGTTTTTAAGAAGAGACTGGACAGCCGTTTGTCTGAAATGGTATAGGGTTTCCTGGCTGAGCAGGGGGTTGGACTAGATGACCTCCAAGGTCCCTTCCAACTTGATTATTGAATTTTTTATTCTTTGTTCTGTTCTATATTCTATTCTATTCTATATTTTATTCAATTCTATTCATTCTATTTTCTATTTTTTTTATTCTATTCTATACTATTTTCTATTCCTGTTCTGTGTTCTATTGCGTTCTATGTTCTGTGCTATATTCTATTCTACTGTAATTTCTATATTCCATTCATTCCATTTTCTATTTTGTTTTCTATATTCTATTCTATTCTATTCTATTCTATTCTATTCTATTCTATTCTATTCTATTCTATTTTCTGTTCTATTCTATTATGTTCTATGTACTATATTCTATTCTATGTTCTATATTTTCTATTTTCTATTCTATTCTATTTTCTATTCTATTCTATTCTATTCTATTTTCTGTTCTATTCTATTATGTTCTATGTACTATATTCTATTCTATGTTCTATATTTTCTATTTTCTATTTTCTATTCTATTTTCTATTCTATTCTATTCTATTCTATTCTATTCTATTCTCTTTGAATTTTGATCACGTGACCCCTGGGAAAGCCTCAACAGCCATAAGTGTAAAAAAATGGCCGTAAGCCACTAATAATAATAATAATAAAGTTGGAAGGCACTCTGGAGGTCATCTAGTCTATCTCCCTGCTCAGGCAGGAAACCCTATACCATTTCAAACAAATGGTTATCCAGCCTCTTCTTTAAAGCCTCCAGTGTCAGAGCATTCACAGCTTCTGGAGGTAGGTCATTCAGCGTCACTGGAAGTTTGAACGGTCACTAAATGAACTGCCGTTAAGTTGAGGACTCTCTGTCCCTGCCGGTCGGCAAGCCCCTTCGGTTTTATCACCCGAGCGACGGACGCTGCCTCCGTTTCTAAAATCTGGCCGTTTTAAGCCCCAGTTTTCGGTGCCCTCCTAACCGCTCCGCTCCATGAGCGGTCGTAAGTCCGAGGACTGCAGGAAAACGGAGGAGGAGAAAGGCTTTGGGACGGCGGGTGGGGAAGGGGTGCGAGGGGAGGGAGACTCACTCTTTCAGGGCCAACGAGCCCCCCACCTTGGCCAAGGAATCGCCCGAACGGACGGCTTCCAGGGAGATCTGCCCGGTGAGGTCGCAGTCCTGGGAGAGTCGGAGGGAAACGTAGTTCAGGTGCAGAAGAGTCCGGAGCACCTACTCCACGGTGTAGGGGAAGCAAGATGGGCTGCCTGAGTAGTGGGGAGGGGGGGTCTCATGGGGTCTCTGAAGGCAGCCAGACCTTCTGGAAATACTCGAAGTGCACGGGATCAAGTAAGACCATGCCTGACGTGCATGCGTGTTCTATGCATGTTCACTGGTCCTTTCTGTGTTGGGGGCCTCCTTCTGTCTTTCCCATCCTCCTCCTCTTCTGTCCTTCTTCTTTTCTCCTGCTCCTTCCTCTTCTCTTTCCCCTCCTTCCTCCTCCCCTTCCTCCTCCTCCTCTCCCCTTTCTCCTCTTCCTCCTATTTCCTATTTCTTCCACCTCTTCTTCTTCTCCTCCTCCTCCTCCACCTTCCTCTTCCTCCTCCCCCTCCCGATTCCCTCCTTCTCCTCTCCTCTTACTCTTTTCTCCTCCTTTCTCCTGTTTTCTCTTCCACCTCTTCTCTTCCTCTCCTTCTCCTCTTCTCTTCCTCCTCTCTCCTGTTTCATCCTCCATCTCCTCCTCTTCTCTCCCTTCTCCTTCCCCTCCCTATTTCCTCTTTCTCCTTCTCCTCTCTATTTCCTCCTCCACCTCTTCTCTTCCTTTCCTTCTCCTCCTCTCTCCCATTTCCTCCATCTCTTCTCTTCCTTTTTCCCTTCTCTTCCTCCACCTCCTTCCTCTTCCTCCTCCTCTCTCCTGTTTCATCCATCTCTTCCTCTTCTCTTCCTCCCCTTACCCCTCCCTCCTATTTCCTCTTTCTCTTCCTCCTCTCTATTTCTTCCTCCACCTCTTGTCTTCCTTCTTCTCTTCTCTTCTCTTCCTCCTCCTCCTCTTCCTCCTTCTCCTATTTCCTCCTCCACCTTTCTTCTGTTCCTCCTCCTCCTCTCTATTTACTCCTCCATCTCTTCTCCTCTTCCTCCTCCACTTCCTCTTCCTTCTTCTTTTCTCTTTCTCCTCTCTATTTCCTCCTCCGTCTCTTCTTCTCTTCCTCCCCTGCCTCTCCTATTTCCTCCTCCTCTTCCTTCTTCTCTTCTCTTCCTCCTCTCTATTTACTCCTCCATCTCTTCTCCTCTTCCTCCTCCACTTCCTCTTCCTTCTTCTTTTCTCTTTCTCCTCTCTATTTCCTCCTCCGTCTCTTCTTCTCTTCCTCCCCTGCCTCTCCTATTTCCTCCTCCTCTTCCTTCTTCTCTTCTCTTCCTCCTCTCTATTTCCTCCTCCGTCTCTTCTCCTCTTCTTCCCCTGCCTCTCCTATTTCCTCCTCCACCTCCTCTTCCTTCTTCTCTTCTCTTCCTCCTCTCTCTTTCCTCCTCCATCTCTTCTCCTCTTCCTCCCCTGCCTCTCCTATTTCCTCCTCCTCCTCCTCTTCCTTCTTCTCTTCTCTTCCTCCTCTCTATTTCCCCCTCCATCTCTTCTCCTCTTCTTCCCCCTCCCTCCTGTTTCCTCCTCTTCTTCTCCCTCCCTTTCTTTCTAATCTGACAGAACTGCTTAGCCGAGTGTCATCTCCGCCCGGCTCCTTCCGTGCAGCTCCCTCCTTTCCCTGCTCCGATGCTTACCACGCTGAGGGTGAAGACGGGCACCAGGCTGCTGTCGGGCAGGACCACAAAGGCCTCCGCCCGGCCCAGGATGCTGACATCCAGGCCCTCGGGGTGGAAGTGCAGCTTCGGCTCCTTCCGCGCTTCCAGGTGCAGCTCCATGGGGCTCTCCGGAAACTGCCTCTTCAGCTGGAGAGGAAGAAGAGCAGAGGCTGCAGATCCACCCGAGATCCACAGATCCCCCGCCAGCTATCTCGCCCGGCCCGATTCCCCCCCCAACCCATCCGTTCTCTTTTTTTTTTAAATGAGAAAACGTTTATCGATTTTCTCATTTTCCATTTAAATATTTGAAAAGCAAAAATTCAGTAACGCACAAATATCTTTAGTACCAATCTCAAACCTATTACATTAAATATTTCCTCTCTTTCCCCCCTGGTATTTACTACCTCCTATTTAAATTAATACCCATTCTTATGATGTTGATGAAATAAAAATAGCTTTCTGACGTTGATCAATCATGTTTCGTTTATACCTATCCTCGTTGTTTTTTAACCTTCAATCTTTTTTAGACCGTCCATGTCCTGGTTAGTTTTCCCCAGTTTTGCGTTTCCCATTCATATTTAAACGTAACGTTGAATATTTATAATTTCCAAGTTTTAAACAACCCCCAATTCCCTTTCTCGCAATTCGTCACAAAATCTAATCTTTCAGGATACGCGTCTTAACTATTTGAACCCATCCGTTTTTCTTACCTCGGGAAAAAATGATCCAACGTTTTGGGTGTTCAAGCGAAACGGGACCTCTTTGGGTATCTGAAAGGGGAAATAGATTCGTTGAGGACCTAGAACAGTGGTTCTCCACCTTTTTAATGCCGTGACCCCAACCGGTCATAAGTTGAGGACTACTCAACCGGTCTTAAGTCGAGGACTACTCAACGGTGCAGCACCGTTTGCAGGATGGGACTTTTGGCGGGCTCAGCAGGGCAGAGACAGCCTGGACAATTCCTATTGGCTTTTGAAAGCCAATAGAATTAGACTCTGTTCAAGAAAGTCTATTCGATTGGCTTTCAAAAGCCAATAGAATAAAAGGGAGGAGCACAGCTAAGGAAAAGGGGGGGAAAATGGCGGACTGCGTTGTTTGGCGACCCCCGAGAAATGGTCGTTCGACCCCAAATGGGGTCCCGACCCACAGGTTGAGAACCACTGACCTAGAAGAACAGAGCTGGAAGGAGCCTCGGAGGTCATCAAGTCTGACCCCCACTGCTCAAGCAGGAGACCCTATACCATTTTGGACAAAGGGCTCTCCCGTCTCTTCTTAAAAACCTCCCTGGATGTAGCACCCACAGGTTTTTTTTCTGTTTTACAGTAACAGATAGTCCTCGACTTATGACGTCAATTGGGAGCGACGCTTCGGTCGCAGTTCACGAGGCACCCGCCCAATCAGTCTTGAGTTTTACGGCCTTTTTTTTTTTTTAGGGCACCCATGAAGTGAACCGCTTGGTTGCAAGTCCAAATCACGTGGCCGTTAAAGCGAGTTGGTCCGTCGTTAAGTGGCAACTGACTCGTATTTAGGACCGTCCCGCAGTATCCTGAGGGGGGGGTGTCACGTGATCTCCGTTTCTGACAAGCAAAGTCAACGGGGGAAGCCCAGATTGGCTGAACGACTACGTCACTCGCTTAACAACTGCGGTGATCCAGTTAAGAGCTGTAGTAAGGAAAGTCATAAAATGGAGCCAAACTCACTTAACGAATGTCTCGCTTAGCAACAGAAACTTTGGGCTCAGTTATGGTTATAGGCGTTGGTCATCCCTTCAAAAGAGGAAGGTATCTTTGGATGACCAAAGAGGCCCTCTTTGTTGTTGTTGTTGTTGTTGTTATTAATAATAATAATAATAATAACGGTATAATCATTGTCTGAATAATACAAAGACTCAAAGACTCTCTAAAAGAAGGCAAATGACCAGCTGTCTACAAGGAGTATAAACATACAAGGAACGGTTGCTGGAATTGTCTATGTCTAGTTTAATGAAGAGAAGGACGAGGGGCGACATGACTAACAAAATGAAATTCAATGGTGAAAAAAGCAAGGTTCTACATTTAGGCAAGAAAAACCAAATGCACAAGTACAGCATAGGTGGCACCATGCTCAATAGTAGTAACTGTGAGAGGGACCTCGGAGTCCTAGTAGACAATCACTTAAATATGAGCCAGCAGCTGCCAAAAAGGCCAACACAGTGCTAGGCTGCATTAACAGAGGGATAGAATCAAGATCACGCGAAGTATTAATACCACTCTTCAATGCCTTGGTAATGCCACACTTGGAATACTGCATACAGTTTTGGTCACCACGATGTAAAAAAGATGTTGAGACTCTAGAAAGAGTACAGAGAAGAGCAACAAAGATGATTAGGGGACTGGAGCTAAAACATATAAGGAATGGTTGCTAGAATTGGGTATGTCTAGTTTAACGAAGAGAAGGACAAGGGGGGACATGATAGCAGTATTCCAATATCTCAGGGGCTGCCATAAAGAAGAGGGAATTAAGCTATTTTCCAAAGCACCTGAAGGCAGGACAAGAAGCAACGGGTGGAAACTCATCAAGGAGAGAAGCAACCGAGAACTAAGGAGAAACTTCCTGACAGTGAGAACAATTAATCAGTGGAACAGCTTGCCTCCAGAAGCAGTAAATGCTCCAACACTGGAAGTTTTTAAGAAGAGACTGGACAGCCATTTGTCCGAAATGGTGTAGGGTTTCCTGCCCGAGCAGGGGGTTGGACTAGATGACCTCCAAGGTCCCTTCCAACTTTACTATTATTATTATTATATCAGCCTTCCAGTATCTCAGGGGCTGCCCCAAAGAAGAGGCAGTCAAGCTCTTCTCCAAAGCACCTGAAGGCAGGAGAAGAAGCAATGGATGGAAACTCATCAAGGAGAGAAGCAACCTAGAACTAAGGAGAAACTTCCTGACAGTTAGAACAATTAACCAGTGGAACAACCTGCCACCAGAAGTGGTTAATGCTCCAACATTGGAAGTTTTTAAGAAGAGACTGGACAGCCATTTGTCTGAAATGGTCAAGAGTTTCCTGGCTGAGCAGGGGGTTGGACTAGATGACCTCCAAGGTCCCTTCCAACATCATCATCATCATCATCATCATTATTATTATTATTATTATTATTATTATTGATCATCGCACAGTCAGCCAGATGTTCAGACTGGATTTGGCATTTTGTCTACCTATCGAGTCCTTACCCAGGACCTGGGATAGGCAGATGTGGATGTTTGATGGTATTACAGATATCGTCGCAAGATGGAAGCAGTTCCTAGTAAGGCCGCCTTTTGCAATTGACTAATAGTGAATTTGTCAATGCCAATGGTGTTCAAGTGGTGCTCCAGTTGTTTTGGGATTGCACCCAAAGCGCCTATGACTATTGGTACCACCCTTGCTTGCTTTTGCCACAGTCTTTCTATTTCTATTTGTAGGTCTTTGTATTGTGTTATCTTCTCCAATTCTTTCTCTTCTATTCTGCTATCTCCAGGCTCTGTCACATCCACTATCCAGACTTTTTTGTCTTTCTTATCGACAATTGTTAAGTCTGGGGTGTTATGTTGCAGGTGCTTGTCTGTTTGAATTCTGAAGTCCCAGAGCAGTTTAATTTTATCATTTTCCATGACTTTCTCTATTTTATGATCTCACCAGTTTTTGCTTACAGGCAAATGATATTTTTTGCCCATCTTCCAATGCACCATTGTTGCTACTTTATTATTATTATTATTATTATTATTATTATTATTATTGGTCATCGCACAGGCAGCCAGATGTTCAGACTGGATTTGGCATTTTGTCTACCTATCGAGTTCCTTACCATTATTATTATTATTATTATTATTATTATTATTATTATTATTAACCCTCCCTTCCCCACCATCCAGTCTCAAAATCTGGAGAAGCTTCTGGGATGAGAAGCGAAAGGTCTTCAAAGGAAAAACAAGGACGTCCAGTTGCCCCCTTCAACAAAGCACCTTAGGGATGGCTTGGACGACCCACTTGTAGGACAAGCCCCGTCCTCTACTTCTGGTGGGTCAAGGTGGGAAGAAGATACGAAAGAGTCATTCCTCCTTGGAGCTGGGATAATCCCCGGAGAACCCTTACCGTCTTGTCGGTGTATTTCACCCGGAACATATTTCCCGTGAAGTACACAAAGGCCGCTGAGTTGACCAGAAAATCGGAGACCCCGATGACAAACATGGAGTGGGACCCGTCAGGTAGGAGGATGGGGGTCGGCCTGAGGGGGCTTCTTTCACGCTCCTGCACCGAGAAGAACTCCCCCTGAAAGACGAGAGGAAAAACGGGGAGGTCAGTCCCGTCTCTTTCAACTGGTGGGTCAACTCAATGCCGTGTGTGACGTTCTCCACGTGGAGGAGGAGGAGGAGGAGGAGGAGGAGAAGGGGAGGAGTAACAACAACAACAAGGTTGGAAGGGACCTTGGAGGTCATCTAGTCCAACCCCCTGCTCAGGCAAGAAACCCTCTGCCGTTTCAGACTTCTTCAGGAGAAAAGGAGGAGAGAAAGAAGAAGAAGATGGGGAGGAGGAGGAGAAGAGAAAGAAGGAGGAAGAGGAGGAGAAGGAGAACGAGGAGGAGGAGAGAAAGAAGGAGGAGGAACAGGAGGAGGAGGAGGAGAAGAAGAGGAAGAAGGAGGAAGAAGAGGAGAAGAAGGTGGAGGTGGTGGAGGAGAAGAGAAGGAGAAGGAGGAGAAGGAGGAGGGACAGGAGAAAGAGGAAGAGGTGGAAGAGGAGGAGGAGGAGGAGGAGGAGAAGTAGCTCTCAACTGGTGCCCAAAAGGTTGGATTCAGCAATCAAAATGGAGCTGGAAGGGACCTTGGAGGTCTTCTAGTCCAGCCCCCTGCCCAAGCAAGAGACCCTATAACATTTCAAATAGGTGGCTGTCCAGTCTCTTCTTAAAAGCATCCAGTGATGGAGCGCCCACAACTTCTGGGGGCAGGTGGTTCCACTGGTTAATTGTCCTCACTGTCAGGAAATTTCTCCTTAGTTCCAGGTTGCTTCTTTCCTTGATGAGTTTCCATCCATCCACACGTGGCTGGTTGAGGAATTCTGGGAGTTGAAGTCCACAAGTCATAAAAGAGCAAAGTTTGAAGACCCCTGGTCTAGGGTCTCCTGCCTCAATAGGGGGTTGGACTAGATGACCTCCAAAGTCCCTTCCAACTTTGTTGTTGTTGTTGTTGTTGTTGTTATTATTATTATTAACTGAGTCCGCGATGAATGCTGTGTGCCTTTGTCAGGGGATTACCTTGAAATCCAGATTTCCGTAATCGTCTGTGATCTCTGGTTTGCTCACCAAGGAGAAGTCAAACGCTGCTACGGAGTCTATCTGGGCCCAAACTAGACAAGAACAACAGGAAAGCAACATTCAAGGTCTGAGAGAGCCTGGGAAGGAGAAGACTCGGGGTTTGAACCTGACCGTGGTAGGCATACTCACGCTCTCTGTTTCTCAAATACTGTGAAAAACGATCCACGTATTTCTTGAATTCTGGGCACACCTGGAAGGGAAGGAAAAACTGACCATGAAGAGAGAGACAGCATAGAAAAATCTTTTCAGTTCTCTAGTGTCCTTGCTGGGTCCTTTAAGCAAGAAAGACCTTCAGCCCCCATTTGTATAGTAAAGGTATACGTGACTGAAGGTCAAGTGGATTACAGAATAGAATAGAATAGAATAAGAAATAATAGGAATAGGAAATAGAACAGAACAGAACAGAACGGAACGGAACAGAATGGAACGGAGTGGAGTGGAGTGAAATGGAATAGGGAATAGAGAATAGAATAGAATAGAATAGAATAGAATAGAATAGAATAGAATAGAATAGAATAGAATAGAATAGAATAGAATAGAATAGAATAGGGAATAAGGAATAAGGAATAGAATAGAATGGAATGGAGTGGAGTGGAATGGAATAGGGAATAGGGAATAGAATAGAATAGGGAATAGGGAATAAGGAATAAGGAATAAGTAATAGAATAGAATAGAATAGAATAGAATAGAATAGAATAGAATAGAATAGAATAGAATAGAATAGAATAGAATAGAACAGGCTTTTCAACCAGTGGTACGGGTACTACCTGTAGTACATTGGCATCTGGCACGTGGTACGCGACCATCCTAGAAAAGGGGTAGCGGGGGAGGGGAATGAGCTGAACCGGTGGCAGCACCACACAAGCCTGAGCGAGAGACGGCTGGAGCTGCAGGGCTGTCAGGGCTCAGCGGAAGCGCCAGGATCAGCGCCAGGTTCCAGCTGGAGCTCAGCACTGATCCTGGGGCTTCTGCTGAACCCAGAAGAAGCGCCGATCAGCTGGAATGTTGCAGCCTCTCCAGGGTCTTGTGATTTACATTCAGAGGCTTGGCAACTGATTCCTATTTATGACGGTCACAGTGTCCCAGGGTCATGTGAAGTGATCAAAACCTGCTGCAACCACCCAGCAGATGGGGGGAATAAAAACCAAACACCCCCCCCCCAATCCTCAACAGAAATCCTCACAACAACGAAAACCTCGGACAGGAGGAAGAGCGCCGCCAGGTGGGCAGGCAGGTGTCTCGCTCGGCTGTGGCTTGGGGGGCACTTTTTTCAGTGCCATTGTAACTTCAAACAGTCACTAAGCGAACTGTTGTAAGTCGAGGACTATCTGTACTTTATCACTTTTTTCCTCTTTTTTTTGGTCATCGAGTTTTTGACACCTTGCTGGGCAACTGGAGGTACTTGGATGTTGCCATATCCTAAAAGTGGTACAATGGGTGAAAAGGTTGAAAAGCCCTGTTCTAGTCCACCCCCCTGTTGAAGCAGGAAAACTATGCTATCTCAGACAGATGAATGTGTAATCCCTTCTTAAAAGCCTCCAGTGATGAAGCACCCATGATTTCTGGTGGCAAGCTGTTCCACTGGCTAATTGTCCTCACTGTTAGGAACTTTCTCCTTAATTCCAGGTTGCTTCTCTCTCTGATCAGTTTCCAACCGTTGTTTCTCATCCTTCCCTCTGGTGCTTTGGTGAACAACCTGACCCCCTCTTCTTTGGGATAGCCCCTCAGATACTTATAGTAGTAGTAAAGTTGGAAGGGACCTTGGAGGTCATCTAGTCCAACCCCCTGCTCGGGCAGGAAACCCTACACCATTTCGGACAAATGGAACCCTTCTATCATGTCTCCCCTATTTCTTCTTTTCTTTAAACCAGCCAAACCCAAGTCCCGCAGCCGTTCCTTGTACGTTTTACTCTCCAGGCCTTGGATCATCTTAGTTGCTCTTCTCTGGACTTTTTCCAAGGTCTCAACATCTTTTTTGTGATAGGGTGACCAAAACTGGCTGCAGTCTTTGGCTTCCTCAGTGATTTTGCTTGTCGGAAAAGGGCAAAAGGGGATCACAGGACCTTCCCCCCCCCTGGGAACACAGCGACCGTCACAAATATGAGCCAGTGGCCAAATGTCCAAATTTTGATCAGGTGACCCTGGGGGATGCTGCAACGGGTTTTAAGTGTGAAAAGTCATAAACCCCTTTTTCCAGTGGCATCGTAACTTCAGAAGCCGTAAGTCATTTTTTTTGACTCCTTGTGACTTCGAACCGTCCCTCAACAAACGCTCGCCAAGTCAAGGATCCTCTATAGGTCGTCCCCTCGCATCGGCATCTTTTTTTTTTCATCGTGCCATTTTTCTTCATCCCGGCCTACACTGCACGGACTAGCTTGAAATCCTTGGGGACGGGGGGGGGGGAAGAAAGCATGCAAAACAAACAGGTAAACAGCTAGAGCAAGGATGGTGGATGAATGGATGGATGGATGGATGGGCCATTTCTAGGCTCGCTACCCAATGCTGGGCTGCATTAACAGAGGGAGAGAATCAAGATCAGGTGAAGTGTTGATACCACTTTACAAGGCCTTGGTAAGGCCACACTTGGAATACTGCATCCAGTTTTGGTTTCCACGATGTAAAAAAAAATGTTGAGACTCTAGAAAGAGGACAGAGAAGAGCAATAAGGATGATCAGGGGACTGGAGGCTAAAACATATAAGGAACGGTTGCTGGAATTGGGAATGTCCAGTTTAATGAAGAGAAGGATGAGGAGGGGGACATGATAGCAATTTTCCAATATCCCAGGGGTTGCCACAAAGAAGAGGGAGTCAAACTATTCTCCAAAGCACCTAAGGACAGGTCAAGATTAATACCACTTTACAAGGCCTTGGTAAGGCCACACTTGGAATCCTGCATCCAGTTTTGGTCTCAACAATGTAAAAAAGATGCTGAGACTCTAGAAAGAGTACAGAGAAGAGCAACAAAGAGGATCAGGGGACTGGAGGCTAAAGCATATAAAGAACGGTTGCTGGAATTGGGCATGTCTAGTTTAATGAAGAGAAGGACGAGGGGGGACATGATAGCAAGCTTCCAGTATCTCAGGGGCTGCCCCAAAGAAGAGGGAGTCAAGCTCTTCTCCAAAGCTCCTGAAGGCAGGACAAGAAGCAACGGATGGAAACTCATCAAGGAGAGAAGCAAACGTAGAAATAAGGAGAAACTTCCTGACAGTGAGAACAATTAACCAGTGGAACAACCTGCCTTCAGAAGCGGGGAACGTTCCAACACTGGAAGTTTTCAAGAAAAGACTAAGCAGCCATTTGTCTGAAATTGTATAGGGTTTCCTGCCTGAGGCAGGGGGTTGGACTAGATGATCTCCAAGGTCCCTTCCAACTTTATTATTATTATTATCATTATTATTATTAATCACTGCACTGTCAGCCAGATGTTCAGACTGGATTTGGCATTTTGTCTACCTATCGAGTCCTTACCCAGGACCTGGGATAGGTAGATGTGGATGTTTGATGGTATTACAGATATCGTCGCAGGATGGAGGCAGTTCCTAATAAGGCCGCCTTTTGCAATTGACTAATAGCGAATTTGTCAATGCCAATGGTGTTCAAGTGGTGCTCCAGTTGTTTTGGGATTGCACCCAAGGAGCCTATGACTATTGGTACTACCCTTGCTTGCTTTTGCCACAGTATTATTATTATTATTATTATTATTATTATTATTATTATTATTATTATTATCTGTCCGGCATGTCACCTGCTCACAGTGAAATCGGAGCCCTCACTTCCTTCCTGCCTCTGCCAATCATTCTCCGGGGATACATCCTGATAAAGTTGCAGGAGGTGGCTGGGAAAAACGCAGACAGACACCTGTGCATTCCACCTGGCTGGGAAAAAAGGCGGCGGAGTGAGCCCCCCTGATTCAGACGGGGCCTTGGGGGCGGGGGGAACCATCTCTGCGCTAACAAGCTGAAAGATAAATTGAGCTTCTTTAATGAAAGCCAATCTACCTGTTGAAAACTCAGGAAGGTTTTTGCCTTCTCATAAATCTCCTTTCAAAAGGCTCCGTGAGAACTTTGCGCGCGGGCCAAGAATCTGATGCACATCGCCTGGCCAGGGGTGTGTGCGGATTTTACACACGGGAGGATATGCCCGGTCTGTTTCCCACTGATAAGAGAAGCGTATCCTCAACTTAAAAGTAGTCCTCGACTTACAACATTTCGTTTAGTGACTGTTGGAAGTTACAACGGCTTATCACTGCTGATTCACACTTACGACCATGGTCAACCCGATCGAAATTCGGAGACATGGCCACTGACTCATATTTACGATGGTCACGGTGTCCCCCCAGGCTCATGTGACCAGCAAAGTCAGCTGGGAATCTTGTTTCACTTAACAACCACGTGACTCAATGAACAACTGCAGCAACCCACTTAACGACGATGGAAAAAAGGTGGTAAAATGGGACAAAACTCAATTAACAAATGTCTTGCCTTTAGCCACAGAAATTTTGGGTTCCAGTCGTGGCCGTAAGCCGAGGATTAGCTGTTACGGTCGCCTCTAAGCGAGACCAGCGATTAATAAGTTAGGTAAATAAATAAAGATTTGCCTTCGGGAGGTTGGTATGGAAACGATGAGAAGGAATTCTGGGAAACGCAGTCCCAAGGCACCTGAGAATGCTGGTCTCAGCGTCTTTGTATTTTAATCTTAATATTTATTTTGTTTTCATAGTTTAAGGTTTTATCTTGGTGGCAAGTTGCCCAGAGTCACCTCTGGGCAAGAACAGGCAGCATATCAATTAATTAATTAATTAATTAATTAATTGAACAACGGTGGCTGGATTTGGGTATGGCCAGTCTAGAGAAAAGAAGGACGAGGGGGGACAGGATAGCAGTCTTCCAGTATCTCAGGGACTGCCCCAAAGAAGAGGGAGTCAAGCTATTCTCCAAAGTGCCTGAAGGCAAGACAAGAAGCAACAGATGGGAACTAATCAAGGAGAGAAACAACCTAGAACTAAGGAGGAATTTCCTGACAGTGAGAACAATTAACCAGTGGAACAGCCTGCTTCCAGAAGCGGTGAATGCTCCAACACTGGAAATTTTTAAGAAGAGACTGGACAGCCATTTGTCTGGAATGGTATGTTTCCCGCCTGAGCAGGGGGTTGGACTTGATGACCTCCAAGATCCCTTCCAGCTTCTATTCTATTCTATTCTATTCTATTCTATTCTATTCTATTCTATTCTATTCTATTCTATTCTATTCTATATTCTATTCTATTCTATTCTATTCTATTCTCCAAAGCCCCTGAAGGCAGGACGAGAAGCAACGGATGGAAATTAACCAAGGAGAGAATCAACCTAGAACTAAGGAGAAACTTCCTGACAGTGAGAACAATTAACCAGTGGAACAACCTGCCTCCAGACGTTGTGGACGCTCCATCTCTGCATCTTTTAAAGAAGAGACTGGACAGCCTTTGGTCAGAAATGGTACAGGCTTTCCTGCTTGAGCAGGGGGTTGAACTAGAAGACCTCCAAGGTCCCTTCCAGCTCTGTTCTGAATTGCCAAAAAAAATCTTTAGATTTGGAAGGCTGGTATGGGAAGCGATGAGAAGGAAGCAAAATGGAGTGATCCACCCAGACATGGCGATGGAGCAATGAAGATGGATGGACACTCGATGGCTTTTGACCTCAGTCGATGGGAGGACCCGCTTTGAGGCAAAGAGATCCCAAATCTTACTTGTTGATTGATGTCGGTGATCAGGGTCATCTTGAGACTTTGGGAGATCCAAGTGTAGAGCTGTCTGCAAGAAAAAAAAGCATGATGGACTCAGCCACAGCCTGGTCACTGCCAAGACTTTTGATTGGGGGGGGGGGTTCCAATCAGGGTCTTACTAAAGAGCACTGGGGATGGGGGCTATGATAGCTGCCCTCATGGGGGGAGAATTGGAGACAAAACCCCTCAGAACTCAGAAACCTGTCCATTGCGTAAGAAGAAAGGAAGGTTGAAGGAGAAACCCAGTCTGGTTGCCTCCAGAAGTTCTGGGATGCTCCATCACTGGAGATTTTTTAAGAACAGATTGGACAACCCTTTGTCTGGACTGGGATAGGGCCTCCTGTCTGAGTAGGGGGTTGGACTAGAAGACCTCCAAGGCCCCCTTCAACTCTTATTCTGGTTGACGCCATGGAGATGGAGATGTTCCTTCACGAAGTCCCAAGACCTTCTCCATACCACCTGCCTAGGGCACACAGCTCCATTCACATCACACCAGAAGGTAAGGTTGGGGTGCCCACAGTCCCACAGGGCCACCTTAGGCCCAGGAAACAGATTGCCTGTCTCCAGCCTCTAGGACAGGGGTCTTCCAACTTGGTCCTCTTAGGACCGGTGGACTTCAACTCCCAGAATTCCTCATTCGGCCATTTTGATGAAACTGCGAGCTTGGATCCAGACCAGGGGTCTTCCAGCTTGGCCCTTCTATGACTGGTGGACTTCAACTCCCAGAATTCCTCAGCCAGCGTGCCTGGCTGAGGAATTCTGGGAGTTGAAGTCCACAAGCTGGGGTCTTCCAACTTGGCCTTTTTAGGACTGGTGGACTTCAACTCCCAGAATTCCTCAGTCGGCCATTTTGATGAAACCACGAGCTTGGATCCAGACCAGGGGTCTTCCAACTTGGCCCTTCTATGACTGGTGGACTTCAACTCCCAGAATTCCTCAGCCAGCATGCCTGGCTGAGGAATTCTGGGAGTTGAAGTCCACAAGCTGGGGTCTTCCAACTTGGCTCTTTTATTCCTCAGCCAGCGTGCAACAGAAATTTTGGGCTCAGTTGTGGATGTAAATCGAGGAGGAATTGTGCTTTCCCAGAATGGAACAGTTCAAGACGGCTCACTTTTGGATGGTGAAGATGACATGGATCAAACCAGTGTACAAGGAGCAAAATGGAAAAGGCCAGCGCATAGCACAATTCAATATGTGGCTAAAGGAGTGGTGTAAAGGGGAAGGCTTTGGATATATTAGTCACGATGTCTGTAGCTGGTCCAATGAAAAGATGTACAAAAGAGATGGTTTGCATCCATCAAAGAAAGGGACTGAGTTACTCGGCTATAAATTCACAGATTTTCTGGAGGAAAATTTAAACTAAACAGCAGGGACAGTGAGTTAATTGATACAGAACATCCCTGTCCCTGGCAATCTAAAAATTATAGGGCTATCAGTGCATGTAAGAATACCAACCTTGCTGTCAAGCAAAATCAAGCCTGTAATAGTGAGTGCCACACAAAGTGCACTAACCAAATAGGTGGTAAGACAATAGGGGAACTCAGGCACCACACAAGTTATGTAGGAAGCAAACACAGGGCCACTCACAAAGGATTCAAATGTCTATACACCAATGCACAGAGTATGAATATCAAACAGGGTGAACTAGAAATTCAGGTTAATGAGGGCAGATATGATATTGTTGCCATTATGGAAACATGGTGGGATGAAACCCACACATGGAACACACAGCTAGAGGGATTTAAATTATTTAAAAGAAACAGACCAAATAAAAGGAGGTGGAGTTGCTCTCTATATAAGAAATAACTACATCTCTACAGAAATAGAGCACAACAATGATAAAAACTGTCTTGAATGCATTTGGGTCAATAGAAAAGGGGGAAAAAATGACATTGCCAAAGGTGTATACTACAGGCCACCCAACCAAACAGAGGAAATAGATGAACTTTTTGCTAGTCAGCTAACTAAAGTATGTAGGAAGCACATCACAATAGTAATGGGGGACTTTAACTACCCTGACATCAACTGGGAGACAAACTCTGCACCAAGTGGAAGATCAAATAGGTTCCTTACAAACCCAGCAGACAACTTTGTCTCCCAAAAAGTACAGAAGGGAACTAGGGGATTAGTCATTTTGGATCTAATTCTCACTAACAGAGATGAAATGATAGAAGGTGTTGAAGCCATAGGAACCCTGGGAGGAAGTGATCATGTAATATTGAAATTCAACATTATGGAAGCACAAGCAATAGAACACAGTCAAACTAGAGTCTTGGACTTCAAGAGAGCTAATTTCAATAAACTTAGAGAGGGATTGGGAAGGATTCCATGGATGAGAATCCTCCAGGGGAAAACAACTCAAGAAGCTTGGGAAATTTTGAAAAATGAGATAATAAAAGCCCAGTCTAGCACAATACCAACAAAGAGGAAAAATAACAGCTCTCAAAAGAAACCAGCACGGCTGCATAAAGAACTCTCTGACAAATTGAAAGATAAAAAGGACAAGTATAGAAAGTGGAAAGAGGGGAACATAACTAAGTCAGAATATCAGCAAATAGCACGAGCCTGCAAAGATGAAGTGAAGAAAGCCAAGGCTCAAAATGAACTAAGGCTTGCGACCAAAGTCAAAAATAACAAAAAAAGCTTCTTTCAACATGTAAAAAAACAAGAAAAAAGTGAAGGAAATGATTGGTCCATTAGTGGGTGAAAGTGGCAAGAAGGTGACAAGCAACAGGGAGAAAGCAGAACTATTTAATTCATTTTTTGCATCTGTCTTTACACAAAGGGAAAAAACAGACCAACCTATCGAAAACAGTGCCATAAAAAAACAGAATAGAAATGTAAGTTAGGATAGGTAGGAAAATGGTAAGTGAGCACCTGTCCAGCCTAGACGAGTTCAAATCGCCAGGACCAGATAGATTACATTCCAAGGTTCTCCAGGAACTGGCAGATGTGATCTCAGAACCACTGAATTATATTTTTCAAAGACCCTGGAGCACTGGGGAACTACTAGAGGACTGGAAAAGAATTGATGTAGTTCCCATCCTCAAAAAAGGAAAAAAAATGGATCCAGGAAATTACAGACCTATCAGCCTGACCTCAATACCTGGGAAGATCCTGGAAAAGATAATCAAACAACGAATCAATGAACACCTAGAGGCAAACAAAGTCATTACTAAAAGCCAACAAGGGTTTGTCAAAAATAGATCATGCCAGACAAATCTTATTGCATTCTTTGACCAATTGTCAAAATTAGTGGATCAGAGGAATGCTGTGGACATAATTTACTTGGACTTCAGTAAGGCATTTGATAAAGTAGATCACAACCTACTACTTGACAAGATAGAAAAATGTGGGGTAGATAGAACCACCACCAGATGGATCTGTAGCTGGCTGACCGGCTGTACTCAGCGTGTGGTCCTCAATGGAACCGCAACTAGATGGAGGGAAGTGTGTAGTGGGGTGCCCCAGGGCTTTGTACTGGGCCCAGTGCTCTTTAATATCTATATCAACGATTTGGATGTGGGGATAGATGGGGAACTCATCAAATTTGCAGACGACACCAAGCTGGCAGGAATAGCCAACACTCCAGAAGACAGGCTTAGGATACAGAAGGATCTGAACAAACTGGAACACTGGGTGCTATCTAAAAAATGAAATTCAATGGTGAAAAAAGTAAGGTTCTACATTTAGGCAAGAAAAACCAAATGTACAGGTATAGTATAGGGGGTACCTTGCTCAATAGTAGTAACTGTGAGAGGGACCTCTGAGTCCTAGTGGACAATCCCTTAAATAGGAGCCAGCCGTGTGCTGCAGCTGCCAAAAAGGCCAACGCAGTGCTAGGCTGCATTAACAGAGGGATAGAATCAAGGTCATGTGAAATATTAATACCACTTTACAATGCCTTGGTAAGGCCACACTTGAAATCCTGCATTCAGTTTTGGTCACCACAATGTAAAAAAGATGCTGAGACTCTAGAAAGAGTGCAGAGAAGAGCAACAAAGATGATCAGGGGACTGGAGGCTAAAACATATAAGGGATGATTGCTGGAATTGGGAATGTCTAGTTTAATAAAGATAAGGACGAGGGGGGACAGGATAGCATTGGTCCAGTATCTCAGGGGCTGCCACAAAGAAGAGGGAGTCAAGCTCTTCTCCAAAGTGCCTGAAGGCAGGACAAGAAGCAACGGATGGAAACTAACCAAGGAGAGAAGCAGCCTGGAACTAAGGAGAAATTTCCTGCCAATGAGATTGATTAACCAGTGGAACTACCTGCCTAGAGAAGTGGTGAATGCTGCAATACTGGAAGTTTTTAAGAAGAGACTGGAGAGCCATTTGTTTGAAATGGTACAGGATTTCTTGCCTGAGCAAGGGGTTGGACTAGATAACCTCCAAGGTCCCTTCCAACTTTACTATTATTATTATTATTATTATTATTATTATTATTATTATTATTATTATTATTATTATTATGGATCATCACACAGTCAGCCAGATGTTCAGACTGGATTTGGCATTTTGTCTACCTATCGAGTCCTCACCCAGGACCTGGGATAGACAGATGTGGATGTTTGATGGTATTACAGATATCGTCGCAGGATGGAAGCAGTTCCTATTCTTATTCTTATTATTAAACATGTGAAGACAGGGCTTTATGGCCTACCTTTTTGGCCCCAAAAAGTCAACGTCGGGAATGTTGGAGACGCAGCCGATGTACTGCACCAGGGCTCGTCCCCCATCATCCACGTCCAGTCCAAAGAGGGCCGTGAGGGACAGTCCATTGATGTTGATCTGGACCATGCCATCATCCTGTCTGAAGGGACGGAGAGAGATCTGTGAGCTGCCCACCTTGGTCAAATCTCCACTGCTAGAAGGGAGTGAGGTTTACAGAGGAGGAGGAGGAGGAGGAGGAGGTGGTGGTGGTTTGTGGGGACCTGGTGCTCTCTGAGCTTGGTTGTTTTCTTGCAGACACTTCAGTAGGGAACATCATCAGCACTAGAAGGGAGTGGGTTGTAGAGAGGAGGAGGAGGAGGAGGACTGTAGGGTTCTTGGTGATCTCTGATGTTTATCTTGCAGACATTTCATGACCAAACTAGGGAACATCATCAGGGCTTGAATGGGATGTGTGGAGAGGAGGAGAGGGAGGAGGAGGAGGAGGCGGCGAGGGGAAGGGGGAGGAGTTTTGTGGAGTCCTTGGTGGTCTCTGAGCATGGTTGTTTTCTTGCAGACATTTCATTACCCAACTAGGGAACATCATCAGCACTAGAAGGGAGTGGGTTGTGGAGAGAAGGAGGAGGAGGAGGAGGAGGGGAGGAGGAGGAGGAGGAGGAGGAGGAGGAGGAGGAGGAGGAGGGGAGGAGGAGGAGGAGGACTGTAGGGTTCTTGGTGATCTCTGATGTTTATCTTGCAGACAATTCATGACCAAACTAGGGAACATCATCAGGGCTTGAATGGGGTGTGTGGAGAGGAGGAGGAGGAGGAGGAGGAGGAGGAGGAGGAGGAGGAGGAGGAGGAGGAGGAGGAGGAGGAGGAGGAGGAGGAATTTGTGGAGTCCTTGGGGCTCTCTGAGCTGGGTTGTTTTCGGGCAGACATTTCATTGTCCAACTAGGGAACATCATCAGGGCTAGTAGGGTGGTGGGGTTTGCAGAGTGGAGCAGGAGGAGAACTGTGGGGTCCTTGGTGCTCTCGGAGCTTGGTTCTCTTGAGGGAACCACCAATGGGACTCCTATCCAATCTACATTACAAGAAGCTTGAAGGACCTTGGCATGTATGGACCCTCTTGTCGAGGACTAGGGGGGACATGATAGCAGCCTTCCAGTATCTCAGGGGCTGCCACAAAAAAGAGGGGGGTCAAATTATCCACCAAAGCACCGGAAGACAGGACAAGAAAGAGGGAATTAAGCTATTTTCCAAAGCACCTGAAGGCAGGACAAGAAGCAACGGATGGAAACTAATCAAGGAGAGAAGCAACCTAGAACTAAGGAGAAACTTCCTGACAGTGAGAACAATTAACCAGTGGAACAACCTGCCTCCAGAAGCGGTGAATGCTCCAACACTGGAAGTTTTTAAGAAGAGACTGGACAGCCGTTTGTCTGAAATGGTCTAGGGTTTCCTGCCTGAGCAGAGGGTTGGACTAGATGACCTCCGTGATCCCTTCCATCTCTGTTATTCTGCCCTATGCCAGGTAAATCCCAAATCCGTAACTTGCCTCCTGGACTCCCTTCCTCAGACCCCCAACTCCCATGGTATAGGGTTTTCTGCCTGAGCAGGGGCTTGGACTAGATGACCTCCAAGGTCCCTTCCATCATCATCACCACCCTACCACCACCACCACCATCATCATTATTATTATTACTATTACTATGGATCATCGCACAGTCAGCCAGATGTTCAGACTGGATTTGGCATTTTGTCTACCTATCGAGTCCTTACCCAGAACCTGGGATAGGCAGATGTGGATGTTTTGATGGTATTACAGATATCGTCGCAGGATGGAAGCAGTTCCTAGTAAGGCCGCCTTTTGCAATTGACTAATAGCGAATTTGTCAATGCCATGGTGTTCAAGTGGTGCTCCAGTTGTTTTGGGATTGCACCCAAGGAGCCTATCACTATTGGTACTACCCTTGCTTGCTTTTGCCACAGTCTTTCTATTTCTATTTGTAGGTCTTTATATTTTGTTATCTTCTCCAGTTCTTTCTCTTCTATTCTGCTATCTCCAGGCACTGCCACGTCCACTATCCAGACTTTTTTGTCTTTCTTATCGACAATTGTTAAGTCTGGGGTGTTATGTTGCAGGTGCTTGTCTGTTTGAATTCTGAAGTCCCAGAGCAGTTTAATTTTATCATTTTCTATGACTTTCTCTATTTTATGATCCCACCAGTTTTTGCTTACAGGCAAATGATATTTTTTGCAGATCTTCCAATGCACCATTGTTGCTACTTTGTCATGCCGCTGCTTGTAGTCAGTCTGTGCAATCTTCTTGCAACAGCTTACCAGGTGGTCCACTGTTTCTTCAGCTTCTCTATTACTACTACTACTACTGCTGCTGCTGCTGCTGCTGCTGCTGCTGCTGCTGCTACTACTACTACTACTACTACTACTACTACTACTACTATTATTATTATTATTATTATTATTATTATTATCCCCAAGAATACTTACCCAAACCAATATTTGTTCTTCCAATTGGTGCTGAGCACAACTTGAGCGTTCCGGATGATCAGTCGAATCCCTGTTTCCTCGGCAAACTCAGCCTCTGAGTCCTTCACCTCAACTTGTTTGATTTTGATGCTGCGAAGGAGAACAGGAAAGAGGCAGGAAGTGTTCTTCCTTGTATATGCCAGAATACATTTTTCAGGGCCATGAAGGCTCCGGTGTATCGTGTTGAAAGCCATAAAATCCTGACGAAAAGAATTTCGGGAACTGCCCTGTGTTCAACGCAAGCTCTACAAATTGGCCTTGACTTAACCACTCAAAATGTCTGTTGTTAAGTCAGACGTTGGTTAAGTGAGTTTTTGTCCCATTTTACGACCTTGGATGTGATTCGTTGCAGTTGTTTTGGTTTTTTAAAAAATAATATTTTATTAATTTTCCAACTTTACATTTAAGTTATTTAAAAAGCAACGTGGTGGCTGGGTTAATCAACAGTTCGATAACAAAATGTTTAGTGCAAATCTCAAGTTACAACCTCTCTCTTCCCCTTAATATTTACCGTCTTGTATTCAAGCTAATCCAGTTCTTATTATATCAACTCAGTAAAAACATAATAATTACATTGATCAATAAAATTTTAGCTTATCTGTATCTTAATTACATTTTACATTCAATCTTCGTAAACAATCCATATCCTGTTATTAATTTCCCCCCAGTTTTTAGTTTCCCATCAATACTCCAATTTAACCTTTGATATATATAATTTTCAGGCTTTAGGAAACCAAGATTTCCTTTATCTCAATTCATAACAGAATCTAATATCCAAAATACACATTTTATCTATTTGAATGTAGTCTTGTTCTATTTCCTAAAAGTTATCTATTTCCCACCATATTAAATCATCTCCTTAATAATACAATAGCCCCTTTAATAAATCAAAACCATTATATATATATATATATATATATATATATATATATATATATATATATATATATATATATATATATATATATATATATATATTGCCTGGGTTAATCAATAAATTAAACATATTCATAATAATTAATATTTTTTTCTTTTAGGTCTAATTTTTAAATATTGAACAGATAAAATCCTTATTTTCAACTAAATTCAAAATATTTTAAATCCAACAACCAAAATTCCCCTTATCTCAACTTCTCTCTTTAACCCTCTAATTAATAATATGAAATCCCCTCTAATAAATCAAAACCCCAATTTTCTTCAGCCTTATTCTGGCTTTCTTCTTTTGCCAACTAGGCTTCTATATCAGTGCTTTTAGATCGTCAAATAGATCTCCCTCTATTATTATATATGTCATTTGAAATAAAGGAGACCATTTAATTGCCATTTTTATGGAAGGACTAGTAGGGTTTCCTGCCTGGGCAGGGGTTGGACTAGATGACCTCTGAGGTCCCTTCCAATTCTGTTATTCTGTTATTTAGTGGAATAACGTGCCTCTGGAAGCTGTGAATGCTCCAACCCTGGAAGATTTTAAGAAGAGACTGGACAGCCATTTGTCTGAAATGGTATAGGGTTTCCTGCCTGAGCAGGGGGTTGGACTAGATGACTTCCAAGGTCCCTTCAAACATTATTATTATAATTATTAATAATAATAATAAGAAGAAGAAGAAGAGGAGGAGTAGGAGGAGGAAAAGAAGAAGAAGAAGAAGAAGAAGAAGAAGAGGAAGAGGAAGAGGAGGAGGAGAAGAAGAAGAAGAAGAAGAAAAAGAAGAAGAAGAAAGAGGAGGAGGAGGAGGTGGAGGACTGTGGGGTATTGCTGCTCTCTGAGCTTGATTACTTTCTTGCAGACATTTCATTACCAAACTAGGTAACATCATCAGTGCTAGAAGGGAGTGGGGAGTGGAGAAGAAGAAGATGATGATGAAGAAGAAGAAGACGAAGAAGGAGGATGGGACCTTGGAAGTCATCTAGTCCAACCCCCTGCTCAGGCAGGAAACCCTATGCCATTTCAGACAAATGGCTGTCCAGTCACTTCTTAACAACCCTGGAAGTTTTTAAGACCTCCAAGATCTCTTCCAACTCTATCATCATCATCATCATCATCATCATCATCATCATCATCATCATCATCATTATTAACCGTGATGAGAAAGGTCGTAAAATGGGGCAAAAGTCACCTAACAAAGGTCTCACTTTGACCAGAGAACTCTGGGGCTCTGTTGTGGTCCTAAAGCCAAGGACTACCTCTACTTTAGCCGAGGAGGCAGCTGGGCCCAGCCTTACTTTGAGAAGGACAAAGAGACTTCTCCCAACAGGGGCTCGTTGTAACTGTTGCTTTGATCCTGGATTTTCTCCTCCCTGAGTTGTGACAGAAGCGTCTCCAACGCCACGTCCTTCACTGCAAAGAGTTAGCGAGAGTCAAGGTCAACAGGAAGGACTTTATATAAAACATTTCCTAGAGGACACTCGCCACCAGCAAGATTGGCAAACATAATTAAGAACATGTCGGATAGACATTGGAAATGTAAACATAAGTCAGGTACTTATTATCATGTATGTGTTGTAATTCCTCACCAGCCAGCGGATCTAACAGCTGAGTCTGAGGACTCAGAGGAGGAGGAAGAGGAGGGGCCTGGAGTGAGATCGGAGTCAGAGGAAGGCTCTGAGGAGCTCCAAGACTTACGGTCAGACAAGGAGCCTGGCCCCTCTACTCGCGCTCAGGCTGAGACGCAATTGTGCTGGGAGTCTTGAGTTGGGCAGTGATGAAGAACAGCTGGGACAAATCCCGGATGCACGAAAGCGCAGGCAAGAGAAGCGAGTAGGACAGAGGGATGCAAGGGGGTAACTCCAAAGGCAAAGGAGAAGGCATTAGGAAGTCACGCCTGGGCTGCATAATAAAAGGGAAGGTGTCGGAGGCGCTGGTGGCCGAAGGCAACCGTTAGTGTTGAGATCGAGTTTCTATGGACTGTGTTTTGTTAGCCTTAGGACATTGATTCAGGTCTGTAAATAATAAAAGGGGTTGGTTTTTTTCCTGCGGTTCCAGCTTGTTTCTTGGAAGAGGGGTTTCTCCTTGGGAACGTAACAAGGACTCACGTGGGCTGGGACAGAACAATATGGTGGACACGTGTTGCCCGGTATCACCATCAAACTTTCAACATTATGGACATCAACTCCCATAATCCCCAGCCAGCACTAAAGCCCGAGAAGGTCCCCATTGGGTAAGGCTGCTGTTCAAATTTCATGGGGGTCTTCTAAGAAAGAATCCTCAGTGGAGGAAAAAGGTCAAGTCCTCCTAACGCAGTGTTTTTCAACCTCGGCCATTTTAAGATCTGTGGACTTCAACTCCCAGAATTCCCCAGCCAGCCATGGGAGTTGAAGTCCACGCATCTTAAAGTCCACACACCGTGAAGTGGAATTGAAGTCCACACATCTTGAAGGCAGCATGCTGGCAGGGGAATTCTGGGAGTTGAAGTCCATTCTTCTCCATGCATGCTGGCGGGAATTCTGGGAGTTGAAGTCCATTCCTCTCCATGCATGCTGGCAGGAATTCTGGGAGTTGAAGTCCATTTATCTGCATGCATGCTGGCGGGAATTCTGGGAATTGGTCCATTCATCTGCAAGCATGCTGGCTGGGGAATTCTGGGAGCTGAAATCCTCATATCTCCAAGCACATTGGCTGGGGAATTCTGGGAGTTCACCCGTCTTAAAGGGACGGAGGTTAAGAAACTAAGTTTCCACCGGACGACCTGATCTATACCAAAGTTTGCAGGTTGAATCAGAATGCAACGACCCTTTTGCCAATTGCATAAAGATATAATTGGCTGACGACCGAATCACGCAAAGATCCCGGGATCCCTTCTGACTTTGCTTAAGAGAGCAAGCCACAAAATTTCCTTTTTAACGTGTGCCAATGTGCCCACGGTAAAGGGTGACAATAAAGGTGATCTATCTATCTCACATCTCGTGCTTCATGCTTAAGTCTCCATCTGTGAGGACCCCAAGGAGAAACTCACCATAGGCCAGCCCCCTCTCAGTTACTTGGAGTTTCAGGGCTCCTGTGGGCTCCGTTTCTGTTTTAAGAAAGAGACGAGGCTCAAAAATCGGCAGGAAAAAAATCCACATCATCGTTTTCAAGTGCAGGTTAGCCATGTGGCTCACGGAGATTCCCACAGGAGGAAGAGAACAAGGACCCTAGAAGAGGAAGGTTCAAGAGTCACTAATTGTGAAATGAGTATCATCATCATCATCATCATTATTATTATCCTTCATTAAACTAGACCTACCCAATTCCAGCAACCGTTCCTTATATGTTTTAGCCTTCAGTCCCCTGATCCTCTTTGTTGCTCTTCTCTGCCCTCTTTCTCTAGAATCTCAACAACTTTTTTACACTATGGCGACCAAAACTGGGTGCAGGATTCCAAGTGTGGCCTTACCAAGGCCTTGTAAAGTGGAATTAACACTTCACGTGATCTTGATTCTGTCCCTCTCTGTGGGCAGGTGCGCCATCGCCCCAGTCCTAGGCCTTTGGCTGGGTTTTATAAAACCTTTTTGCTTTAGGCCTCCGCCGCCATGTGCAAAAAAAAAAAGGTTCAATCAGTCAATTTCAACTTCTCGCGGGAAAAAAAAGATCTCGCAAAGTTGGACTTGATTGATTGAACTTTTTAGTCCCACCCAGTCTGCCGTTACCACCGCAGCCACGCCCACCCAATTGGCCACACCCAGCCAATGGGCCATGCCCACCTAATGGGCCACACCCACCCAATGGACCACGCCCACCCGGCACCCGACGATACATAAGTGGGTTTGGGGTTGCAGTTTGGGCACTCGGTCTCTCAAAGGTTTGCCATCAGTGGCCTATACTATACCTGTGCCTAGTATGTAGTATGGCTGTATTACTATTACCCTTCTCATCTTCTTGGATGAGATAGATGACAACAACTTCACAAATGCAGGGCACCACATAGGAGAACAAACCCATCAGGATAAGATTCAGCCGTCCATCTCACAGCCGCTCCGGGCATCACTGCCCTCCCCCCGATGCTTCACCCCAAGTGTCATCCGTGCAGTCCCAACGGGGTGCCATGTTTCCCAACCCAACCTTTTGTAAGGTACAACCTAGGTCAGGAGTAAGCAACCTTGGCTCTTTTATGATTGGTGGACTTCAACTCCCAGAATTCCTGAGCCAGCATGGGGGAACTATGGTCCCTTCATGATTCGTGGACTTCAACTCCCAGAATTCCTCAGCCAGCATGGCTCGTCTTGGAAACCTCTCCCTTTCCCCGCAGCATGGCTGGCTCAGGAATTCTGGGAGTTGAAGTCCACGAGTCATAAAAGAGCCACTGTTGCCTAGCCCTGCCCAAATGCCTGAATTTTGATCACAGGACCGTGAGGAAAACATATTTAAATATTTAAACCAGAGGTCTTCAAACCTGGCCCTTTTATGACTGGTAGACTTCAACTCCCAGAATTCCTGAGCCAGCATGGCTCAGCTTGGAAACTTCTCCCTTTCCCCTCAGCAGGGCTGGCTGAGGAATTCTGGGAGTTGAAGTCCACCAGTCATAAAAGAGCCCAGGTTGCCTAGCCCTGGCCTAGGAGAACAAACCCATCAGGATCAGATTCGGCGGCCCGTCTGCATTTAAAACACAAAGGCCGCTCTTTCAAAGACAGCAAATTCCACATTTTGGACGGAGAGGACCGTTGGCTTGAAAGAGGGGTCCAAGAGGCCATCTGTGTCAAAACTGAACAGTCCCTCCCTCAACGGAGGGGGAGGGACACGACACCACCCATCTCCCGTCAACAACACAGTCCTTTCAGCAATTCCAAGAAGGCTCCACATCCATTTGCACCGCTCAGGTGACCCTGAGGACACAGATAAGCCTCCAAGTGGCCTCAACGACTCTCTCAAAGGAGGCAAATGACCGGTTGTCTGCAAGGAGTATAAATCCTTCCCTTCCCCACCATTCAGTCAGAACCCGAAGAAGCTTCTTGAATGAGAAGCGAAAGGTCTTCAAAGAGAAAAACAAGAAAGTCCAGTTGCCTCCTGAAAAAAGCACTTTTGGGACTTTGAACCGGAAACGACACCTCCCCCCAAAGCAGCCATATTCTTCCTGACAGTGAGGAAAACCAACCAGTGGAACAGCTTGCCACAAGAAATTGTGGGCGCTCCATCACTGGAAGTTTTTAAGAAGAGACTGGATAGTCACTTGTCTGAGATGGTATAGGTCCTCCTGCTTGAGCAGGGGGCTGGACTAGAAGACCTCCAAGGTCCCTTCCAGCTCTATTCTATTCTATTCTATTCTACTCTACTCTACTCTACTCTACTCTACTCTACTCTACTCTACTCTACTCTACTCTACTCTACTCTATTCTATTCTACTCTATTCTATTCTATTCTATTCTATTCTACTCTACTCTACTCTACTCTACTCTACTCTACTCTATTCTATTCTACTTTATTGTACTCTACTCTACTCTACTCTACTCTATTCTATTCTATTCTATTCTACTCTATTCTACTTATTCTATTCTATATATACTACTCTACTCTATTCTACTCTACTCTACTCTATTCTATTTTATTCTACTCTATTCTACTCTATTCTGTTCTATTCTAAATAAAGTATTGAATTCAATTCGAATCAAATCAAATTACTTACTAAGAAGGTTTTGGCTTGCAACAGGATAGCTGTTCTGACTTCGGTGCCAGTGCAAACCGTCGGTCACCACCGAATTGATAATCCTTTTGGGTCACCCAAACCCTTTTATATCTCCACTAAGCCAACCTTACACTTCCTTCTCTTGAGGATGACTGCCGGTAAGATGTCAATCTAGGCTTCCTTGGGAAAACCCACATTTCCCCATCTCTGTCCATACAAAAGGGACGAAAAAGGAAGTGAGCTGTCCTGAAATTAAACCCCTGGCATGTTTGAATCGGATCATAACCAAGAAGAAAAAAAAACCCACTGCCGTTTCATCCAGGAAAGTCCAAGCTGATCCACGCTGATGGGTACCCAGTGCGAATAATCCTCAATTTACAACCGTTCATTTAGTGACTCTTCAAAAGTACAACAGCCCTGGAAAAAGTGACATGGCCGTTTTCACACAACCGTCGCAGCCTCCTCATGGGCACGTGGTCAAAATTCGGACACTTGGCATCTGACTCATATTTATGACGGTTGCGGTGTCCCCTGGGGGTCACGCAATCCCCTTGTCACCTTCTGACAGTCAAAGTCAACAGAAAGCCATAACAACCGTCTTATGTATGTAACATCTATTAAGTACGGTGGCAAGAAATGTCGTAAAATGGGGCCAAAATTCACTCAAGAACTGCCTTGCTTAGCAACAGAAAATTTGGGCCCGGCTGTGGTCATAAATTGAGGACTCCCTGTACAGAAAGACATGTGGCAAATATATTCTGGAGTTAGAATATAATCTGGCTAATGGAGCAAACGGAGAGCAAGACCCTTCCGAGCACCAGGAAGGAAGGAAATTTAAATGGGTGTTATGTATGCGTACACTTTGAGAGCAAGCAACTAAATTTTTTAATGTGCGCCAATGTGCCCACAGTAATAAAAAAAAATGACAATAAAGGTTAGCTATCTATCTATATAACAATTCTCAAGTCCACAATGGGGAGAAACGACGGAACAGGAAAGAAATAAAAGGAATATATTGACACAAGGATTCATCGACTCTAAGAAACTCTAACTTAGAATAATTAACCAGTGGAACTCCTTGCCTCCAGAAGCTGTGAATGCTCCAACACTGGAAGTTTTTAAGAAGAGACTGGACGGCGATTTGTCTGTGATGGTATAGGGCAGGGGTAGGCAACCTTGGCTCTTTTATGACTCGTGGACTTCAACTCCCAGAATTCCTGAGCCAGCATGGGGGAACTATGGCCCCCTCATGACTTGTGAACTTCAACACCCAGAATTCCTGAGCCAGCATGGGGGAACTGTGGCCCCCTCATGACTCGTGGACTTCAACTCCCAGAATTCCTGAGCCAGCATGGCTCAGATTGGAAACCTCTCCCTTTTCCCTCAGCGTGGCTGGCTCAGGAATTCTGGGAGTTGAAGTCCACGAGTCATACAAGAGCCGAGGTTGCCTACTCCTGGTGTAGGGTTTTCTGCCTGAGCAGGGGGTGGGCCAAGATGACCTTCAAGGTCCCTTCCAACTTTATTATTATTATTATTATTATTATTATTATTATTATTATTATTATTATTGTTGTTGTTGTTGTTGTTGTTGTTGTTGTTGTTATTATTATTATTATTATTATTATCATCATCATCATTATCATTATCATTAAAAAAGGTTGTAAAGTAGAATAAAACTCACTTAACAAATCTTTCACTTAGCAACATAAATTTTGGGCTTAATTATGGCTGTCAGTTGAGAATTACCTCTATACTATTTAATCACAAGTTTGTACTATAATGGAATGCAGAAGTTTTTCTGCCTTAGCTACCAAATTGCTGCAATTTTCTAACCACAAAATACAAACTTTCTCAGGCTGGAGTAATAAATGATTATTCAGCTGTATGTACTGACTGTGTCAATAAAAGGCAATTGTGTCTTTTTTAACAATGACTCCGTGGGACTCAGGAGGTTTTTCCCCAGACTGTAATACAATATTCATATCAGGGGTTCTGCTTAAATATTATTGGGTGCTGGATTTTTATGATGTAACTGGATAAAGATGACTTTATCAATCAAAAATGCTCCTTTGTACTTTTCCTGCTATGATAAACACAGAGAGTCCTCAATTTATGAACCCAGAATTTGCCTGGCTGAGACAGCTGTTAAGTGAGCTTTGCCCTATTTTACCACCACATTAAACCACAGTTGTTAAGTGAACCATGCAGTCGTTAAATGGGTAACATAGTTGTTAAGTGAAGCTGGCTTCCCCATGGACTTTGCTTGTCAAGAAGGTTGTAAAAAAGGGAATCATGTGACCCTGGGACACCGTGACCGTCATAAACGTGAGTCAGTCGCTAAGTGTCCGAAATTTTGATCATGTGACCCTGGGGATGCTGCAACAGTCATATGTGTGAAAAACGGTCATAAATCACAGTGCTATCGTAACGTTGAGCGGTCACTAAACAAACGGTCGTAAATCTAGGACTACCTAAATATATAATAATAATAGTAGTAGTAGTAATAGTAATAATAATAATAATAAAGTTGGAAGGGACCTTGGAGGTCATCTAGTCCAACCCCCTGCTCAGGCAGAAAACTCTATACCATTTTGGACAAATGGCTGTCCAGTTCTCTTCTTAAAAACTTCCAGTGTTGGAGCATTCACAACTTCTGGAGGCAGGTTGTTAATAATAATAATAAGGTTGGAAGGGACCTTGGAGGTCATCTAGTCCAACCCTCTGCTCAGGCAGGAAACCCTATACCAGCGGTTCTCAACCTATGGGTCGCGACCCCATTTGGGGTCGATCGACCATTTTTCGGGGGTCGCCAAAGGCGGCGATCCGCCATTTTCTCCCCTCCGGGGGCAGCGCCGCGCATGCGCATAACATTTCTGTGACGGGGGTCGCCGTCACACAAACGTTGAGAACCGCTGCCCTATACCATGGAAATCATCACCATGGGGATGCAGCAAGGGTCGTAAACGATAAAAACGGTCCTAATCCCTTTTTTCAGTGCTGTCGTAACGGTCACTAAACGAAATCACGGGTTACCTGTAATGGTGGTTTTGCTTGAAACCTGTTGCTGGATGTGATCGTTCAACAATTCCTTGCTCATTTGTGTTGGCCAAGTTTCTCTTTTTCTTTTAGTGCAGAAATTCTGAGATCTGAAGTGGGATGTATAGAGTTTCTACTTGAGCAGAGGGTTGGACTAGATGACCTCCAAGGTCCCTTCCAACTTTATTATTATTATTATGGATCATCGCACAGTCAGCCAGATGTTCAGACTGGATTTGGCATTTTGTCTACCTATCGAGTCCTTACCCAGGACCTGGGATAGGCAGATGTGGATGTTTGATGGTATTACAGATCTCGTCGCAGGATGGAAGCAGTTCCTAGTAAGGCTGCCTTTTGCAATTGACTAATAGCGAATTTGTCAATGCCAATGGTGTTCAAGTGGTGCTCCAGTTGTTTTGGGATTGCACCCAAGGCGCCTATGACTATTGGTACTACCCTTGCTTGCTTTTGCCACAGTCTTTCTATTTCTATTTGTAGGTCTTTCTATTTTGTTATCTTCTCCAGTTCTTTCTCAGCTATTCTGCTGTCTCCAGGCACTACCACGTATTATTATTATCATTATTACTATTATGTCCTCGAAAGTTGAGATGCTGTGATTGGGGGGGAGGGAGGGAGGGGGTCTTGCAAAAAAAAAAGGAAGAAGATGTCCCAAACACAAAGCTTTTGCTATTACAAAGCGTAGAAGCTCCCTTCCCCCTCTCGCCCAGTGGTTCCTCTTCCGTAAAATGAGGAACATCCACGAATCTTAGAGAATTTAATGTGCCTAAAAGACAGCAACTACATTATAAGTAACTAGGATGATTAAAGGCCCTGGAGACTAAAACATAGAAAGAACGGTGCAGGAACTGGGCTTGGCCAGTCTAGACCAAAAAAAAAAAAAAAATGGACTAGAGGGGAATAGAATCAGAATAGAGCTGGAAAGGGCCTTGAGGTCATCCAGCCCAACCCCTTGGTCAAGCAGGAGACCCTATATCATTTCAGACAAGTGGCTGTCCAGTCTCTTCTTAAAAACCTCCAGGGATGGAGTATTCACCTCTTCTGGAGGCAGGTTGTTCCACTGGCTAATTGTTCTGTCAGGAAGTTTCTCCTTAGTTCTAGGTTGCTTCTCTCCTTGATTAGTTTCCACCCGTTGCTTCTTGCCCTGTCTTCAGGCACTTTGGAGAATAGCTTGACTCCCTCTTCTTTGGGGCAGCCCCTGAGATACTGGAATACTGCTATCATAATCCACCTAGTCATTCTTTTCTCCAGACTGGCAGTATTTCCGGGGCTGCCCCAAAGAAGAGGAAGTCAAACTATTCTCCAAAGCACCTCCAAAGGCAGGACAAGAAGCAACGGATGGAAACTGACCAAGGAGAGAAGCAACCTGGAACTAAGGAGAAACTTCCTGACAGTGAGAACAATTAACCAGTGGAACAACTTGCCTCCAGAAGTTGTGAATGCTCCAACACTGGAAGTTTATAAGAAGAGACTGGACAGCCATTTGTCCAAAATGGTATAGGGTTTCCTGCCTGAGCAGGGGGTTGGACTAGAAGACCACCAAGGTCTCTTCCAATATTATTATTATTATTATTAATCATCGCACAGTCAGCCAGATGTTCAGACTGGATTTGGCATTTTGTCTACCTATCGAGTTCTTACCCAGGACCTGGGATAGGCAGATGTGGATGTTTGATGGTATTACAGATATCGTTGCAGGATGGAAGCAGTTCCTAGCAAGGTCGCCTTTTGCAATTGACTAATAGTGAATATGTCAATGCCAATTGTGTTCAAGTGATGCTCCAGTTGTTTTGGGATTGCACCCAAGGAGCCTATGACTATTGGTACTACCCTTGCTTGCTTTTGCCACAGTCTTTCTATTTCTGTTTGTAGGTCTTTGTATTTTGTTATCTTCTCCAGTTCTTTCTCGGCTTTTCTGCTGTCTCCAGGCACTGCCACGTCCACTATCCAGACTTTTTTGTCTTTCTTATCGACAATTGTTAAGTCCGGGGTGTTATGTTGCAGGTGCTTGTCTGTCTGAATTCTGAAGTCCCAGAGCAGTTTAATTTTATCATTTTCTATGACTTTCTCTATTTTATGATCCCACCAGTTTTTGCTTACAGGCAAATGATATTTTTTGCAGATCTTCCAATGCACCATTGTTGCTACTTTATCATGCCGCTGCTTGTAATCAGTCTGTGTGATCTTCTTGCAACAGCTTACCAGGTGGTCCACTGTTTCTTCAGCTTCTTTGCATAGGAGGCACTTACTGTCTGTTGCTGTCTTCTCAATTTCTATTAATTCTATTCTATTCCATTCCTTCTATTCTATTCTATTCTATTCTATTCTATTCTATTCTATTCTATTCTATTCTATTCTTTACCATTTGTCCAAAATGGGTCTCCTGCGTGAGCAGAGGTTGAAGACCTTCCAGCTGCCTTCCAGCTCCATTATTCCGTTATTACAGGCAGCCTTCAGATTACAACAGTTCATTTAGTGACCAGCTGAAGCTCCTAAAATGGGGCTAAACTCCCTTAATAAACTCTCATCATCATCCTCATCATCATAAAGATGGAAGGGACCTTAGAGATCATCTAGTCCAGGGATAGGCAACCTGGGCTCTTTTATGACTGGTGGACTTCAACTCCCAGAATTCCTGAGCCAGCCATGCTGAGGGGAAAAGGAGAGGTTTCCATGCTGAGCCATGCTGGCTCAGGAATTCTGGGAGTTGAAGTCCACCGTCATGAGGAGACCAAGTTCCCCCAGGCTGCTGGCTCAGGAATCTGGGAGTTTGAAGTCCCCCAGTCATGAGGAGACCATAGTTTTCCCTATGCTGGCTCAGGATTCCGGTAGTTGAAGTCCACAAGTCCTGATGGGGCCATAGTTCCCCCCATGCTGGCTGAGGAATTCTGGGTATTTGAAGTCCACAAGTCATGAGGAGACATAAGTTCCCCCATGCTGGCTCCGGAATTCTGGGAGTTGAAGTCCACCAGTCATGAGGAGACCATAGTTCCCCCATGCTGGCTCAGGAATTCTTCTGGGAGTTGAAGTCCACCAATCATGAGGGGGGCCATAGTTTTCCCCCGTGCGGGCCTCAGGAATTTCTGGAGTTTAAGTCCCAAATCATCAAAGTGCCAAGTTTGAGACTCCTGATTTTAGCCCTATGCAGCATTTCTCAGCCTTGTCCCTTTAAGAGGGGTGGCCTTCACTCCCAGAATGCCCCACCGCAAAGCAAGCTGGCTGGGAATTCTGGTGTTGAACGTCCACGAGTCACGAAAGAGCCAAGGTTTGCCAGCCCTGATCTCGTCCAAGCCCCCGGCTCAGGGCAGGAAACCTAGCTTTAGCAAGGACATGTGGTCCTAAGTTGTGGACTATATCAATTCCCACCTCCCCCTCCCCGTTGCCCGTACCTGCCGCAGCCTCTGAAACAACAGGCCGTTTCCCACCAGTTGAACTCTACCTGCCCTCCCTTTGAGGCTGGTAGGCTTGGAAAGAGATGAAAGAAATGGAGGAGGAGGAGGAGCAGAGGGAGGAGAGGAGACATCTTTCAAGGGCTCCCAGCTCTGATGAAGCTGTTGCTTGAGAGCTTCTCGGGGGAAAAGTGTGGGGGGAACCCCTGGCTCTTCCTGTCCTGCTGGTCCTGGGCATGTGAGGGAGAGATGCTGGATAAGTCCCCCTGTTGTTCTTTGATGCAGCAGCCGGCTCTCTAGGTGAGGCTTACGGCCCTCTCTCACCTGGTTCACCTGCTCTCTGCTGGGATGAAGCACAGACCGTGGGGAAGGATTCAGGAAGGCCTGGGAGCCTCAGAGGTGTTTTCTTGGGATGGAGAATTAGAATAGAGTGGAGTGTATGGAGTGGAGTAGACAGAAATAGAAAATGATAATGGAATATAATATAGATAGAAAATAGTGAATGAGTAGAGTAGAGTGAGTAGAAATTAATAGAATAGAAATAGAATATAAATAGGGAATAGAATAGAGTAAGTAGAGTAGAGTAGTAGTAGAGTAGAGTACCATAGAGTACAGTAGATAGAGTAGATAAATAGAAAATAAAAAGAATAGAATATAGAAATATAAAATAGGGAATAGAGTAAGTAGAGTAGCATAGAATAAATATAAAATAAAATATAATAGACTAGAATAGATAGATAGAATATTAGAATTGAAAATAATTAGAATATAGAATAGGATAATAGAAAATAAGAATCTGATAAATATCGAATGAATGAATAGAATAGAATAGATAGAAGAGATAGAAAGAATAAATAGATAAGCCTAGATGAATAAATAGAATGCAGAATAGAGTATAGAATGTAGAATGAATAGAATGTAAATATAATATAGAATAGAATAGAATGGGAACTGGGAGCAGAATGGAATAGAATAGCATAGAATAGATAGAATTAAAATAGCATAGACATAGAGATGGAAGGGACCTTGGAGGTCTTCTAGTCCAGCCCCCTACTCAAACAGGAGAACCTATATACCATTTCAGATGTGACTGTCTAGCCTCTTCTATAGCTGTGTTATTCTGTTATAACTGTTATTCTGTTATTCTGTTGTTATTCTGTTAGAAGGGAGTGAGGTTTGGGGAGAGGAGGAAGACTGTGGGGTCTTTGGAGGTCTCTGAGCTTGGTGGTTTTCTTGCAGACGTTTCGTGATCCAACCAGGTAATATCATCCGTGCTAGAAGGGAGTGGGGTTGGCTCAAATCCCCCTCCCTTCTAGCATTGCTAATGTTCTCTAGTTGGGTCATGAAACGTCTGCAAAGAAAACCACCCAGCTCAGAGACCTCCAAGGACCCCACATCACTCCTCCTCCTCCTCCTCCTCCTCCTCTTCTTCTTCTTCTCCTCCTCCTTCCTCCTTCTTCTTCTCCTCCTCCTCCTCCTCCTTCCTTCTTCTTCTTCTCTTCCTCCTCCTCCTGCTAGCATAACTTCCTCTTTTTTTCTTCTCCTCCTTCTCCTCCTCCTTCTCCTTTCTTCTTCTCCTCCTCCTTTCTTCTTCTTCTTTTCCTTCTCCTCCCTTCTTCTTCTTCCTCTTTCTCCTCCTATTCTTCTTCTTCCTCCTCCTCCTCCTCCTCCTCCTCCTCCTCTTCTTCTTCTTCTTCTTCTTCCTCTTCTTCCTCCTCCTCCTCCTCCTCCTCCTCCTCCTCCTCTTCTTCTTCTTCTTCTTCCTCCTCCTCCTCCTCCTCCTCCCAAACCTCCCTCCCTTCTAGCCCTGATGACGCTCCCTAGTTGGGTCATGAAACGTCTGCAAGAAAACCACCCAGCTCAGAGACCACCGAGGACCCCACATCCCACCCTTAAAAACTACCAGTGCTTTTGCGTTGCTTCAGAAGTTTGCACCTCAAAAAACTCACAGGAGAAAAGACCAATAAAGTGCAGTTTTGATGCAACGACCATCAAGTCAATTGCAGCCACTACGCCCCCCCCCCCCAATCCAGTCCCTGGCATTCACTGTCAATTTTCTGTTGTCATCAGAAGGCAGAGAAAAAGGCGAAGTCAGACAGCTGAAAAACCAAGACCCCCCCTCCCCGCTTTGCTGTACGGGGGACCCTCCCCTGGCCCCAGACCTCTCCAGATACCCCTTCACCCCCCCACCCTTTCTTTCCCCCACACCTGCTGGGTCCCCAAGGCAGGTGAGGGAGTAGAACTGACCTGCCAATTAAAGGGAGAAATTTCGACATTGCGGTCAGAAAAGCTAGCCCTGCAGGCACATTGTGTGGCTGCCTCTTCCGCCCAAAACAGCCACAAGTTTAGGGCAGGGCCTGTCCTGCCTCTTGGGCCAATTTTCACGGGGGGGGGGGGGGAGAAGGAAATCCCACCATTGGCTGTTTTTGAACCCTCACCCATCTGGCCCCTGCTCGGTTTTGCAACTGAGTAAGACAAATGAGTAGCTGCAGTCTGACTCTTTGCAGCTTCCCACAAACTCCAGAGTAGCTTATAATGACTTGGGAGGTGTGGTGTTCAAGGGGGAGGGTTCCCCCTGCCCCCCTCCCCAGAGGAGGGGGGACATCCTCAGCTCCTGGAAGGACCTGAATCTGCTCTCCAGGAAGAGGTTCCCAATAGTGGGAGGGGGCCGGAAAGGAAACAGTGCTGCTGGATAAAAAATTTGCAATGGCCAAGGTTGACTTTCTGAGAATAGCAGAAGAATAGAGCTGGAAGGGACCTTGGAGGTCTTCTAGTCCAGCCCTCTGCTCAAGCAGGAGATCCCATACCATTTCAGACAAGTGGTTGTCCAGTGTCTTCTCAAAAACCTCCAGTAATGGAGCACCCACAACTTCTGGGGGCAAGTGGTTCCACTGATTGATTGTTCTAACTGTTAGGAAGTTTCTCCTTAGTTCTAGGTTGCTTCTCTCCTGGATTAGTTTTCATCTGTTGCTCCTTGTCCTGCCTTCAGGTGCTTTGGAATAGAATAGAATAGAATAGAATTATTGTAAAATAGAATAGAATAGAATAGAATAGAATAGAATATTAGAAGAGAAGAGAAGAATACAATACAATAGAATTATTGTAGAATAGAATAGAATTATTGTAGAATAGAACAGAACAGAATAGAAATACAGAATAGAATATTAGAACAGAATAGAACAGAACAGAATAGAATAGAATCATTGTAGAAGAGAAGAGAAGAGAAAAGAAAAAAGAATAATAGAATAGAATAGAATCATTGTAGAATAGAATAGAATAGAATAGAACAGAATAGAAATACAGTAGAATAGAATATTCGAATAGAACAGAACAGAATAGAATAGAAGAGAAAAGAAGAGAACAGAACAGAACAGAATAAAAATACTTTATTTGAACAAGTGTGATTTTTCTCTGCTGCAGAAGCTCTCAATGTACATACAGGTAGTCCTCAATTTATGACCGCAACTGAGCCCAAAAGTTATGTTGTTAAGCGAGACCTTTGTTAAGTGATTTTTGGCCCATTTTACTACCTTTCTCGCACCATCGGTAAGCGAATCACTGCAGTTCTTCAAAGAGTAACACCCTTGTTAATGAATCCGGCTTCCCCATTGCTTATCAGAACATTGCAAAAGGGGATCCCAGGACGCCCCTAGGGACACAGCAACTGTCATAAGTACAAGTCAGTTGCCAAGCATCTGAATTTTGATCACGTGACTGCTGGGAGGCTTGCAAAGGTCATCAGTGTGAAAAACGGTCCTAGGTCAACTCTTTTCAGTGCCGTTGTAACTGTGGTCACTAAGTGGACCGTTTCTAAGGTGAGGACTACCTGTACAAATGACAAGACTGTACAATTCCTCTTCGGAACCGGATCAATAGCTGAACCATCGCTACAAAAAGTCTGAAAATTATGGATATCAAAGGTTAAATTGGAATATTGATGGGAACCTAAAAATTGGGGGAAAAATGAATAGCAGGATGTGAAGTTGAATATAAAAAGAAATTTAAAATTATGTAAAATTAATAACAGGATATGGATGGTTTATGAAGATTGAATGTAATTAAGATATGTATAAGCTAAAAAATTATTGATAAATGTAATAATGTTTTAGTTGAGTTGACCTCCAAGGTCCCTTCCAACATTATTATTATTATGGATCATCGCACAGTCAGCCAGATGTTCAGACTGGATTTGGCATTTTGTCTATCTATCGAGTCCTTACCCAGGACCTGGGATAGGCAGATGTGGATGTTTGATGGTATTACAGGTATCGTCGCAGGATGGAAGCAGTTCCTAGTAAGGCTGCCTTTTGCAATTGACTAATGGCAAATTTATCAATGCCAATGATGGTGTTCAAGTGGTGCTCCAGTTGTTTTGGGACTGCACCCAAGGTACCTATTACTATTGGTACTACCCTTGCTTGCCTTTGCCACATCTTTATTATTATTATTATTATTATTACTATTGATCATTGCACAGTCAGCCAGATGTTCAGACTGGATTTGGCATTTTGTCTACCTATCGAGTCCTTACCCAGGACCTGGGATAGGCAGATGTTGTTGTTGTTGTTATTATTATTATTATTATTATTATTATTATTATTATTATTATTATTATTATTAATGTTCTAGCTTGAATACGAGACAGTAAATGTTAGGGGAAAAAGAGAAGAAATATCTGATGTTGTATGTAACCTGAGATTTTCACTAAAGATTTGTTATGGAACGATGGATTAACCCAGTCACCACGTTGCTTTTTAAATGCTCGAATGTAAAACTGGAAAATTAATAAAATCGTATAATAAAAAAAAAATCAGGCCTGCTCACGTGGGTTCCTCAAATTATGACTGTTGCAACTTTCAAAGGAAATTCCGGGCTGCCACACAGTTATAAACTGAGGAAGAATTGAACAAGCCCGGTGGGGACATCACGTTTCTCAAATGACACCCATTGTATGACTCTGGCCGTTTGCGTGACGGTGTCGGGACACCCATGACCTCACAGCAGCTTCCCTGGGATGGTCCAGGACTGTGTAGCATGACTCAGAGTGAAGAAATATTAGGCAATTTCAGCCATGTTGCTTCATTGTCACTCCAAATAACCTTCTTTAAATCCCTCATTTTTCTTCCATCTTTCCCCTTTCCGTTCAAAATCACAATTAATCAGAATAGAACTGGAAGGGACCTTGGAGGTCTTCTAGTCCAGCCCCCTGCTCAAGCAGGAGACCCTAGATCAGGGGTCTTCAAACTTAGCCCTTTTATGACTTGTGGACTTCAACTCCCAGAATTCCTCAGCCAGCCATGCTAGCCCAGGAATTCTGGGAGTTGAAGTCCACAAGCTATGAAGGGGCCATAGTTCCCCCAGGCTGGCTGAGGATTTCTGGGAGTTGGTCCACAAGTCATAAAAGGGCCATGTTTGAAGACCCCTGCCCTAGACCATTTCAATCAATCAATCAATCAATCAGAATAGAGCTGGAAGGGACCTTGGAGGTCATCTAGCCCAACCGCCTGCTCAGGCAGGAAACCCTATATCATTTCAGACCAATGGCTGTCCAGTCTCTTCTTAAAAACTTTCAGTGTTGGAGCATTCACAACTTCTGGAGGCAGGTTGTTCCACTGGTTAATTGTTCTAACTGTCAGGAAGTTTCTCCTTAATTCCAGGTTGCTTCTCTCCTTGATCAGTTTCCGTCCATTGTTTCTCGTCCTTCCCTCTGGTGCTTTGGAGAATAATTTGACCCCCTCTTCTTTGTGGCAGCCCCTCAAATACCGGAACACTGCTATCATGTCTCCCCTGTTTCTTCTTTTCTCTAGACTGGCCAAATCCAAGTTCCGCAGCCGTTCTTTGTATGTTTTGGTCTCCAGGCCTTTGATTAAATAAACTATGATTTATTTAGTACTAACACCACTCTATAAAGCCTTAGTAAGACCACACCTAGAATACTGCAACCAATTTTGATCACCACGCTATAAAAAAGATGTTGAGACTCTAGAAAGAGTGCAGAGAAGAGCAACAAAGATGATTAGGGGACTGGAGGCTAAAACATATAAGGAACGGTTGCTGGAATTGGGTATGTCTAGTTTAATGAAGAGAAGGACGAGGGGGGATTTCCAATATCTCAGGGGCTGCCCCAAAGAAGAAGGAATCAAGCTCTTCTCCAAAGCCCCTGAAGGCAGGACAAGAAGCAACGGATGGAAACTCATCAAGGAGAGAAGCAACCTGGAATTAAGGAGAAACTTCCTGACAGTTAGAACAATTAACCAGTGGAACAACCTGCCTCCAGAAGCGGTGAATACTCCATCCCTGGAGATTTTTAAGAAGAGATTGCACAGCCATTTGTCTGAAATGATATAGGGTTTCCTGCCTGAGCAGGGGGTTGGACTAGATGACCTACAAGGTCCCTTCCAACTCTATTCTTCTAATTGAATCTAATCATCCAACTTCTAGAACTGACCCAGACCTCCCAATTCTTGGCCACCCCATGGGGAGAAAAATTAAAAATAATCAAAGAGGATATGGATTTTTCTGACCAATGTCAAGAAAAAACCTGAGTGATCTTTGTCTTCCTACTTCCTACTTCAACTCACCTGGACAATGGTCAATAATTATCCAGAGAGGGGATTTGGGGAGGCCTTGAATGAAGAGAGGAAAAAACTTTAATCCGTTACTTGCCGGAACTTCTGCTGGAGCTTGGTGGGGCATCTAGCCGGGAAGACTTCTTATCAATCCTTCCACAAAGGGACGGGAACCTCACCTGGAGACGCCTCTCCCAGGCTTTTGCAGGCTTTCGCAGGAAGGATGCGCTTCCTAAAGCTGGTTGGACCATCACACCTCCACACATGCTATTCTTGACCTCTATTTCCTCCCACTGAGTCACCACCTCCTCAAAGCTGGCTTAGGAAGCAGGCAATATATAAAAGTTGTAGGAGCTATCTCAGAGGACATAAGTACAACTGGTCGTTCAGTGGGAGAACAAGTACAGGGCGATCTCCTGGATGATGTCAAGAGATGGACCTTTGGACCTTTGGCAACCCAGTAGAGCAGAGGTCCCCAACCTGTGGGCTGTGGCCTGGTAGCGGGCCGTAGCCTGCTGGCCACCGGGCCGCGGGACAGGCTGGCCAGTGTGCACAGGTGTGCGTGCACACCTGCTCACTTGTGCTAGCGCGCGACCGCGGGGTGCAAAACCAGAACACCGCGCCACGGGGTGCAAAAACAGGCTGCTGCTGTGCCTCGGGGTGCGAAAATGGGGCACCGCTGCACCGCGAGGCACACAAACAAGCCACTGCCGCACTGCGGGGTGCAAAAACGGGGTGCCGCCTTGCTGCAGGGTGCAAAAATGGACGTCGCCGTGCAGAAATCGGGTGCCACTACTCCACAGGGTGCAAAAACGGGCCGCTGCCGTGTAGCCAGGCGCAAAAATGGCCACCCAGCGCCCCATGGGACGCAGAAACAAGGCACTAGTGAAGCAGGGCAGGGCAGGGCTAGTGACTATCATTCAGGCACCTGCCCAGTGCTGTTTGCACACGCACGTAAAGTGCTTCCTCCTCCCTTTTCCTCTGGTCTGCCAACAGACAAAGGTTGGTGACCTCTGCAGTAGAAGTCCTGCTTGGATGGCACAGAAATGCAGAGAAGAGCAACAAAGATGATCAGGGGACTGGATCATATAAGGAACGGTTGCTGGAATTGGGCATGTCCAGTTTAACGAAGAGAAGGACGAGGAGGGACAGGATAGCAGCGTTCCAGTATCTCAGGGGCTGCCCCAAAGAAGAGGGAGTCAAGCTATTCTCCGAAGCGCCTAAAGGCAGGACAAGAAGCAATGGATGGAAACTCATCAAGGAGAGCTTCAACCTAGAAATAAGGGCTGGCTGAGGAATTCTGGGCGTTGAAGTCCACAAGTCTTAAAAGTTGCCAAGTTTGAAGACCCTTGATCTAAGTCAGTGGTTCTCAAGCTTTTTAATGCCGCGACCTCCAACCGGTCGTAAGTCAAGGACTACTCAACCGGTCGTAAGTAGAGGACTACTCAACCGGTGCAGCACCGTTTGCAGAATGGGACTTTTGGCGGGCTCAGCAGGGAAGAGACAGCCTGGACAATTCCTATTGGCTTTGGAAAGCCAATAGAATTAGACTCTATTCAAGAGAGTCTATTCTATTGGCTTTCAAAAGCCAATAGAATAAAAGGGAGGAGCACAGCTAAGGAAAAGGGGGGGGGGAAATGGCGGACTGCGTTGTTTGGCGACCCCCATGAAATGGTCGTTCGACCCCAAATGGGGTCCCGACCCACAGGTTGAGAACCACTGATCTAAGTTCTTAGAAGTCTGTTTCTCTTTTCTTTTCTTTCTTTTTCTTTTCTTTTTTTTTACACACGCACCCAACTTACTTCGGAACAAAATGTTCAAGCCCCACTGCAGATACCACATTACTTCCTCTCCATGTGGGTCATCATTGGCTGGCTAGAAACTCAGAACTCAGAACATCCTGTTCTCGCAGGGAAGTGCACATAGGAGGTTGGCCTGCGGTGTAAGACTCCCGAGTTAATCAACAATCTTAGGCAGATGCGTGTCCTGGCCACTTCCTCCTCCGGCGGCCTTTGCATATGGGACGGGAGCTTAGCAATCTTCCCAAAACAATCAGGAAGCCGTGGGGGAGGCTGGATTGTATCTCCCACCGGCCTGGAATGTCAGGCGGCATTTTAGCAGACAAAGAGAGGAAATGAGTGGGTCCCATCAGGTCCTGGGTGCTCTCTGAGCCGGGTGGTTTTCTGGCAGACGTCTCATGACCCAACGAGGGAACCTCATCAGTGCTAGAAGGGAATGGAGGAGGAGGAGGAGGAGGAGGAGGAGGAGGAGGAGGAGGAGGAGGAGGAAAAGAAGGAATGTGGGGTCTCTGAGCTGGGTGGTTCTCTTGCAGATGTTTCATGACCCAACTAGGGAACATCATCATGTCCTACAAGTGAGGGGATCTGTGGGGAGGAAGACGAGGAAGAATGTGGGGTCCTTGGATGTCTCTGAGCTTGATAGTTTTCCTCCAGATGTCTCATGACCCAACTAGGGAACATCATCAGTGCTAGAAGGGAGGGGGGTTTGCGGAGTGGAGGAAGACAAAGGGAGGAGAAGGAGGAGGAGGAGGACTGTGGGGTCCTTGGTGCTCTTTGACCTTGGCTGTTTTCTTGCAGACATCTCATGACCCAGCTAGGGAACATCATCAGTGCTAGAAGGGAGTGGGGTTTGCAGGAAGGAGGAGGAGGAGGAGGAGGAGGAGGAGGAGGTGGAGGAGGACGACTGTGGGATCCTTGGTGCCCTCTGAGCTTGGCTGTTTTCTGGCAGACGTTTCATGACCCAACTAGGTAACATCATCAGTGCTAGAAAGGGAGTGGGGTGGAAGGAGGAGGAGGAGGAGGAGGAGGAGGAGGAGGAGGAGGAGGAGGAGGAGGAGGAGGAGGAGGAGGAATGACTGTGGGGTCCTTGTTGCTCTCTGAGCTTGGTGGTTTTCTTGCAGACGTCTCCTGACCCAACTAGGGAACATCATCAGTTCTAGAGGAGGAGGAGGAGGAGGAGGAGAACTGGGGTTCTTGTTGCTCTCTGATCTTGGTGGTTTTCTGGCAGATGTTTCATGTTCCAATTGTAGTCCTTGACTTACAACCATTTATTTGATGACCGTCTGAAGTTACAACAAAAAAAATTGTACTCATGACCGGTTTTCACCCCTACGACCGTTGCAGCCTCCCCAGGGCTACGTGATCAAAATTCAGACGTTTGGCAACTGACTCACATTTATGACAGTCGCAGGCTCCTGGGATCACATGTCCCCTTTTGCGACCTTCGGACTGGAAAAGCCCACGGGGGAATCCGTATAACGCCCGTGTGACTAAGCAACGGCAGCAATTCGTTTTACAACGGCAGCAAGCAAGATCGTCAACAGGAGGAGAAACTCACTTAACAAATGCCTCACTTAGCAACAGAAATCTGGGGCTCCAGCGGGGGAGAGTTGTAAGTCCAGGACTACCTGGACTTACAACGGGGGCCGTGTCCCAGAGTCACGTCACCCCCCCCCTTTGTGACTTTGGTGACTACGTCAAGCAGAGTCAACGGGAACGTAGGCTGCCCTTCACCACCTGGGCAATGTCGTGATTCCGTGCCGGCCTGTGTTCCCGACAGCTGAGTCCGGGGAATCAGAGGAGGAGATGGAGGAGGCATTTGGAGGGCCATCGGGGTCAGAGGGAGGCTCGGATGAATTACAAGACTCACAGTTTGATGAAGAGCCTGGCCCCTCCAGTCGTGTTCCGGATGAAGCTCAGCGGTGTGGGGAGAATGAGTCAGACTCGGAGGACTCACACCTGATGGACTTGCTAATTGATGCTCGCACACGTCGTCAATTGGCGAGAGTAAATCAGCAACAGTCAATACGGCAACTCCAGAATAAAAGGAGAAGGCAATGAGAGGCAACGCCTTGGGACTGCTGTATAAAAAGGGGAGGTGTGGGCGGTGCCGGTGACTGAAGGCAACCGTTGCAAAGTACTTCACGGGATCATGGTCTGTTCGTCTTGCCGGTGACGACTTCTCTGTTTTGCATCATGTTCCGTACGGACAATTTCCTCCCTTTGGATTGTGTTTTGCTGCTTTGATTTTCTGGACTATTTGGCAGGTTAATTACCCATATTAAACGGGATTTGTTTTGTTTTTGAGTCTCCAGCTTATTTTCTCAACAGGGGTTTGGCCCTTGTGCCTTTAACAAGGAGGGCGATAGGCTGGGATAGAACAGGTAATAATGTTGTAAAATGGGACAAAACAATAACCCTCTTGCTTAGGGGTTTGGGCTCAATCCTGGTCGTAAGTCGAGGACAGCCTGCATTAACTTCCGCTGCAGCTCGGCCTGGTGACGCCAACACAATCACAATCAATTGGTGACGCCAACACAATCACAGTTGGAATATTGTCGCGATTTCAACGCAGGCTGCAAATCCAGGATATATATTTTCCCCCTGGGAGCTTCTAATTATGATTTAATTGGCAGGCCTGTAAGAAGAGCTGATGTAACATGATACCCCCAGGATGACTCCAGTTCCCATCTTCCCGAGCCTTTGGACTTTCTGGTTGGGAGCCGTTGGGGTTGTAGTCCCGTAGGACCCTCCAAGATGACTCCAGTTCCCATCTTCCCCAGCCTTTCTAGTTGGGAGCAGTTGGGGTTGCAGTCCCGCAGGGACCCGCAAGATGACTCCACTTCCCATCTTCCCCAGCCTTTGGACTTTCTGGTTGGGAGCAGTTGGGGTTGTAGTCCTGTAGGGACCCCCAAGATGACTCCACTTCCCATCTTCCCCAGGCTTTAGATTTTCTGGTTGGGAGCAGTGGAGGTTGTAGTCCCGTAGGGACCCTCCAAGATGACTCCACTTCCCATCATCCCCAGACTTTGGGCTTTCTGGTTGGGACCAATGGGAGTTGCAGTCCCACAGAGACCCCCAAGATGACTCTACTTCCCATCATCCCCAGCCTTGGGACTTTCTGGTTGGGAGCAATGGGGGTTGTAGTCCCATAGGGACCCTCCAAGATGACTCCAGTTCCCATCTTCCCCAGCCTTTGGGCTTTCTGGTTGGGACCAATGGGAGTTGCAGTCCCACAGAGACCCCCAAGATGACTCTACTTCCCATCATCCCCAGCCTTGGGACTTTCTGGTTGGGAGCAATGGGGGTTGTAGTCCCGCAGGGACCCACCCCCCAAGCGGGGAAACGCCGGTCTGCAAGTCAGAGCCGTTTTTTAAAATTACCTTTTTCCCTTGCGTGGGATCCAAGCCCCTCCCCCAATTCTCGCAGGCCAATTGATGTTGCTGCTCATTAGGATCCCCAGGAAGGCAAATCCCCCGGGCTGGACCAGCCTCCCGCCCTAATTAGCCGCGGCTTGGGCTCATTAGCCACCCTGGAGCCCCTCCCCGCCCTCCCAGGGGGGCTTCTCCCCCTGGACCCTCCGCTGTCAGCAGGCGATGCCGTGCCATGCCATGCCAGCCGTGGACTCTAGAGGGCAGCAGACGCCGCTGCAAGCCTTCCGGGAGGCGAACTAAGGCGAAGATCCGCGTCCCAGGATCCCGTTGCAGGATCCAATCCGAGTCGGTCGCCGGGACCGGAGCTTTGTTCTTCCGAACTTTTGGACTCGTGCTGGAGTTCATATCTCTCGTTTTACTATATTGTAAACCACGTAGAATTAGCCCAAACAGTGAGATGGACAGGATGTGTGTGTTTGTGTGTTTGTGTGTGTGTGTGTGTGTGTGTGTGTGTGTGTGTGTGTGTAGAGAGAGAGAGAGAGACTTAGAATATGACATAGATAGATAGATAGATAGATAGATAGATAGATAGATAGATAGATAGATAGATAGATAGATAGATAGATAGATATGGATAGAGAGAGAGAATATAATATAGATAAGAGAGAGAGAGAGATAGAATATGAGAGAGAGAATATGACATTGATAGATATAGATGATAGATAGATAGATTGATTGATATGGATGGATAGATAGATAGATAGATAGATAGATAGATAGATAGATAGAATATGATATAGATAAGATAGAAAGAATATGAGAGAGACAGAATATGACATTGATAGATAGATAGATAGATAGATAGATAGATAGATAGATAGATAGATAGATAGATAGATAGATAGATAGATAGATAGATATGGATAGAGAGAGAGAGAGAATATGATATAGATAAGAGATAGAGATAGAATATGAGAGAGAGACTTAGAATATGACATAGATAGATAGATAGATAGATAGATAGATAGATAGATAGATAGATAGATAGATAGATAGATAGATAGATAGATAGATAGATAGATAGATGTAGGTAGGTAGATTTTGATTGAGATTGTCTCAAGATAGATAGATATAGAAAAAGAGAGATAGATTTTGATTGAGATTCTATAGCTAAAGAGAGAATCTCAATCAAAAGCAATATCTATATCTATATCAATATCTATCAATATTTATCGACCTATATCTATATCAATATATCCATTTATATCCCTCAATATTTATCTATATATCAATATCTATCAATATGTATATCTCTATATCTATCTTATTTTAATCCATCTTTATAAGTCACTCAATGTGGCAAACCTACCCAATGCTGCTTCCTCCTCCTCTTCTTTGCCACACCCACCACCCTACAAGGTGACTTGAGCCGAGAGAGGGAGAGACGGTCCCAAAGTCCCCCAGCCGGCTTCCATGCCTAAAGCAGGACTAGAACTCACATCTCCGGGTGCTTGGCTCAAAGTCACCTAGCCAGCTTTCATACCTAAAGCTGAGTCTAGAATTCCCCATCTCCTGGGGATTGGACTAAAATCACCCAGATGGCTTTCGTCCCTAAGGCAGGACTAGAACCCACCGTCTCCCGGTGATTGGCCCAAAGTCACCCAGCTGGCTTTCGTGCCTAAGGCTGTACTAGAACTCACCGTCTCCTGGTGAGTGGTCCAAAGAAAGATAGAAAAAGCAAAGAAGCAAAGCCATGATAAATCCTAGTTAGAGAAAATCTAGTCAAGAACTGATATGACAATAAACAAATTCAGTTATATTTCCATGTAATCCCATCCCCAGGAGCCAATGAAGTCGAGCTTTGGAAATATTTTCCTCCCGCTACGGAGATCAATCCAAATCCCAAAATTTGCAAAGAGTTTGCGGAAGGAAGGAAGGAGGGAGGGAGGGAGGGAGGAAGGAGGGAGGGAGGGAAGGAAGGAAGGAAGGAAGGAAGGAAGGAAGGAAGGAAGGAAGGAAGGAAGGAAGGAAAAGCGGGAGGGAGGGAATGACAAGGGAGGGAAGGAAGGAAAAGAGGGAGGGAGGGAAGGAGGGAGGGAGGAAGGAATGAAGGAAGGAAATGCAGGAGGGAGGGAATGAGGAAGGAAGGAAGGAAAGAAAGAAGGAAGGGGAAAAGCAGGAGGGAGGGAATGAGGAGGGAGGGAAGGAAAAAGGGAGAGGGAGGAAAAGAGGGAGGAAAAGAGGGAGGGAGGGAGGGAGGAAGGAAGGAAGGAAAAGCGGGAGGGAGGGAATGAGGAGGGAGGGAAGGAAGGAAAAAGGGAGAGGGAGGAAAAGAGGGAGGGAGGGAGGGAGGGAGGAAGGAAGGAAATGCAGGAGGGAGGGAATGAGGAAGGAAGGAAGGAAGGAAGGAAGGTAGGAAAGAAAGAAAAAGGGAGGAAGGGAGGAAAAGAGGAAGGAAGGAAGGGAAGGAAGGAAGGAAAAACAGGAGGGAGGGAATGAGGGAGGCAGGAAAAAGGGAGAGTGAGGAAAAGAGGGAGAGAGGGAAGGAAGGAAGGAAATGCAGGAGGGAGGGAGGGAAGGAAGGAAGGAGGGAGGGAGGAAGGAAGGAAAAGTGGGAGGGAGGGAATGAGGAGGGAGAGAGGAAGGAAGGAAAAAGGGAGAGGGAGGAAAAGGAGGGAGGGAGGGAGGAAGGAAGGAAGGAAGAAAAAGCGGGAGGGAGGGAGGAAGGAAAGAAAGAAAAAGGGAGGAAGGGAGGAAAAGAAGGAAGGAAGGAAGGAAGGAAGGAAGGAAGGAAGGAAGGAAGGAAGGAAGGAAGGAAGGAAGGAAGGAAGGAAGGCGGGAGAGAACTGCCCTGCTTAAAGATGACAGTGGGCATCCTTCTCCAAGTTGGGCCCTTTCAGGTGTCCCTCCCCCTACCTGCAGGCCCTCCAGGTGTGTCAGGACTGCAACTCCCAGCATTCTTAGCCAACAGACGTGGAACTCTGGGAGATGCAGTTTCAATACAACTGCAGAACTCAGCTCCCAGAGGCGGAGGCTGCTCTTAGCTAGGCCCACATTGCAGACAGGACAACCGAAGTCTTTGGGGGGCAGGGGTCCCTCCCCCCGTGGCCTGGCCAAAGTGCAGCAGGTCCCATTTCATCAGCAGCCTTCTGGATCCAGGGCAGGGCCCCGGGCCATCCTGCTAAGCTCTTTCCTGTGCTCCGACAGGGCCTCCCTTTCGGTCTCCCCCCCTTTCCAGAGGTCCCCGGAAGTGGAGGCTGCGGGGCTGAGTCACCCCAAACAGGATGAGCGGAGCCAGCTGGGCCTGGCACGGATCCCAGTGCCCTGCTGTCTTCCGTCTGTGCAGAGCCCCGGGAGCTTTGCCCGCAGCTGCAGCCGCCCAGTTACACAAGCCTCCCGCTGATGCAACCGGCTGCTTTTTGCAAAAGCTCTCCGCTTCGCCAACGCCCGGCGTGGCACACAGCCCACTGGCGCCCGCCGGGCTGCAAAACGACTCACCAGTAAAGGAGAATGTGTCTGGCTCAGGAAATGAGGGGTCCCTGGTGGTCTCTCAGCTGGGTGGTTTCCTTGCAGACGTTTCGTGACCCAACTAGGGAACATTTTCAGTGCTAGGGTAGAAGGGAGTGGGGATGGCAGGAAGGAGGAGGAGGAGGATTGTGGGGTCCTTGGTACTCTCTGAGCTGGGTGGTTTCATTGCAGACGTTTCATGACCCAACTAGATAACATCACCAGTGCTAGAAGGGAGGTGAGTGTGTGGAGAGGAGGAGAAGGAGGAGGAAAAAAACTGTGGGGTCCTTGGTGCTCTCAGAGCTGGGTTGTTCCTTCCAGACGTTTCATAACCCAACTAGATAACATCATCAGTGCTAGAAGGGAGTGGGGACCTTCCTGCACCCCTCTGTCCCACCTCTGGACCTTTAGAAGCTCCTGGAGGGGAGCTGGCTAGAAAAGACACAGCCAGCTATACTTGGAAGAACCCCCAACTTGGTCCAGCACTGTGTTAAGTCTCCAAAGCAAGCAGGCTGGCTGGGGTGTGCGCTCTCTCTCTCTCTCTCTCTCTCTCTCTCTCTCTCTCTCTCTCTCTCTCTCTCTCTCTCTCTCTCTCACACACACACACACACACACACACAATCACAGAGAGACATCTTCGCCAGCCAGCTGGGAAATTGGGCAACCGGAAGGCCACAGGAAACAGCTGCAACTCTTTCCAAAGGTATCTAGAAGGATGGCCATCAGCCTGGGTTGGACTTTTCTTTCTTTCTTTCTTTCTTTCTCCTTCCTTCCTTCCTTCCTTCCTTCCTTCCTTCCTTCCTTCCTTCCTTTCTTTCTTTCTATCATCTATCTATCTATCTATCTATCTACCTATCTATCTATCTATCTATCCATCTATCTATCTATCTACCTACCTACCTACCTACCTGCCTACCTAGACTGGCTTTCTTTGTCTGCATACCCGGTGGGAATTTTCTGCTCTGGACAACGAGTGAGCAGGACTTCAATCAATCAGAATAAAGGGACCTTGGAGGTCCTCTAGTCCAACCCCCTGCTCAGGCAGGAAACCTATACCATTCCAGACAAATGCCCATCCAGTCTCTTCTTAAAAAACTCCAGTGATGAAGCACCCACAACGTCTGGAGGCAGGTGATTCCACTGGTTAATTGTCCTCACTATCAGGAAGTTTCTCCTAAACTGCTTCTCTCCTTGATTAGTTTCCCTCCGTTGCTTCTTGTCGTCCCTTCCGATGTTTTGGAAATCATTTGACACCCCCCCCCTCTCTTCTTTGTGGCAGCCCCTCAGATACTGGAAGACTGCTATCATGTCCCTCCTATTTCTTCTTTTGTTTAGACTGGCCAAACCCAAATCGCACAACCATTCTTCATGGGTTTTAGTCTCCAGGCCTTGGATCATCCTAGTTGCTTTTCTCTGCCCTTTTTCCAAACTCTCAACATCTTTTTTTGTGATGTGGTGACCAAAATCGGCCGCAGGATTCCAGGTGTGGCCTCACTAGAGCTTCATAAAGCGGTACTAATACTTCGCCTGATCTTGATTCTATCCCTCTGGGTTTATACAGCCCAGGATTACAATAGTTTTTTTGGCTGCTGCTGCACACGGCTGGCTCATATTTAAGTAATATATATTTTCTTAAATATATTTTACATATATTAAATATATTTTACATATATATAGAAATATATTTATGGAAACGCTCCTTGCATTTCTCTCCTTCCGCTAGCAAACTTCATTAATCTTTGGGAGGTCTCAGCAAGTCACTGATTTTTTTTTACAAAAAAAAAAAAGAAAAGAAAATTGGGACAGGAACGTGCAGGCAATACCCGGAGCTGCGTACACGTAAGCTTTGACTTGCATCCATGTGTTTAGCAGCCACAGATGCTCAAGCATCCGAATTTTGATCATGTGACCCACGGGGAAGCTGCCACCCACGGGCGCAACTGCGAAAAACAGTCATAAGTCGCATTTTCCGGTGCCGTTGTATCTTTGAACAGTCACTAAATCAGGGGTCCCCAACCTATGGTCTGTGGCCCAGGGCTCTTGGCCAGCGGGCTGCAGAAACGGCTGGCCGGTGTCCACACGCATGACACGCATGGGTGTGCATTTGCCCCCCCCCCCTCTCGCTAGTGCCTGCGGCCATTTGCACATGTGCGCGGGTGCGAATGGGAATGCTAGCACAGGGCAGATGTCTGCAGCCCCTTTGTGCATGCGCCGTAAGGCCAGGTGGTTTGTGCGGCCTGTTTGTGCATGTGCATGGTACCAGCGCATGCTGCATGCACGAATAGGGCTGCTAGTGCCACGCCACCGTGCGTGGCCCCGTGTGTGCGCGCACACACACCAATGTTGAAGCTGCTCTCCTTCCCTCCAGTCCTAGAGCATGGAAAGATTGGAGACTTCTGCATTAAATGATCGTGGTTGTAAATAGGAGCCAACCGTGTGCTGCAGCTGCCAAACAAACCAACACACTGCTAGGCTGCATTAACAGAGAGATAGAATCAAGATCACGTAAAGTATTAATACCGCTTCACAAGGCCTCAGTAAGGCCACCCTTGGAATCCTGCATCCAGTTTTGGTCACCACCATGTAAAAAAGATGTTGAGAATCTAGAAAGAGTACAGAGAAGAGCAACAAAGATGATCAGGGGACTGGAGGCTAAAACATATAAGGAACGGTTGCTGGAATTGGGTAGATCTAGTTTAATGAAGAGAAGGACAAGGGGGGACATGATAGCAGTCTTCTAGTATCTCAGGGGCTGCCCCAAAGATGAGGGAGTCAAGCTATTCTCCAAAGCGCCTGAAGGCAGGACAAGAAGCAACAGATGGAAACTAATCAAGGAGAGAAGCAACCTAGAACTAAGGAGAAACTTCCTGACAGTGAGGACAATTAACCAGTGGAACAACCTGCCTCCAGAAGCGGTGAACGTTCCAACACTGGAGGTTTTTAAGAAGAGACTGGACAGCCATCTGTCCGAAATGATATAGGGTTTCCTGCCTGAGCAGGGGGATGGACTCGATGACCTCCTGGAGACAGCAGAATAGATGAGAAAGAACTGGAGAAGATAACAAAATACAAAGATCTACAAATAGAAATAGAAAGACTGTGGCAAAAGCAAGCAAGGGTAGTACCAATAGTCATAGGCTCCTTGGGTGCAATCCCAAAACAACTGGAGCACCACTTGAACACCGTTGGCATTGACAAATTCGCCATCAGTCAATTGCAAAGGGCGGCCTTACTAGGAACCGCCTCCATCCTGCGACGATATCTGTAATACCATCAAACATCCACATCTGCCTATCCCAGGTCCTGGGTAAGGACTCGATAGGTAGACAAAAATGCCAAATCCAGTCTGAACATCTGGCTGACTGTGTGATGACCCATAGTAGTAGTAGTAATACTAATACTAATACTACTACTACTACTACTAATAATAATAATAATAATAATAATAATGTTGGAGGGGCCTTGGAGGTCATCTAATCCAACCCCCCTAGTCAGGCAGGAAACCCTATACCATTTCGGACAAATGGCTATCCAGTCTCTTCTTAAAATCTCTAGTGATGGAGCATTCACAGCTTCTGGAGGCAGGTTGTTCCACTGGTTAATTGTTCTCACTGTCAGGAAGTTTCTCTTTAATTCCAGGTTGCTTCTCTCCTTAGTTAGCTTCCATCCATCGCTTCTTGTCCTGCCCTTCTGGTGCTTTGGAGAATAGCTTGACTCCCTCTACTTTGGGGCCACCACTGAGACACTGGAAGCCTGTTATCATGTCACCCTTAGTCCTTCTCTTCAACAAACTAGACCTACCCAATTTCTGCAACCGTTCTTCATATATTTTAGCCTCTGGTCTTCTGATCATCTTTGTTCCTCTTCTCTGCACTCTTTCCAGTGCAACTACAGGAGACAAGCTATTCCATTAATTGTTCTGTCAGGAAGTTTCTCCTTAGTTCCAGGTTGCTTCTCTCCTTGATGAGTTTCCATCTGTTGCTTCTTGTCCTGCCTTCTGGTGCTTTGGAGAATAGCTTGACTCCCTCTTCTTTGGGGCAGCCCCTGAGATACTGGATCTTTGTACTATCAGTTGCCCAGTCTTGCCTTACAGATACTGCTAGACTTAAAATCATTCGATTAGTGACTAGTTACAACGGCACAGAAAAAAAGGGACTTAGCACTGTTTTTCACACTTATGACCATTACGGCATCCGCAGGGTCACGTGATCAAAAGTTCAGAGGCTTTGCAACTGGCATGTACTTATGACGGTTGCAGTGTCCCAGGGTCACGTGATCCCCTTTTGCAACTTTCCAATAAGCAAAGTCAACGGGGAAGCCAGATTCACTTAACAACCAAATTACTAACTTCACCATTGCAGTGATTTGCTTAACAACCGTGGCAAGGACGGTCATAAAATGGAGCAAAATTCCCTTAGCGACTGTCTCACTTAGCAACACAAATTTTGGGTCAAGAAACACCTGTACTTATCGGGGAGACAGGTGACCTATAGATTGAATAAATAATAATGAAATAAAGTAATTCTATTTTTTTTTAAAAAAAAAAGGAGACAAGAAAATCTTCCTCATATAAATTTAGCAAATAGTAATAAAATAAAATAATTGTAATTTTTATAAAAGGGGATGGGGAAATCTCTTATAAATGTAATAATAGTAAAATAATAAATAATAAAATAAAAATAAATAAAATAAAATATAAAGATAAAATAATAAAATAAAATATAATATAAAAATAATATAAAAAATAAAATAAAATGGAATAAAATAAAATAGAATAAAAAATAAAAAATAGAATAGAATAATAATAAAATAAAATAAAATAGAATAATAAAAAATAAAATAGAATAGAATAAAATAAAATAAAAAATAAAATATAGAACAAAATAAAATAATAAAAAATAAAATAAAATAGAAAAATTAAAAGCTTGGAAGAATAAACCTTTGGTCCCATTAACTGGCTCAGATTGTACTCTGCAACATTATCCTGAGACCCCGTACATTTACCTTCATTCATATATAAATAAATAATAATAAAATCAAGTAATTATAATTTTTTTTAAAAAAGGAGACAGGAAAATCTCATATAAATTCAGTAAATAGTAATAAAATAAAATAATTGTAATTTTTATAATAGGAGATGGGAAAATCTCTTATAAATGTAATAATAGTAAAATAATAAATAATATAATAATATAATATAATAATATTATATTATCTTAATATAATTATATTGTATTATACTATACTATACTATACTATACTATATTATATTATATTATATTATATTATATTATATTATATTATATTATATATTATAATATTATAATATAATAAAATAATAAAATAAAATAAAATAGAAAAACCAAAAGCTTGGAAGAATCAACCTTTGGTCCCAGTAACTGGCTCAGATTGTACTCTGCAACATGCACCCCGTACATTTACCTTCCTTCCTATAAAACAACTATCATTAAAAAAAAAAAAAAAGGCCACGGGAATCTCTTTTCCCATCTTCCCACACATCTCTCCTCTTCCTGCCCTGCTCTGGGTCCAAACTCGCGTGTGGCCGGCTGGCTGGCTGGCCGTGGGAGGCAGAGAGAGAGAGAACTCATGGGCTGTGCAAAGCAGCAGCTGTGCAGCACAGCGCACACCCAGAATGTGCAAGGGTGTGTGGGTGTGTTTGCTCACACACTGGGGGGGGGTGAGAGAAGGAGAGTCATGTTTAGATAAGTGCCTCCGTGCCAAAAGGAGGCGGGCGGGCTGGGAAGTCTGCCGCAGACAAGCTGGCGCCACGGTACACCTGGGGAAGCTCAGGTTAAATGCTCGGCACATTCCAGGGCTGCGCATGCAGCTGATTGAAACATTAACAAACAGGCAAGCCGAGCCAGGCTCCAGATGGGCTGGGTGGGAGCCAGAGGTGGGAGGGGGGGAGGAGGGGAGGGAGGGGAAGCCCAGGGTTGAGCAGGGCAGTGTGCTCAGCAAACAACACCAGCTATGCGTGCCTATGCGCTTTCTCGGCCTCTGTGGCCTCTGTGCTCCGGCCTGTGGATGCTGTACCCACACAGAAATATACACACACAAACAGCCCCAGCCAGCAAAAGGGTCTTTCCTGAATTGGGGAGGAGGGGAGGAAAAGGGATCCACAAGCAGAATGAGAGAATAATAACAATGTTGGAAGGGACCTTGGAGGTCATCTAGTCCAACCCCCTGCTCAGGCAGGAAACCCTATACCATTTCGGACCAATGGCTGCCCAGTCTCTTCTTAAAAACTTCCAGTGTTGGAGCATTCACCGCTTCTGGAGGCAGGTTGTTCCACTGGTTAATGGTTCCCACTGTCAGGAAATTTCTCCTTAGTTCTAGGTTGCTTCTCTCCTTGATTAGTTTCCATCCGTTGCTTCTTCTCCGGCCTTCTGACGCTTTGGAGAACAGAACAGAGTTGGAAGGGACCTTGGAGGTCATCTAGTCCAACCCCCTGCTCAGGCAGGAAACCCTATACCAGTGGTTCTCAACCTTTCTAATGCCACGACTCCATAATACAGTTCCCCATGTTGTGGTGACCCCCAACCACTTATACATCACCAGGTGCCAGGGGCGTGGCCAAAGAAAAGGGGGAAAAAATGGCGGACAGCCTTGTTTGGCGACCCCCGTGAAATGGTCGTTCGACCCCAAATGGGGTCCCGACCCGCAGGTTGAGAACCGCTGCCCTAGACTATTTCAGACAAATGGCTGTCCACTCTCTTCTTTAAAACTTCCAGTGATGGAGCATTCACAGTTTCTGGAGACAGGTGGTTCCACTGGTTAATTGTTCTGTCTGTCAGGAAATTTCTCCTTAGTTATTGCAAAGGTAAATGAAGACAATCAATCCAGGCCAAATGTGTCTAAAAAAGGTTAAATCACAGCAACTGTATTAAAATTGAGACGGCCTCGCTTAATTTTTTTCATGTTGACTGACGTTACCTGGATGAGCAATGAAATGTCTCACTTTCATAAACTTTGGTCCAGTTGCCCCGATTTCACCTTTTAAGATGCTTTTTGGCCTGGATGATTAAACCGATGTTTACATTCTCTCGTGGAACCTGGTTTAAACTCTAAACTAAGGTCTGTAGTATGGAGAACAATCCTACGAACAGGTGCCCAGAGTCCCTTGATAGGCAGATAGGCGATGTATAAATTGCATAACTAAGGACAGGTAATCCTCAAGTTGCATCATTCCTTTAATGACCGTTCCAAGTTACGGCACTGAAGAAGGGGAATTATGTTCCAATATCTCAGGGGCTGCCCCAAAGAAGAGGGAGTCAAGCTATCCTCCAAAGCACCTGAAGGCAGGACAAGAAGCAATGGATGGAAACTCATCAAGGAGAGTAACAACCTAGAACTAAGGAGAAACTTCCTGACAGTGAGAACAATTAACCAGTGGAACGACCTGCCTCCAGAGTGGTGAATGCTCCAATACTGGAAGTCTTTAAGAAGAGACTGGACAGCCATTGGTCCGAAATGGTATAGGGTTTCCTGCCTGAACAGGGGGTTGGACTAGATGACCTCCAAGATCCCTTCCAATTTTTTTATTATATTATTATTATTATTATTATTATTATTATTATTATTATTACTATGAATTACTATTACTATTATTACTACTATTACTACTATTATTATTATTATGACTGCTTTTTTCATACTTACGACCTTGCAGCATTCTCACAGTCACGTGATCAAAATTCGGAGGCTTGGCAACTGCCATGTACTTAGGACGGTTGCAATGTTCCCGGGGGTCACCTTTTGTGATCTTCTGACCAACAACGTCGACGGGGGAAAAACAGATTCACTTAACAACCATTTTACTAGTGATTCGTTTAGCAACCATGGCCAAAACCCTCGTAAAATGAAGCCAAACTCACTTAAAAAAATGTCTCGCTTAGCGGCGAAAAATTATGGCTCCATTACGGTGGTAAATCGAGGACTGCCTGTGAATGAACCAATGCACAGTCTGTATTTAATAGGAAAACGGGTTTTTCTGTCCCTTTTTCTAAACTGACCAGTTTTATTCGGAGGTAAAGCTTTTGCAAGCTGCCTCTGGATAAAATGAGTTAGCCAGAAAAAGATGCTTGCGAAATGTAAACAGAGCCCAGGTACTTATTATCCTATCTGGTGGACATGCCCCAAAGCAAAATGATTTTGGGTTTCAAATACATTTGTGGCTGGAGAAAATGACTAAAAAACAAATAAAGACTTTAAACCAGAATTATTCTTGTTAGGAATAACAGGAGCTAATTATGAGAAAGATTGCAGATGTTTAATGCTACACGTATTAACGGCAGCAAGAATTGTATTTGCCCAAACTTGGAAAAATGAAAACTTACCAGCTGAAGAAGTTACTAATTAAGAAAATTCTACAGTGTGCAGAAATGGACAGATGGACTTTAAAGATAAAAGAGAAAGAAGACTCCGTGTGCTTTAGCATATGGGATAATTTCTATTAATGCCTAGAAAGACAAATTAGAGAGAAAGGAACGTGATATGTAATTTTGAATATATATATATTAGCAAGAAGAAGGCTATGGAGTGATTAACATATTGTTTATGATAATTAACTATATCTATTATTATTGATTAAATACATGTGCCTAGACATTATGCTGTTTGCTAAATATTGAAAATGTTATTTGGAAAAACCCCAACCCTAACCCTAATCCTAACCCTAATCCCGACCCCACTTTATCCCTAACTCTATAAAAACGAATAAAATCTATACAAAAAAAAAGAGAAAGATGCTAGTGTATTGCTTCTGATTTTCGGCCCTGCGGATTAAGATACCTCTTTTTGGGGGGGGGGGGCCATAACAAAACATGGTGATTTATTGTTTCATTAGTTCATTCTTTATATATATATATATATATAGGTCTTGGTTATTCGGGTTTTCTCCCGCATAAAATTGGAAGTGTCTTGGCGACGTTTCAACGAAGTCCCATTCGTCATCTTCAGGCTGGTGTTTTCAGCTTCGTGCTTCGAGGAGCACGAAGCTGAAAACACCAGCTGAAAACACCTCGAAGCACGAAGCTGAAAACACCAGCCTGAAGATGACGAATGGGACTTCGTCGAAATGTCACCAAGACACTTCCAATTTTACGCGGGAGAAAACCTGAATAACCAAAGACCTATATATATATTCTTAATTTTCTATTTTTACAATCAAGTGCTTCGTAGACAACGTGTTGACCTGGGTCCATTAGTAATTCCGTGGCACATCTAAGCTTCTTCAAACTAAATCCAATATTACGCCATCCAATACTTCCTCTTTTCTTCCGGGAATAAATATTTTTCCCACATTAAGCAAATACAGTTCTTCTTGTTGTTAATCAATATACTGTTCAATATCAGCATTTATTACAGTTTTCTAATCGTATCAAGGATATCGGTTTAAAATTATCTTTTCTAACCGAAACATATCCTAATTGCATTTGCACTCAATATCCATTTATTCATCCAGTATCCTATTTTCGCTTCTTCCCCCCCCCCCAATTTTTAACGTGCTTCTTTTTCCCACTATAAATTAATCTCAAGGAATTGTAATTATATTTCCCTCCCTCCAATGAATCTGATTTTCTTTTTGGTAGCCTGTGGGTCTTAGATCTGTAGATATGCCCCTCTATCCTTCTCATGCCACTCAAAGTTGCCCAGCTAAATCCCTCTAATTTCATTTCCTGAAAGAGCCTGAGGTCTCTCCAGGCTGATGTCCCCCTATGGGGGGGTCTCCTTCCTACGAGCCCCTTCTTTTCCATTGCTGCCAGCCCCTCCCTTCTGTACAGGTAGAATTTCCATTGCAAAGCAAAGAAGTTGTGAAATAAGTCATGCCCCGTTTTATGACCTTGACACGGTTGTTAAGCGAATCTGCCATTTGACTAAAATGGCATAGGGTTTCCTACCTGAGCAGGGGGGTTGGACTAGATGACCTCCAAGATCCCTTCCAATTGTATTATTATTTATTATGAAGAGACTGGACAGCCATTTGACTAAAATGGTATAGGGTTTCCTACCTGAGCAGGGGGGGTTGGACTAGATGACCTCCAAGGCCCCTTCCAACTGTATTATTATTTATTATGAAGAGACTGGACAGCCATTTGACTAAAACGGTATAGGGTTTCCTACCTGAGCAGGGGGGTTGGACTAGATGATCTCCAAGGTCCCTTCCAACTTTATTTATTTATTTATATTTATATTTTTATTATTACATCTCTGCGCTCAATAAGTGAAATCGCATGATTGTTAAGCAAATCAGGCTCCCCCCCCCCCATTGACTTTGCTTGCCGGGAGCCGGCTGGGAAGATTACAAATGGCAATCATGAGAGCCCGGGACAGTGCAACCGTCATTAAATACATGCCAGTTACCAAGCCTCCAAATTTTGATCATGTGACCTCAGGGATTGTGCAACGGGCATAACTGCGAGGCCTGCTGGCAAATAATTTTTTTTTTCAGTACTGTTGTTATAACTAGGGTCTCCTGCTTGAGCAGAGAGCGGGACTATTCATCAGAAATGGTATAGGGTTTCCTGCCTGAGCAGGAGATTGGACTAGATGACCTCCAAGGTCCCTTCTATTATTATTATAGCTGGAAGGGACCATGGAGGTCTTCTAGTCCAGCCCCCTGCTCAAGTAGGAGACCCTACACTATTTCAGACAGGTGGCTATCCAACCTCTTCTCAAAATCCTCCAGTGATGGAGCACCCACAACGTCTGGTGGCAAGCAGTTCCACTGGTTCATTGTTCTCACCAGGTTCCAGGTTGCTTCTCTCCTTGATTAGTTTCCATCCCTCGTTTCTTGTCCTTCTGCCTTCGGGTGCTTTGCAGAATAGGTGGACCCCCCTCTTCCTTGTGGTAGCCCCTCAAATAATGGTATACTATCATGTCCCACTATATCTCCCCCCAGTCCTTTTCTCCACACTAGCCATACCCAATTCCTGCAACTGTTCACCTTTTAGCCTCCAGGCGCGTAATCATCTTAGTTGCTCTTCTCTGCACTCTTTTATCTATAATCTCAACATCTTTTTTTCTATCCTGGTGATCACAACTGGATGCAATTTTCTCTAGACCCAGTTCCTATATATTTTTCTTTGTATTTTTTTTTTGTCTCCAGGCCCTTAAATCATCTTAATTGTTCTTCTTTGCACTCTTTATGTACAATCTCAACATCTTTTTTTCTATTCTGGTGATCACAACTGGATGCAGTTTTCTCTAGACCAGTGGTTCTCAACCTGTGGGTCGGGACCCCATTTGGGGTCGAACGACCATTTCACGGGGGTCGCCAAACAACGCACTCCGCCATTTTTTTCCCCCTTTTCCTTAGCTGTGCTACTCCCTTTTATTCTATTGGCTTTTGAAAGCCAATAGAATAGACTCTCTTGAATAGAGTCTAATTCTATTGGCTTTCCAAAACCAATAGGAATTGTCCAGGCTGTCTCTGCCCTGCTGAGCCCGCCAAAAGTCCCATTCTGCAAACGGTGCTGCACCGGTTGAGTAGTCCTCGACTTACGACCGGTTGAGTAGTCCTTGACTTACGACCGGTTGGAGGTCGCGGCATTAAAAAGCTTGAGAACCACTGCTCTAGACCCAGTTCCTATATATTTTTTTGTATTTTTTTTTTTTTGTCTCCAGGCCCTTAAATCATCTTAATTGTTTTTCTTTGCACTCTTTATGTACAATCTCAACATCTTTTTTTCTATCCTGGTGATCAACAACTGGATGCAGTTTTCTCCAGACTGGCCATCCCCAGTTCCTATGTATTTTTCTTCGTATTATTATTTTTTTTGGGGGGGGGGGTCTCCAAGCCTTCAATCACCATAGTTGGTCTTCTCTGCAGGCCTCCTTAGAAGATCTCCACGGCCTGTCCCGACTGTTCCTTCTCTAATTCTGCAATCCAGCTTTGCTCCACGGGGTAAACTCTTGCCTCCAGCTTAGCAGCTGCTCAGCAAATTTACTCAGCCCTGCCTTCTCCACCTCTAGGGACTGGCAGGGACCGGTTCCTTCCCACTCAAGCTGCAGCATTACTCACTGCTCTTCAGCACTGCCCTAACCCACCCAGTTTCCGCAGAAAAGTCACCCCAACCAGCAGGCCAAGTTGCAAATGACGCTGCACCCAGGAACACTAAAAGAGCACACTGCTGCCTTTGAGGTATGGGCCTCAGTTTCCCAGGGCTGAGAGTGGGAAGAAAAGGAATCAAAATAGCTTGGGAGAGGGTTGCAGGGCAGAAAACATGTGACACTAAAATAATAATAAAGTTGGAAGGTACCTTGGAGGTCATCTAGTCCAACCCCCTGCTCAGGGAGGAAACCGTACACCATTTCAGTCAAATGGCTGCCCAGTCTCTTCTTAAAAACTTCCAGTGTTGGAGCATTTACTGCTTCTGGAGGTCGGCTGTTCCACTGGCTAATTTTTCTCACTGTCAGGAAGTTTCTCCTCAGTTCTAGGTTGCTTCTCTCCTTGATTAGTTTCCATCCGTCACTTCTTGTCCTGCCTTCAAGCGCTTTGGAGGATAGCTTGACTCCCTCTTCTTTGGGGCAGCCCCTGAGATACTGGAAGGCTGCTATCATGTCCCCCCTCGTCCTTCTCTTTGTTACAAGGGAGCCCAAAATTTCTGTTGCTAAGCCAGACAGTTGTTAAGCGAGTTTTGGACTTTTGCCAACATTGTTAAGCGAATCATTGCGATTGTTAATAATAATAAAGTTGGAAGGAACCTTGGAGGTTAGTAGACTGGTTATGTGAATCTAGTTTCCTCACTGATTTGATCTGTCTGGTCACAAAAGGGGATCATGTGAGCCCAAGGACACTGCAGCCGTTAGTCCTCAATTTACAACAGTTCATTTAGTGACCAAAGTGATGACAGCACTGAAAAAAGTGACAAGGCCGTTTTTCCCACTTACGACCATTTTGCAACATCCCCACCTTCACGTGATCAAAATTCAGTCAGCTTGGCGACCGACTCGCATTTACGACGGCCGCAGTGTCCCAGGGTTACGTGATTCCCCCTTTTGCGACTTTCTGACAAGCAGTCAGTGGGGAAGCCGGGTTCACTTAACAACCGTGTTACTTACTTAACAGCCGCAGGGACTCAGTTAACGACTGCAGTCGGAAAATGAGAAAAAAAATCACATAATAAATGTTTCACTTAGCAACAAAAGTTTGGGGCTCAGTTGAGGACTACCTGTGTGAGCCAGTTGCCAATTTTGATTGTATGGCTGTGGGGAATGCTGCGAAGGGCGTTAAGTGTGAAAAAATGGTCATAAGTCACTTTTTCCGGTACCATTTAACTTTGGTCGCTAAATGTATTGCTGTAAGTCAAGGACCACCTCTTATCTTTGGTGGGTCTGAATTTCCCAACTCTGAAAGGAGTAGAAAACAAGAGTTTTCCGAAGTTATGGGAGCTGCGAGCTGCATCTGTTGAAAATTGGGCAGCCATTTTTCAGGAGGAGGAGCTGAGGACCCTGTTCTGGGCAGGGGGTTGGACTAGATGACCTCAAAGGTCCCTTCCAGGCTAAGATTCTGATTCTCCTGCCTTCAGGCATCATCATCGAGGAGAGTTTTATCTCAGCCTTTTACCAGAGTGGGTTATCTCCCAAGTGTTTAGAATGCTAGGGCTGGGAGGGACCTCAGAGGTCATCTAGTCCAACCCCTTGCTCAAGGCAGGAGACCTATCCTCCAGGTCAGCACTTTCTCATTCCCAGCCTGATTGAGACCAAGTTTAGCCTCTTCTTTCTTTCACTCACACATTCACAAAGGTCGCTTTTAAACTGGTGGACTTTTAACAAGGCTGGCTGGGGAATTCTGGGAGTTGAAATCCACAAAGCAGGCCAGCGCCAAGAAACACTGTAATTGACAGCCATTCCTGGCGTACGATTGGTGGAGTTTCCAAGAGACTGGACAGCCATTTGTCCAAAATGGTATACGGTTTCCTGCCTGAGCAGGGGGTTGGACTCAATGACCTCCAAGGTCCCTTCCAACTTTATTATTATATTATTACTATTATTATTATTATTATTATTATTATTATTATTATTATTATTATTATTATTATTATATAAGGGCTCAGGGCTGGCTGAGGAATTCTGGGAGTTGAAGTCCATAAGTCTTAAAGTTGCCAAGTTTGAAGACCCCTGGCTGTGACATCAAACCCAAGTCCCCCCCCCAAGTATTGAACTGAAGTCTGGGGATCTCCCCCCCCTCCCAGCCCCAATGAAACACACTCTACAAAAACAGCCTTTTTTCACAGCAATATGCATTTGTTCCCTAACAGCAAAAAAATATAGAAAAATATTCTCAGAGATAGGAGCATTGTAATATACAATACGGTCGATTCTCAGAAAACTGAGAAATATTCGGGTGAAGTTTTAATCCTAGCTTTTTTTTAAGAAAGCAAAAAAAAAAGAGGGGAAAAAAGGCACTGTCCCATCAAGACGTTAAAAGATGCCTATTCAGAGTCCAATTCTAGCGGAGTTGATCCCTTCTGGAATTAAGCACCAGGGCGATAAAAGACGAGAAGTCCCATCAACATCTGGATCTGTAAAACCACTTTCAATCTGCTGTGCGGCCCACATCTGGGGAGATAGGAATGGGGCAGACAAGGGAGCCCCCCCATCACCAGCGAAGCACCCCATTCTTTTTTTCCCTGCCATTGGAGGGATAGGAAGCATTTCAACAGATCTTCTGGCAGCCTTCAAAGGGATCTTCAGCGGCACAAGATTCCGTCATCCGGGCTAACACAAGCAGGCTGTTTTAAAAAACGAAACGAAAAACAACTTGTTAAGATAAGACATTAGCAGCAGCGTTTCTACCCTTAGTTTAATGAAGAGAAAGGATGAGGGGGGACAGGATAGCAGTCTTCCAGTATCTCAGGGGCTACCCCAAAGAAGAGGGAGTCAAGCTCTTCCCCAAAGCCCCTAAAGGCAGGACAAGAAGCAACGGATGGAAACCAATTAAGGAGAGAAGCAACCTAGAACTAAGGAGAAACTTCCTGACAGAACAATTAATCAGTGGAACGAGTTGCCACCAGAAGCGGTGACTGCTCCAACACTGGAAGTTTTTAAGAAGAGACTGGGCAACCATTTGAAATGGTCTAGGGTTTCCTGCCTGAGCAGGGGGTTGGACTAGATGACCTCCAAGGTCCCTTTCAATTCTGTTATTGTTATTTAGTGGAATGGCTTGCCTCCAGAAGCGGTGAATGCTCCAACGCTGGAAGTTTTTAAGAGACTGGACAACCGTTTGTCTGAAATGGTATAGGGTTTCCTGCCTGAGCAGGGGATTGGACTAGATGACCTCCAAGGTCCCTTCCAACATTATTATCATCATCCCAGGACAAAAAAGTTCAATGGTTACTGTACAGTTTGCAGTGGTCAAAAGAGGAACAAAAAAAAATAATAATAAAAGACGGCGACAGCAGCTTGCAAACATCACCAGAGTGATGTCAACAGGAGTGTTGTGAAACTCGGAAGCCGACACGTCCCTAAAACAGCTGTTTCATCCAGAGACTTCTCTCTTCTTTGCATTTATTCCCATCTCTTTAAGATTGGAAAAGCCAGGTGGGGAAAAAAAAAAACCCGCAAACTCACCCAGAATCCAACAGCGAATGCCCTTGATTGGCACAATTAAAAGAATCCTCAATCTCATTAAATAAAATTCCAAATAAGCAAACCTTGGTGTTTTATAAAGGAGAAGGGAATACACAGCTGTATTTGGATAGGGCTCAACTTACAGCTACAACTGAACCCAACGGTTTGTTAAGGGAGACATCTGTCAAGTGAGTGGTGCCTCATTTTTGTTAAGCCAATCATTGCAGTGAGTAACGTTTTGTTAAGTGAGCCTGGCTTGACTTTACTTGTTGGAAGGAAACAAAAAGGGATGATGTGACCTTGAAACCCAGCAACGGTCATCAGTATGAACCAGTTGCCAAGCATCTGGATTTTGATCACCTGCTCATGGGGACGCTACAAAGGTGGTGACTGAAAAATGGTCACGTCGCTTTTTTCAGTGCCAAACAGTCACTAAATGAACTGTTGTAAATAGAGAACAACCTGTACTTTCTACAAAAGGACCATATTCCAGAATATATACATATACATATACATATACATATACATATATATATATATATATATATATATATATATATATATATATATATGTAGGTCTTTGGTTGTTCGGGTTTTCTCCCGCATAAAATTGGAAGTGTCTTGGTGACATTTCGATGAAGTCCCATTGGTCATCTTCAGGCTGGTGTTTTCAGCTTCGTGCTTCTAGGAAGCACAAAGCCGAAAACACCAGCCTGAAGATAACCAATGGGACTTCGTCGAAACGTCGCCAAGACATTTCCAATTTTACGTAGGAGAAAACCCGAACAACCAAAGATCTACATATATATATATTATACAAAAATATATAAAAAGAGGAAAAAAATTTTTAAAAATCCAACCTGCAAAGAAGCAGATTTGCAAACTGGCTGATTGGAGGTTTACGTAAATTTTGGAAGTAAACAGCCCAGCAGCCTTGAACCGATTTGGAAAGAGTGACACAATTCAGACGGCGAATTACAGGGAAATCCTCTCTAATTCTCAAGATCCTAAAGTGACTTTTTTTTTTCCTCTAAGAATCCAGGGAGACGGTAGCGCTTTCTGTGGCTACCCAAAATTTATTCAAAAGCCAAAACTTTCTTTCCAAAGCTTCTGCCTGGTTAGAGAACTTGTTACAACTCTTGACTTGTAAAGGGCGCCACAAGATCCGGCTGGATTTGCGGCTAGCCAAATTGACCAAAATTTCCTTTCTACTGTTCTACACAATCTTCAGCCATGCTGGCAGGTCGCTGGCATCCCCTGGGGCCCACCTGGGGGGGGGGAACATCGATGCCCACCAGAAGGACTGGCAAGGATGGCCCTTGGCACAGGGATGAGAATGCCCCTCCACCCTTGCAAGCAGAATTCCTGTTCGGTGGCCCACGGATTTATTGGGAGAAGGGCAGGAGACCCCACACCAACAATGGGAGGCATAACTGACCCCCCAAAAAAACCCTACAAGAAACTCTCCGGAGCCTGGCAGCGCTCTTGGAAGTAACTCAGGAGCATGAAGTGGGGTGCAGACGGACACAAAACCCACGGAGCCCTCACTGCACACTCTGCGCCCTGGTAGGAGACGGGAATAAACCCCACGGAGGGCTCGCTACGCGTTCTGGGCGCGGGTGGGAGATGAGCACAAGCCCCACGGAGCCCTCGCTGCGCACTCTGCGCCCGGGTGGGAGACGGGAACAAACCCCACGGAGGGCTCGCTACGCGTTCTGGGCGCGGGTGGGAGATGGGCACAAACCCACGGAGCCCTTGTTCAGATTCTGGGCGCAGATGGGCACAAGGAGCCCTTGCTGCGCACTGCGCGAGTGGGAGATGAGCACGGACTCACGGAGCCCTTGTCCGGGTTCTGGGCGCGGGTGGGAGACGGGAAGAAGCCCCACGGAGGGCTCGCTGCGTGTTCTGGGCGCGGGTGGGAGATGGGCACAAGCCCCACGGAGCCCTCGCTGAGCAGTCTGCGCGCGGGTGGGAGGTGGGCACAACCCCAAGGAATCTTTGTTCGGGTTCTGGGTGCGGGTGGGAGAGGAGCACAAGCCCCACGGAGACCTCTCTGCGTGCTCTGAGCGCGGGTGGGAGACGGGCACAAACCCACGGAGCCCTCTCCTGGGGGGATCTGCCCTGGCGGGGAGGGGCTCACCTCGGCTCCGGCCGGCTCGTCCACGCCCCGCGGCGGGGGCGCCCCGGCGGTCAGCGGGTCCTGCAGCTCGTGTTGGAGCGCCCAAATGTAATCGATCACGTGCTGGAGGATCTCCACTTTGGACACGCGGCGGTGGCGAGGCAAGGTGGGCACCAGCGCGGCCAGGCGCGAATAGCAGCCCTTCATGTCCAGAAGCAGCGAGGCGGCGGCAGCGGCGGCGGCTTGCTCCGGCCCGAGGGGCAAGCCCCGGGAAGGGGGGCTGCCCACGCGAGACAGCGACACGCTCTGCTCCGAGAGGCAGCGCGGCGAAGGCTCGCCCCCCGCGCCCTTGAGAGCGCAGCTAGGGCCGGGGGATGCGGCGGGGGCAGCGGCGGCGGGGACCACCTTCATGGCCGGGAGACGAGACGCGGACGCAACCCCGAGGACAGAACACGCTGGCACAACCAAACGCGCATGGAACGCAGCCGCGAGTGAAGCTCCGGCGCCCAAGAGGCGGCTTTTATAGCGATCCGAGCCGCGGGGCGGAGCCACGCGGCTGCCGGGCAGCCAATGACAGGAGCGGGGCGTGACTTGCCGCTCTCATGCTTTCATTGATCGGACTCGGGACTCATTTGTTTGCAAACGCGGGTTTCGCCCCCTCTGCTGGTCGTGTGAAGGGGGGAGGGAAGAAGAGGAAGGGGAGGGGGGCCAGGTGCAGGTGGAGGGTGCCCCGGGACATGTTGTCGGGAGGGAGGGGGGGAGGGAAGGTTGAAAGGAGTCTATTGACAGCTTTGACACTTCTTCCTCTCCGCGACCCGCAGAGACGGAAACAAAAGTATGTCTGAACATTCCTTCTCTCGCCTCCTCTTCCGCACCTCGAGCACATTGTGGGCGCCCCCCCCCCGCGACAAATTTAGTGGGGAGGGGGCGCATTCAGCCTTGAGGAATCCAGGCAGGCGATGCTCTGGAGGAATGTGATTTGACAGCCGTTTTTTTTTTTTTCAGCTCGCTCCGGAATCTGCTGGTCTGGGGGGGGGGGCAAGCAGACTACAAAACCCATGACTTCCACCCTGCCAGTTGGGAACTATTGGATCTGTGCCAGGAGGCATCTGGAGGGCTTGATGAAGGACACTACCTGGATGGGGGTTTTCTTTGCCCCCCCCCTTCCCTGGAGGTTCCTTCAACGCCTGCGGAACGGACGGCGACAATGCAGCATCTAATCTTGGCCTGACCTAGTCGGGCGCGTTGTGTGAACGGAGCCACCGAATGCGGCAGCCGGAACTGATAACGGCAATTTTCAGATCGGTTTCCTGGTTCCGCAACGAGGTCCATGTGGACGGGGATTCTCGGGTCAGGCTACACGCACGGAGGCTACACACCCGTGTGTTGTCTCAAGTTGTCCCTGGCAGGAATCGTGTCGAGGTGGAAGACTGGATTGAGTGACTTAAAGGTCACAATCACGCCTCTTTTCCTCAGTGTGTGTGTGTGTCGTTTATCCTGTGTTTTGTGTGTTATTTGCTGTGTTGGTGTGTCATTTTATATATTATTACGATGTGTGTTTTGTGTGTCGTTTCTGTGCTTTGTGTTATACTCTGTATTTTGGGTTGGTGTGTCATTTATTGTGTGTTGCGTGTGTATGTCTGTGTAAAACAGGCCTGAATTGTCATAAAACGCTCGAATTGGCGTCCCCATTCACTTTAAAAGTGAAAATCACAGCCTGGCAAAGAGGCGACAACGCGTCCCTAAATGACACGAAAATCCACGCGAAAAGCTTCCCAAGCCGCGGATCGCAAGGAGCGTCGCTGCGTGGTCTCCCGTCCGGCTATCCAAACCGCAACCAGGGCCTTTTCGCACGTTCCCAGCCCTCCCTTCCAGAGAAAACCCTTTGCCTCTTGCACCAATTTCCGCCCGTGTTCCATTCGCACGACCATCGGGGTCCCTGACCTAACACGCTCCGCTTCTCCCCCGCCCGGACCTCGACCTGGAGTGTTGCCGTTCATAGCAGTTTCCCACAGCGGGCGCAGCCGCCGCTCCCTCCCCCGCCCGGCTCCCTGCCTTAACAAGCCGCTCAGACCGCCAGACGCCAAGGCCCGTGACGTCACCCATTCATAAAAATCCCGAGCGCTGTCATCTTGGCGCCTGGCGGCCGGTGCTCATGGAAACCAGAAGGAGGCGGGGCCAGCTGAGCAGCGTCTCCGCCCGCCGCGCTCTTCCACTCACCTGCCCGGCCGCCCTGGGAGCCGCGGAGCCCAGCGGGGCTGTTTTATCATCCTCCCTCAAGTGAGTTTTGCCCCAGTTTACAACTTTCTGGCCATCGTTGTTAAGTGACTCACTGCACTGGAAGTTTTTTAAGAAGAGACCGGACAGCCATTTGTCTGAAATGGTATAGAGTTTCCTGCCTGAGCAGCGGGTTAGACTAGATGACCTCCAAGGTCCCTTCCAATATCATCATCATCATCATCATCATTATTATTATTATTATTATTATTATTATTATTATTATTATTAATCATTGCACAGTCAGCCAGATGTTCAGACTGGATTTGGCATTTTTGTCTACCTATCGAGTCCTTACCCAGGACCTGGGATAGGCAGATGTGGATGTTTGATGGTATTACAGATCTCGTCGTAGGATGGAAGCAGTTCCTAGTAAGGCCGCCTTTTGCAATTGACTAATAGCGAATTTGTCAGTGCCGATGGTGTTCAAGTGGTGCTCCAGTTGTTTTGGGATTGCACCAAAGGAGCCTATGACTATTGGTATTCCCCTTGCTTGCCTTTGCCACAGTCTTTCTATTTCTATTTGTAGGTCTTTGTATTTTGTGATCTTTTCCAGTTCTTTCTCGTCTTTTCTGCTGTCTCCAGGCACTGCCACGTCCACTATCCAGACTTTTTTGTCTTTCTTATCGACAATTGTTAAGTCTGGGGTGTTATGTTGCAGGTGCTTGTCTGTTTGAATTCTGAAGTCCCAGAGCAGTTTAATTTTATCATTTTCTATGACTTTCTCTATTTTATGATCCCACCAGTTTTTGCTTACAGGCAAATGATATTTTTTGCAGATCTTCCAATGCACCATTGTTGCTACTTTGTCATGCCGCTGCTTGTAATCAGTCTGTGCAATCTTCTTGCAACAGCTTACCAAGTGGTCCACTGTTTCTTCAGCTTCTTTGCATAGGCGGCACTTACTGTCTGTTGCTGTCTTCTCAATTTTGACTTTGTATGCATTTGTCCTTAAGGCTTGGTCTTGTGCAGCCAGAATTAGTCCCCGTGTCTCTTTCTTCAACTTTCCTGCTCTTAGCCATTGCCAGGTCTTGTTATTATCTGCTTTCCCAGCTATTATTATTATTATTATTATTATTAAAGTTAGTCACACGGTTGTTAAATAAATCTGACTTCCCCATTGACTTTGCTAGTCAGAAGATCACAAAAGGGGATCACATGAGCCCAGGACCCAGAAACTGTCAGTTGCAGAACATCTGAATTTGGGATCACGTGACCACAAGGATGCTGCAATAGTCATAAGTGTAAAAAACAGCCGTGTCACTTTTTTCAAAATTGTCCATAATCCAAAGCAGAAGACATCAGGATGATGTCCAGTTTGCAGAGCAACACCCCCCACCCTCCAACTCCTTCTTCCGCAGGATAATGGGAACAGTAGTGCAAGCCGAGTTGGAAAAAGGTGCCATGCAGTCTGCTTGCAAGCAAGACCTTGCTTGGCTCACTGACAGGAGTCATCTAAGTGGTCGCGAGGGTTAGAATGCAGGGTTGAAGGCTAATGCTGCTGACTGTCATCAGTTCGATCCTAACTGGCTCAAGGTGGACTCAGCTTTCCATCTTTCCAGATTGTTAGGGCAGGGCTTTTCAACCAGTGGTACGGGTACCACCTGTGGTACATTGGCAGCACCTGGCAGGTGGTACGCGACCATCCTAGAAAAATAGCGGGAGAGGGGAATGAGCTAAACCGGTGGCAGCACCGCACAAGCCTGAGCAAGAAATGGCTGGAGCTGCAGGGCTGTCAGGGCTCAGCGGAAGCGCCAGGATCAGCGCCAGGGTCCAGCAGGAGCTTGGCGCTGGTCCTGGTGCTTCCACTGAGCCCTGAAGAAGCACTTATCACCTGGAGCTCAGCACTGATCCTGGCGCTTCTGCTGAGCCCAGAAGAAGCGCCCATCAGCTGGAATGTTGCAGCCTCTCCAGGGTCTTGTGATTTACATTCAGAGGCTTGGCAACTGATTCCTATTTATGACGGTCACAGTGTCCCATGGTCATGTGAAGTGACCCAAACCTGCTGCAACCACCCAAGCAGACGGGGGGGGGGGAATAAAAACCAACCCCACCCCCACCCCACCCCCACTGCCAATCCTCAACAGAAATGCTCACAACAATGAAAACTTCGGACAGCAGGCAGGTGTTTTGCTCGGCTGTGGCTTGGGGGGCACTTTTTTCAGTGCCATTATAACTTCCAACAGTCACTCAGTGAACTGTTGTAAGTCGAGGACTACCTGTACTTTATCACTTTTTTTTTTTTTCTTTTTTGGGTCGTCAAGTATTTAACACCTTGCTAGGCGACTCGTGGTACTCGGATGTTGCCCTATCCTAAAAGTGGTACAATGGGTGAAAAGGTTAAAAAGCCCAATGTTAGGGGACAAGATGCTGACTCTATAAATCTCTTAGATATGGCTGTAAAAAAACTGTGAAGAGGTATAGAAGTGTAAGTGCTAGTGCTAAGTGCTATCTAGGCAGAGAGAGGCTCTCTCTGCTTACACCCCGAATTTGGAGGACATCTGGCTTGGCTCGCTGGCTGGAGCCATCTAGACAGGAAGAGGCTCTGTCCGCTGATACCCCGAATTTAGAGCGAGATATGACTTGGCTTACTGGCTGGAGCCATCTAGACAGGAAGAGGCTTTCTACGCTGATACCCTGAATTCAGAGTGAGACCTGGCTTGACTCACTGGCAGGAGCCATGTAGGCACGAAGAGGCTCTCTGCTTACACCCTGAATTTGGAGGAGATCTGGCTTGGCTCACTGGCAGGAGCCATCTAGGCTGGAAGAGGCTCTCTCCGCTGATACCCTGAATTTAGATTAAGATCTGGCTTGGCTCACTGGCAGCAGCCATCTAGGCACAGAGAGGCTCTCTGCTGACACCCCGAATTTGGAGATCTGGCTTGGCTCACTGGCAGGAGCCATCTAGGCTGGAAGAGGCTCTCTCCGCTGATACCCTGAATTTAGATTAAGATCTGGCTTGGCTCACTGTTAGGAGCCATCTAGGCACAGAGAGGCTCTCTCCGCTGACAACCCACATTCAGAGCAAGACCTGGCTTGGCTCACTAACAGGGGTTATCTTATCTAGGCAGGGAGGGGCTCTCTCTGCTGACACCACCCATTTGCTCGCCGCCCCCCCCCCTAAATTTGGGGACGGCCCTTCCCGCGCCTGCCTCTCCCTCCCCCCCCCCCCCCGCCTGGAAGGAAGGGAAGGGAAGGGGGGCCGCCGTGCAGCTGTGCGGGCTATTGTCGGCTTCGGCCGGCCTGAGACGGGGAGCCCAGACAGAGCGGCACCATCGCTGCCCTGCATTGTTCTCCGCTGCCCCGGGCGGGCGGGGTGGTGGGATCTGCTGCCAAGAAGGCCGGACGCCAGCGAAGACTGCGCCCCCCACCCCCACCCCCGGCCGAGGGGAAAGAGAGGACGGGGCGCTGCGCGCATCTCTGCAAGGTTGGAGAAATGGGCTCCTGATTCCAAACGATGCGCAGGGCAGCGGCCGACGGAGCCCGGAGGAAAGGAAGCGAGGTTGTTCTTGGGAACGCGGGGACACGCGTTGCCGTGGATCCGGGTGTTGCGGAAAGGACCGCTGCTCCTCCCACCCATTCAGAGAACATAGAACCATAAGGTGGGCAGGGACCTTAGGAGGTCATCTAGTCCGACCCCCTGCTCAGGCAGGAAACCCTAGACCAGGGGTAGGCAACCTTGGCTCTTTTATGACTCGTGGACTTCAACTCCCAGAATTCCCGAGCCAGCTTGGCTGGCTCGGGAATTCTGGGAGTTGAAGTCCACGAGTCATGAGTGGGCCATAGTTCCCCCATGCTGGCTCAGGAATTCTGGGAGTTGAAGTCCACGAGTCATAAAAGAGCCAAGGTTGCCTACCCCTGCCCTAGACCAGGAGTTTTCCAACTTGGCCCTTTTATGACCTGTGGACTTCAACTCCCAGAATTCCTCAGCCAGCGTGCCTGGCTGAGGAATTCTGGGAGTTGAAGTCCACAAGGCATCAAAGGGCTAAGTTTGAAGACCCCTGTAATAAACAAACCAATAAATACAACCTTTGGACTTCGAAATGTAAATGGTTACTATATTCGTTCGTTCATTGATGTACGTATGTGTTAGATTTGTTTGTCTTTTGCCCATAGCACAGGTAGTCCTTGACTTACAACCAATCAGAATAGAGCTGGAAGGGACCTTGGAGGTCTTCTAGTCCATCCCCCTGCTCAAGCAGGAGTCCCTATATCATTTCGGACAAATGGCTGTCCAATCTCTTCTTAAAAACTTCCAGCGTTGGAGCATTCACCGCTTCTGGAGACAAGTTGTTCCACTGGTTAATTGTCCTCACTGTCAGGAAGTTTCTCCTTAGTTCTAGGTTGTTTCTCTCCTTGATGAGTTTCCATCCTTTGCTTCTTGTCCTGCCTTCAGGCGCTTTGGAGAAGAGCTTGACTCCCTCTTCTTTGGGGCATCCCCTGAGATACTGGAACACTGCTATCCTGTCCTCCCTCGTCCTTCTCTTCATTAAACTAGACAGACCCAATTCCAGCAACCGTTCCTTGTATGTGGACTTCAACTTCCAAAATTCCCCAGCCAGCAACCAAAGAGAAAAGCAACCTAGAACTAAGGAGAAACTTCCTGACAGTTAGAAGAATTAACCCGTGGAACAACCTGTCTCCAGAAACTGTGAATGCTCCAACACTGGAAGTTTTTAAGAAGAGACTGGACAGCCATTTGTTCGAAATAGTATATGGTTTCCTGCCTGAGCAGGGGGTTGGACTAGATGACCTCCAAGGTCCCTTCCAACTTTACTATTATTATTATTATTATTATTAAGTCTACACCTCTTAAATTGGTAAGATTGAGTAACATGGGTCTGTTCTCTAGACTGCCTGTTGTAAACTGAAATCTGTGCCAGAGGCTGCCAAGATGAATGTGCCATGTTGTACCCAGCTCTTTTAGGATAAGAATAGAATAGAATAGAATAGAATAGAATTATGGGATAGAATAGAATGGAACGGAATAGAATAGAATAGAATAAGAACAGAATAGAATAGAATAGAATTATGAGATAGAATAGAATGGAACAGAACAGAATAGAATAGAATAGAATAAGAACAGAACAGAATAGAATAGAATAGAATAAGAACAGAACAGAATAGAATAGAACAGAATAAGAACAGAACAGAACAGAATAGAATAGAATTATGGGATAGAATAGAATTATGGGATAGAATAGAATGGAACGGAATAGAATAGAATAAGAACAGAATAGAATAGAATAGAATAGAATAGAATAGAACAGACAGATTGTAGAACAGAACAGGATAGAATAGAACAGCATAGCTGGAAGAGACCTTGTAGGTCATCTAGTCCAACCCCCCAAAAAAACAGGAGACCTATACCATTTCTGACCCCATCGGTCATTCATTCCTGGGCAGTCTATAGTTTGCCGACTCCATCCTGCAAACCCAAAATACCGCTGCCCTCGGGTTAAGCAGGTCATGTGAACCCAGCCATTCCTTCCCCCGAGCCTTGGGGGGGGGTGAGGGGGGAGGCTTGGCATCTGCGGAGGATACCTGAATGCCTGTTGCTTTGCAGGGAGATCAAAGGCAGAAGTTCAAAGGCAGCAGCAGAGTTTGCAGGAGGGTGCCTGAAAACCGCCTGCCGCTTCAAGGGAGCATCTTCCTTCTCCTGGGTGCTGCACCAAGGCCTGACCTGGGCCCAGGTGTGCCGCCCGCAGATGCGGCTTCCCTTCCAGCTGGCTCCTCCCTGCCCACGGCAGCTTCCCATGACCACTCAGATAATCCACCCAAGGACGTCCCCTGTCTTCACCTCCATCCGGGCCAGCTGAGCGATAGGTATCAGGTGCGGGCACAGGTGGTGGGCACAGGTGGGCAAGGCGAGTGGGCAGCCAACTGTCACTCCGCCACGGCTTCTGCTTCTGAAAAGTTCAAGGATGTTTCAACCTTGGCAAAAAAAAATAAAAAACAGGTGAGCTTGAACGGGCAGAATTTGCTGGTATTCCACCAGTTTTCAGCTGGAGAAAATCTGGTTTAACGTATGTGTTAATGGAGCAAGGGAGGGTGTAGGGTCTCCTGCTAAAGCAGGGGGGCTGGACTATATGACCTACAAAGTCCCCTCCAGCTCTATTATTCTATTATTCTAGTCTAGTCTAGTCTAGTCTATTATTCTACTCTTATTCTATTATTCTAGTCTATTATTCTAGTTATTATCTATTATTCTGTTATTCTATCATTCTTATTCTATTCTTCTATTCTTCTATTCCTATTCTATTATTCTATTCTATTCTATTCTATTCTATTCTATTCTATTCTATTCTATTCTACTATTCTATTATTTTATTATTCTATTTTTTTATTCTACTATTCTATTATTCTTCTATTCTATTCTACTATTCTATTATTTTATTCTATTATTTTATTCTACTATTCTATTATTATTCTATTATTCTATTATATTCTTTTATTCTATTTTTCTGTTCTATTCTATTATTCTACTCTTATTCTATTATTCTATTGTTCTAGTCTATTCTATTATTCTTATTCTATTCTTCTATTCTATTCTTCTTTTGTTCTATTCTTTTATTTTATTCTACTATTCTATTATTTTATTCTATTCTATTATTATTCTATTCTATTCTTCTGTTCTATTCTTCTATTCTATTCTATTCTATTATTCTATTCTTCTATTCTATTTTATTATTCTATTCTTCTATTCTATTGTATTATTTTATTCTATTATTTTATTCTACTAGTCTATTAGTATTCTATTATTCTATTACTATTCTTTTGATGGAAGTTGCAACTCACGGAAGCGCAGAATCTGAGGAATTCTGGGAGTTGAAGTCCACCCATCTTAAAGTTGAGAAACACTGCTATAAATTATTATCTTGGCGTGCCTCGGAACCTATATTATCCCTGGGTGAAGACTGAGAAGTGGTGATTTAGGCCCAATGAAATGGACGTGGAATTTGGGGACAATCATTATGGTCATCGGCTCATTGGGGTGGCTTTCAATGTGGTGGGGGGGCTGGATAGCCCAGAATTCCAGATTGCAATAGTCCTTGACTTACAGCCATTCATTTAATGATGATTCGAAGTTACAACAGCCCCGAAAAAAGCGACCCGTGTCCATTTTTCATACTTACGACCTTTGGAGCCTCCTCGTTTGATCACGTGATCAAAATTCAGACGCTTAGCAACTGACTCGTATTTAGGACGGTGACAGCATCCTGAGGTCACGCGATCCCCGTTTTGCGACCTTCTGACAAGCGAAGTCAATGGAGGGAAGCCAGATTCGCTTAACGGCCTTGTGACTAGCTTAACAACTGTGGCAACGCTCATTTAACAACTGTCTCGTTTAGCAATGGAAATGGGGGGGGGTCCATGGCGGTCGTAAATTGAGGACTCCCTGTAGAGAGTCTGAGGATGTGATCCAGGCCCAGGGCTTCCTTTAAAAAAACGGAATTATCGTTCTTTTTTTAACGGCAAAGGTAACGTTTATCCGGTGACTTCATGAAAATGTCTGCGCGGGTTTTCTTGTTTATTTATTTGCAATATTTATAGACTGTCCGATTTCCAGCAAGGGGTGTTTTGATGCTGCTGCTTCCAGGATGTGATTTGCAATTTCCAGGCTTGGGAATTTCTATCGCCGAGTCCTAACCAGGGTCAACCCTGTTTATTTTTGGGGAGATGGGCCAGGTTGGGTTTAAATGTTGTCACCTGAGCTTGGTGGAAGCCTGATAGAAAGTGGGAGCTATTCTGCACGTGAAGAACACTCGGCTTTTATTTGAAATATTATTTTCTGTCAAGTCCAGCAAATGCAGTTGTGGTCCTGGCTCTGCTTTCTACTTGAGGGGCATGTTTGTTTTGGCCAGATGTAATCTCTGTGTGTTTTCGAAACAGCTTTTGTCTGTGGGATGGTGATGACCAGCTTTGGAAGAAGCTTTCCTTCACCACCAGCCTTTTGGAATAAAGCAAGTTGTTTTTCTTTGCACAAAAACCTCACACACTCCAGAAAAATTCCCTATGGCCACTTTGCTCCTTCAAGAGGCCCTGAATAGCTTCATCCTGTCCCATGAAGATTTTTTATTTTATTTTATCTTATCTTATTATTTTATTTTATTTTATTTATATTTTATATTATTTTATTTTTATTTTATATTTTATATTATTTTATTTTTATTTTATTTTATTTTACTGTTTTATTTTATTTTATGTTATATTATATTTTTATCTTATTTTGTTCATTATTTTATTTTATTCTATTTTAGTATTTTATATTATTATTTTATTTTTATTTTATATTTTATTTTACTTTACTGTTTTGTTTTATTTTATGTTATATTTTTATCTTATTTTGTTTTTATTATTTATTTTATTCTATTTTAGTATTTTATTTTATTTTTATTTTATATTTATTTTATTTTACTGTTTTGTCTTATTTTATGTTATGTTGTATTTTTATCTTATTTTGTTCTTATTATTTTATTTTATTCTATTTTAGTATTTTATTTTATTATTTTATTTTATTTTTATTTTATATTTTATTTTACTTTACTGTTTTGTTTTATTTTGTTATATTATATTTTTCATCTTATTTTGTTCTTATTATTTTATTTTATTCTATTTTAGTATTTTATTTTATTTTACTTTATTTTAGTTTAGTGTTTTATTTTATTATATTTTAGTGTTTTATTTTATTATTTTATTTTAGAAATAGGGGAGACAGGATAGCAGCGTTCCAGTATCTGAGGGGCTGCCACAAAGAAGAGGAGGGGGTCACGTTATTCTCCAAAGCACCAGAGGGCAGGACGAGAAACAATGGTTGGAAACTGACCAAGGAGAGAAGCAACCTGGAATTAAAGAGAAACTTCCTGACTGTGAGGACAATTAACCAGTGGAACAGCTTGCCACCAGAAATCGTGGGTGCTTCATCTCTGGAGGTTTTTAAGAAGAAACTATAGACAGTCACTTGTCTGAGATGGTTCTCCTGCTTGAGCAGTGGGCTGGACTAGAAGACCTCCAGGGTCCCTTCCAGCTCTATTCTATTTCTATTTTTATTTCTATTCTATTCTATATTTCTATTCTATTCTATTCTATTCTATATTTCTATTCTATTCTATATTTCTATTCTATATTTCTATTCAATTCTATATTTCTATTCTATTCTATTCTATTCTATTCTATTCTATTCTATTCTATTCTATTCTATTCTATTCTATTCTTGCTTGGTTTATGTGGTTATCCATCTCACCTGAGTGATGCTGAGCAATTGCCAGCAGTTCAAGCAACTATGGTTAGTTCAGCCTTCCTCCTTCACTTAACCCCAATTGTAACTAAGGCAGGATGCTGGACTACAGCTCCATCGTCCAGGCTGGGAATGATGGGAGCCAAAGCCCAAAGCCCTCTCCCCCCCCCAAAAAAGGGGAAGATTGGCTGGCTGAGGACCTCAAGTCTTCCTCCTTTGCTTAACCCCAATTGCAACAAAGGTAGGGTGCTGGACTACAACTCCCATCGTCCACGCTGGGAATGATGGGAACTGCAGCTTAAGCCTACCCACCCACCCAAATGGGGAGATTGATTGGCCGACGGGCTTGAGTCTTCTCCCCTCCAACACCAATCCCTACCAAAGGGATTGCAACTCCCATCATTCAGGCTGGGAACGGTGGGACCTGCGGCTCAGTCACCCCACCGGCACCTCCGAAAAGGGGACGATGGGCTCGGCTGACAGCCTCGGGGGTTTCCTCCTTCAAGCGAACCCCAGTTGTGCTGAAGCCAGGCTGCTAGACTACAACTCCCATGCTTCAGGCCGGGAACGATGGGAGCTCAGGGTCCCTTCCCCCCCAAAAAAAGAGGGAGGATCGGCTGGCTGAGTTTTGAGTCCTTGCAGTTTTTTCCCAGGCTGGCTTCCCCATTCAGTAGCTGCCCCCCACCTCTAGGGGGGGAAATGGGGGGGGGGCTGCAGTGTTCCCACAGGGGCTCTCAAAGCATCTAATTAGTTCCCATCTGCTACCAGGCAGCCCCTCCCCACCATGGGGGGCTTCTGAACTTCTTTTCAGCATTCCTTTGTCTGCAGGAATCTCTGGGCAGGGGAACAATCAGGAGAGGGGGGCCCTGCAGCTCCCCCCCTCCATTTGCATCTGGGCCTTCTGCACCCATTAGCCCCATGTCAAAGACTGGCCCAGAGGTCAAGAGGTCAGGGGACCCCCTGCCCCTTGCAGCCCAGGACAGAGATGCCCAGCTACCTGGGCGCCAACTCTCTGGAGGAAGGCGCCCGCCTTGTCCCTCTTTCTGGCTGGGGGGGGCTGGGGGGGGAGGCACAGGAAGAGAGCGCTGCTGAGCATGTGCTGAGGGTTCAGGTTATCAGAAGAACTGGATGGTTGGGGGTGGGCATCCCTTCATATCTTTCTCTATCTCAGTCTAATCACATGCTATCTATCTATCTATCTATCTATCTATCTATCTATCTAACTATCTATCTATCTATCTATATCATCTATATATAACATTTATTTCTATCTATGTCTGTCTATGTCTCTATCTTTATCTCATGCTATCTATTCATCTAGCTATCATATATATATCATCTATATATATCATTTATTTCTCTCTATCTTTGTCTCTTTTTGTTTGTCTATATCTTTATCTCAGTCTAATCAAATGCTATCTATCTATCTACCTACCTACCTATCCATATACCTATCTACCTACCTATCATCTATCATTTATATATTTGTATATCTACCTATCATTTATCTCTTATTATCTCTCTCTGTCTCTGTGTCTCTCCCTATCTATCATCTATCTACCTATCTACAGTATTTATTTATTTATTTATTTATGAGACTTATATACCGCTTTAAGTGCAAGCACTCTCTAAGCGGTGTACACCAGTAAGCAATTTATATATATATTTACATTGCCCCCAACAATCTGGGTCTATCATCTATCATCTATATCATTTTTCTATCAATTGTTAGGTCTATCTATCTATCTATCCATCCATCCATCCATCCATCCATCCATCCATCCATCCATCCATCTAGTTATCTGTCTCTCTACCTAATTTTTAAAGACACTATCTATCTATCTGTCTGTCTGTCTGTCTGTCTATTTCTGTCTTATCCTCTCTCTATCTCTATCATCTCTATCTATCTCTGTACCTCTATCTCTATCATCTATCTATCTCTAACCACATATTCTATCATCAGTCATTCTGTCTTTATCTATCTATCTATCTATCTATCTATCTATCTATCTATCTATCTATCTATCTATCTATCTATCCATCTCATTTCTCTCTCTCTCTCTCCCTCTCTCTCTCTCTCTCTCTCTCTCCAGGTGCTTAGCACCCCCACAGTATGAAGCAGCTCCCTTCCCTGCGCGCAATGGCCTTCTTCGGCCCTTTCAAAGGAAGGGGGGGTCCCTTCGGGGAAGCCTTCCTGCCCCCGCCCTCAACATCATCCTATAAACCCCAACTGCAGACCAGCAGAGTTGTGCAAAGAACCAGCTGGGCTGTTGTTGTGGTTTCCAATGGGGTTGTGTTGTGTTGCAAAGCCACCGGGCAAATGTTGCAGCCCAGAACATCCCTGGAAGAGGGGAGGCACTCAGCCCCATCGCGAGAGAGCAGTTAGTCTCCCAGAGCCCCCCCCCCCTTTCCCCTTTTTGCTCTCTGGTGGGAAAACCAAATAGGTGTTTCCCAGGCCATTGAAAGCCTGTTGCCTCTTGGCCCATGTTCCCCTGCCGGAGGAGCACTTCATTACCATTTGAATTCTGGGAAAGAGCCGGGAAGGGGGGGGGCTCCAGGACCCGCCTCCAGGCCATATGGCGCCCGGTCTCAGCTAAGCTGGGAATCGCTGCCAGCACCCCAGACTTCGTGAAGATTGCCCAGCAGCAGCGTGGATAAAAGTGGCCGACATCTATACGGTTGTGAGAAGACCACACAAGGCAAGGGCAGCCTTCTAGGGGTCTCGGGCTTCGCAGCAGCAGGTCTGCAGGAGACAGAGGGGGCTGGACACGTCCACTCGGGTCCCAGCTTCCTGATGCTGTCCATATGACCAGCGGGTTTCCACGGGGTTTCAGAAATATACAGTTTCAGGGGAGACTTCACCTGTCCCTTTTGCAAAAGACAGCTGGCAGAATTCAGCAGTCTCCTCCTTTTTCGCATTTTGGAAATGGAAAAAGAGAGAGAGAGAGAAAGAGAAGAGAGAGAGAATGAGGGAGGGGGAAAGAAAGAAAGAGAAAAAAAGAAAAAGAAAGAGAAAGAAAGGAAGGAAGGAAGGAAGGAAGGAAGGAAGGAAGGAAAGAGGAAGGAGGGAAGGAAAGAAAGAAAAGGGAAGGAGGAAGGAAGGAAGGAAGGAAGGAAGGAAGGAAGGAAGGAAGAAAAGGGTGGGAAGGAAAGAGAAAAGGGAGGGAAGGAAGGAGGGAGGGAGGAAGAAAGAGAAAGAAAGAAAGAAAGAGGGAGGGAAGGAAGGAAGGAAAGAGAAAAGGGAGGGAGGGAAGAAGGAACAGAACCCAAATGAAGGTTGTCAGTTGCAAAACGTGATGTTGTGTCCCAAAGCAACTGAAGACTGAATCCAGAGAGAAGGGACAAGTGTTTGCCAAGCAGCATTTCACAGCTTCAGGCTTAGCCCCAGCCAGTGATCCCCTGGTGCCCCAATAGATGATACAACCAGACTAGGAGTGTGTGTGTGTGTGTGTGTGTGTGTGTGTGTGTGTGAGAGAGAGAGAGAGAGAGAGAGAGAGGGAGAGAGAGAGAGTGTATGAGAGAAAGTGAGCAAAAGGGAGAGAAAAACGGAGAAAGAAAGAAAGAAGGAAGGAAGAAACAGAAAAAGAAAGCGAGTGAGAAAGGAGAAAGAAATGGAGAGAGAGAAAAAGCAAGCGAGAGGAAGGGAAAGAAAAAGAGAAAGAAAAGGGGAAAGAAGAGAAAGCGAGTGAGAGAAAAGGAAAGAAAGAAAAAAGGGAGGGAGAGAAACAGAAAGTGAGAAAGACTGTGTGAGAGAGAAAGTGAACAAGAGGGAGAGAAAAACAAAGGGAGAAAGAAAAAGAAAGAAAGGAAGAAACAAAGAGAAAGAGAGAAAGACAGAAAAAGTGAGTGAGAAAGGAGAAAGAAATGGAGAGAAAGAAGAAAAAGCAAGCGAGAGGAAGGGAAAGAAAAAGAAAAAGAAAGAAAAGGGGAAAGAAGAGAGTAGGAAGAGAAAGAAAAAGAAAAAAGGGAGGGAGAGAGAAACAGGAAGACAGAAAGTGTGTGTGAGAGAGAAAGTGAGCAAGAGGGAGAGAAAAACAGGAAGGGAGAAAGAAAAAGGAAGAAACAAAGGGAGAAAGACAGAAACAGAAAGCGAGCGAGAAAGGAGAAAGAAAAATGGAAAGGGAGAAAGAGAGAAAGAAAAAGAGCAAGAAGAGAAAGGGAAAGAAAGAAAAAGGAGAAAAAGAAAGAAAGGGGGAAAGAGAAAAGAGAGAGGGAGAGAAAGAAAGAAACAAAGAGAAAGAAAAGAGAGAGAGAAAGAAAGATTCTTAGACAACAGGACTTCTTCCCTCTATTCACATCTGCCCGTCTCACCCTCTGGCCTGACTTCACTTCACCAGATGTGCATTTATGCTGGATGCCCAGCCAGTATCCAGATGTGCCCTTCTTTGTCCTTTGGCTTCCTGCTTGTGGACAGACACAAGGTGTCACCCTGCAAATGTGTGCACAAGCACACAGCAGATCAAGTCCCGATTTCAGCCTGTCGGTACGCACATTTGTGACGTCTTGCCTCCACCAGCTGTAGATAAATGGCTAGTTCATAGAGGACGTTCCATAATGCAGAGAGTCCTCGACTTACGACGATCACTGGGACCAGATTTCCCTTCTTAAGCCAGGTGCGTGTTCAGCAAATCAGACCTGATTTTACCACCTGCTTTGTCCTAGTCGTTAAGCGAATCACACAGTCATTAAACGAATGTCAGAAGCCAGCTAGGAAGAGTGCAAATGGGGATCACACGACCTTGGGATTTTTGCCAGTTTCCGGTATTTATTATCGGTTTCCAGCAAAAAAACAAACCAAAAAACCATTCGGTAAAAGGGATTCTCTTAACGACCAAGGCGTTCACTTAATGACCGCCACATTCTCTTAATGGCCACAAAGTTGGTTTACAAACAAATCTAATAAGTACATCAACGAACGAATATAGTAACCATTTATATTTTGAAATCCAGACGTTGCATTTATTGGGTTGTTTCTTACAGGGGTCTTCCAACTTGGCCCTTTTATGACTGGTGGACTTCAGCTCCCAGAATTCCTCAGCCAGGCATGCTGGCTGAGGAATTCTGGGAGTTGAAGTCCACAAGTCATGAAGGGGCCAAGTTTGAAGACCCCTGTTCTATAGAATATATAAGGCAGGTATGAGTATTTTGAGGAAATCTTGAAGGAACATTCTGGGAAAAAAGAGTAGAGAAAGGCCTAGTTCAGATTTTTGTGGGCTGCTTTGTGGCTCCGCGGCTGGAAGAGAGGTAATTATCACTAAATGTAGAACAAGGGTAGGATTTCTGCTTTTCCCCCCCCCCCCTCATAAAGAATGTAATCCGGGCATGTAGTCCTAAACCAGGGGTCTTCAAACTTGGCCCTTTGATGACTTGTGGACTTCAACTCCCAGAATTCCTCAGCCAGGCACGCGTGGCTGGCTGAGGAATTCTGGGCGTTGAAGTCCACCAATTATTAAAGGGCCAAGTTTGAAGACCCCTGTCTTAAATCTAAGAAACAAAATGGAGGCTGGCTGAGGAATTCTGGGAGCTGAAGTCCACCAGTCACCAAAGGGCCAAGTTTGAAGACCCCTGTCTTAAATCTAAGAAACAAAATGGAGGCTGGCTGAGGAATTCTGGGAGTTAAGTCCACAAGTCACCAAAGGGGCAAGTTTGAAGACCCCTGTCTTAAATCTAAGAAACAAAATGGAGGCTGGCTGAGGAATTCTGGGAGTTGAAGTCCACCAGTCATCAAAGGGCGAAGTTGGAAGAGCCCTGGTTTATTAGATTACATGAATTAAAAATTCAAAGATGGGTCCAGCCTGGAAATACAAAATCTTCCACCCAACCTCAGTTCTGGGCCCAGTTTTGTAAAAGAGAAATTCCCTGTCATTTCGTCCCCTGGCTGGGCTTTTCCAAATACGAGTGGGTGGGTGGGATGGGGCCGTGGGGACGCCTCCTGTTTTTGCATCTGTCCCCTGCCACACAAGGAGTTTGTGTGTGTGTGTGTATCACAGCTGCTTCCCTCCAAAAGCTGAATGGCCAGGAGAATATGTCCAGTCTTCCTTCCAAAATCCCACCCACCCACTCCTCAAATCCTTTGTTCTTTTCAGGGGAGTTTCTGAGCATTGGTAGAGGAGGGGGTGAGGGAGGGGTGGGAGGGGGCGCAGAGAATGAAGAAGCTGGCCAGCTTTGCTCCAGATGGTGCCCTCTTGGTTTGGGGCATGGCCAGCTCTTCAAATGCAGATACAGAAAAGGGGACACTCTTAGCATAACAAAGGGGGGTCTCCAGGCCCAGCTGTGGAAGAGATGGGATGCTCTGGGGTGGGGGAGGTGGGGGGGAGGAGGTGAAAGTAAATCCACAGATCTGAGCCCCTTTGGGGAGAGGGGATTGCAGTTGGCACCAAAATAGATCCTTTGAGGGGGGTCTGCTGCCCCAAATTGGGGAAATCGGTGACAAATAAGGAACGGCTGCTGGAATTGGGTCTGTCTAGTTTAATGAAGAGAAGGACGAGGGGTGACAGGATAGCAGTCTTCCAGTATCTCAGGGGCTGCCCCAAAGAAGAGGGAGTCAAGCTATTCTCCAAAGCACCTCCAAAGGCAGGATAAGAAGCAACGGATGGAAACTAACTAAGCAACCTGGAACTAAGGATAAAATTCCTGACAGTTAGAACAATTAACCAGTGGAACAACCTGCCTCCAGAAGCAGTGAATGCTCCAACACTGGAAGTTTTTAAGAAGAGACTGGACAGCCATTTGTCCAAAATGGTACAGGGTTTCCTGCCTGAGCAGGGGGTTGGACTAGATGACCTCCAAGATCCCTTCCAACTTTATTATTATTATTAAATTTGACTGAGTTTCTTCCAAAACTGATTACAGTCAGTTCCTGCCTTACCACTTGTTCATTTAGTGATCGTTGGAAGTTACAACGGCATGGGAAAAAAAGATGTCTGGCTATTTTTCATGCTTACAAGCGTTGCAGCACACACAGAAACACACACACCCCGTTCGTGGGATCAAAATTGGAACATTGGCTCATATTTGCAACGGTCACAATGTCCCTTGGGGGTCACGTGATCCCCTTTTGCGACTTTCTGACAAGCAAAATCAATGGGGGGAGCCGGATTCACTTAACGACTGGTGACTAACTTGTAGCAACGGCAATTCACTTCACAACCGTCGGAAGAATGGTCATAAACTGGGGCAAAACTCACTTAAGAGCTGACTTGCTTTGCGACCAAAAGGTGGCGCTCAATTGTGGTTGTAAATTGAGGACTCCTTGTAGAGTTAACCTATTTAACTATAGAGCAGAGCAATATTTCCCCAAATCTGACTACTTGAAGGTGAATGGACTTCAGCTCCTAGAATTCCCCAGCCAGCCTGTGCTGGCTGAGGAATTCTGGGAGTTGAAGTCCTCCAAGCTTCAAGTGGTTGAGGTTGATAAACATGGATCTGGCTGGGGAATTCTGGGAGTTGAAGTCTCCTCTGTCTTCAAGCGGCCGAGTTTGAGAAACATGGGTCAGGCTGGGGAATTCTGGGAGTTGAAGTCCACCAAGCTTGTGGCTGAGGTTGAGAAACATGGATCTGGCTGGGGAATTCTGGGAGTTGAAGTCCCCCCCCCGTCTTCAAGCGGTCGAGATTAAGAAACATGGATCTGGCTGGGGGATTCTGGGAGTTGAAGTCCACCCAGCTTCAAGTGGCTGAGGTTGAGACACATGGATCTGGCTGGGGGATTCTGGGAGTTGAAGTCCACCCAGTTTCAAGTGGCTGAGGTTGAGACACATGGATCTGGCTGGGGGATTCTGGGAGTTGAAGTCCACCCAGCTTCAAGTGGCTGAGGTTGAGACACATGGATCTGGCTGGGGGATTCTGGGAGTTGAAGTCCACCCATCTTCAAGTGGCTGAGGTTGGGACACATGGATCTGGCTGGGGGATTCTGGGAGTTGAAGTCCACCCAGCTTCAAGTGGCTGAAGTTGAGACACACTGATCTAGAACGCCGTTTGTCAAGTTTGGCCACTCGAAGAGGCGTGGACTTCAATTCCCAGCCTGCTGGCTCTGGAATTCTGGGAGTTGAAGTCCACAGATCATAAAAGGGCGGTAGTTAGCCAACCCTGGGCTAAGGAGCAGTCATAAATCAAGCAGTACTTGTATTTATACACCCAGGTTATGGGGGTTGTATGAATGCAGCTACCTGAATGCAACATGGGAGGCGTTCCTAGGGTTATCGTCTGCTCGGAAAAAGTCTGGGAATATCCTTTTGACCAGGAAGGTAGAACTGATTGACCTTAAATTCCAGCAGATTCTTCTCTCCTCCTTCTCCGCCCTCCCCACCATATCAGCCTAGACCAGCTGGAACCAGAGGCTGCCACGGGGATTGTGTTCAATTTCCTGCCCCTCCTCAGGGAAGTGATGGCTTCATGGCTGTTTCCGTCCTTCGCACCAGGGCCTGCCCATCAGCCGGTCCTCTAAAACAGAGAAATGTGGGAATGCCACATTGGAAAACCCAGTACTATGCAAAAAAAAAATAGTCAGGATCAATGGGACCATAAGAATGTGGCATCACAATGTTGGAAGGGACCTTGGAGGTCATCTAGTCCAACCCCCTACTCAGGCAGGAAACCCTATACCATTTCGGACAAATGGCTGTCCAGTCTCTTCTTAAAAACGTCCAGTGTTGGAGCATTCACCGCTTCTGGAGGCAGGTGGTTCCACTGGTTAATCGTTCTAACTGTCAGGAAGTTTCTCCTTAGTTTCAAGTTGCTTCTCTCCTTGATGAGTTTCCGTCTGTTGCTTCTTGTCCTGCCTTCGGGTGCTTTGGAGAAGAGCTTGACTCCCTCTTCTTTGGGGCAGCCCCTGAGATACTGGAACCCTGCTATCCTGTCCCCCCTCGTCCTTCTCTTCATTAAACTAGACATGCCCAATTTCAGCAACCATTCTTTATATGTTTTATCCTCCGATCTCCTGATCATCTTTGTTGCTCTTCTCTGCCCTCTTTCCAGAGTCTCAACATCTTTTTTACATCGTGGTGACCAAATCTGGATGCAGGATTCCACGTGTGGCCTTACCAAGGCATTGTAAAGTGGTATCAACACTTCATGTGATCTTGATTCTATCCCTCTGTTAATGCAGCCTAGCACTGTGTTGGCCTTTTTGGCAGCTGCAGCACATGGCTGGCTCCTATTTAAGGGATTGTCCACTGGGACTCCGAGGTCCCTCCGACAGTTCCTACTATTGATGCGAAAGATGTGGTCTCCAGCAGCCCCTAAGTCATGTTCTTCCCACACAATGTCTAAACCAGTCAAACTCCTTTTCCAAACTCTCAACATCTTTTTTGTGATGCGGTGACCAACATTGGCTGCAGTATTCCAGGTGTGGCCTCCCTAGGGTTTTATAAAGCAGTACTAATAGGTCTCGTGATCTTGATTCTATGCCTCTGTTTATGCAACCCAGGATTGTATTAGTTTTTTTTGGCGGTGGCTGCACACGGCTGGCTCACGGTCTAGTGATCGTCCACTAGGACTCCAAGGTCCCTCTCCCAGTTGCTGTTTTTGAACCAAGTCTCACCCAATCTATACTTGTACCTTTGGTTTTTCTTGCCTAAATGTAAAACTTGGCGCCCTTTGAGTTTGGTGGTTTTCCTGCAGACGTTTCATGCCCCAGCAAGGGAACATCATCAGTGCTAGAAGGGAGTGGGATGTGTGGAGAAGAGGAGGAGGAGGGGGAGGAGGAGGAGGAGGGGGAGGAGGAGGGGGAGGAGGACGACGACTATGGGGTCCTTGGTGCTCTCTTGTTGTTTTGCAGACATTTCATGACCCAACTAGGGAACATCATCAGTGCTAGAAGGGAGTGAGATGTGTAGAGAGGAGGAGGAGGACGACGACGACGACAACTATGGGGTCCTTGGTGCTCTCTTGTTGTTTTGCAGACGTTTCATGCCCCAGCTAGGAAACATCATCAGTGCTAGAAGGGAGTGGGATGTGTGGAGAAGAGGAGGAGGAGGAGGAGGAGGAGGAGGAGGAGGAGGAGGAGGAGGAGGAGGAGGAGGACTGTGGGGTCCTGGGTGCTCTCTGAGCTTTCTTGTTTCTTTGCAGACCTTTCATGACCCAACTAGGGAACATCATCCCTGCTAGAAGGAAGTGGGGTTTGCAGGGGGGGGGGAGGAAGACGGGGAGGACGGTGGGGTCCTTGGTGGTCTCTAAGGTTGATTGTTCTCTTGCAGACATTCCATTGCCCAACTAAATAATCTCACCAGTGCTCAAAGGCAGTGGGGATTGCACCCTTTGTACACAAGTGACTTGCCTTGGCAGTCATGGTGCGTGTGTGTTGGTTTTCTTCTCGACGCTTCCTTGAGTATTGTTCCCTGCTTAATACCATACTTTATCTGGTGTTAATCTGTGCTTATCAGGAGGGATTTTGAGACACCCCCCCCAAAGACCCCACAGGCCTGCCCTCTTTGGTGACCCAGGACAGGCTCTGCAAAGGGGCAGTAGCCACATCTGGCTGTCCAGAGGTGACCACATCTGGCCTGTTGAAGGTTACAGCCCTGGGTCTCTTTTCTTCTCCTGGCTGGGCTTTTGTGTGTGTGTGTGTGTGGGGGGTCATCCCGGACTTGACGGGAAGAGATCCACGGGGGAGGGGGTGACGTCCTGACCAGCTGCTCCAGTGCAACCCACCCACCCCGCAAAGCCAAATGGGAAGATTTCCTGCCCAGAAAGAGGAGGGGGTGGTGTTTCCCCCCCTCCACAGGAGGGGCCGGCAAAGCTTTCCCCATCTGGAGAGACCCCACCGGGAGCAGGAAGGTGGTCTGAACAGCTGGCCAGACAGGCTGGAGCCAGGCTTAATGGGGGGGGGGCTGCAGGGGGAGGGAGGGCCAAGAAGGGTGGGTTGTGATTGCACTGGTCCAGGTGTCGGGGGAAACCCAGGGGGGGCAGCTGGAGGAGAAAATGAATGGGAGGGGGCTTCCCTGCAGCCTTTGGTGATTCAGAGAAGAGCAACTAAGATGATCCAAGGCCTGGAGGCTAAAACATACGAAGAACGGTTGCAGGACTTGGGTCTGGCTAGTCTAAAGAAAAGAAGAAATAGGGGAGACAGGATAGCAGTGGTCCAGTATCTCAGGGGCTGCCCCAAAGAAGAGGGAGTCAAGCTATTCTCCAAAGCACCGGACTTCAGGACAAGGAGCAACGGATGGAAACTGATCAAGGAGAGAAGCAACCTGGAATTAAGGAGAAACTTCCTGACAGGGAGAATAATTAACCAGTGGAACAACCTGCCTCCAGAAGCGGTGAAAGCTCCAACACTGGAGGTTTTCAAGAAGACACCAGACAGTCACTTGTCTGAGATGGTATAGGTTGGACTAGAAGACCTCCAGGGTCCCTTCTAGTTCTATTCTATTCTATTCCCTTTTCTCTTCCTTCCCTCACTCTTCTTTCTCTTTTTCTTTCTTTCTTTCTTTCTTTCTTTCTTTCTTTCTTTCTTTCTTTCTTTCTTTCTTTCTTTCTTTCTTTCTCTTTCTTTTTCTCCCTCCCTCCCTCTTTCCCATTTCTCTTTCCTTCCTTCCTTCCTTCCCTCCCTCCGTCTTTCTTTCTCTTTCTTTCTTTCTTTCTTTCTTTTTCTCCCTCCCTCCTTCCCATTTCTCTTTCCTTCCTTCCTTCCCTCCCTCCCTTTTTTCTTTCTCTTTTTCTTTCTTTCTTTCTTTCTTTCTTTCTTTCTTTCTTTCTTTCTTTCTTTCTTTCTCTCTCTCTCCCTCCCTCCTTCCCTTCCTCTTCTCTTTCCTTCCTTCCTTCCCTCCCTCCCTCCCTCTCTCTCTCTTTCTTTCTTTCTTTTCCTTCCTTCCTTCCTTCCTTCCTCCCTCCCTCCCCTCCCTCCCTCCCTCCCTCCCTCCCTCTCTCTCTCTCTCTCTCTCTCTCTCTCTCTGTCTTTCTCTCTCTCTCTCTCTCATCCTCTTCTTCGGCCCAGGGTCAGGCACACATCCTTGCGGCCGAGGCCACTAGTAGTTGGCGAAACCACATCTGGAGTCTAGACTTGCTGGCTCGGAGGGCCGGACCAGTGCCGCGGCCGCAGCGCCCGTCCCTACTGAACTGTGTTTGCTTAGCTGGAGCTATTTAATGGCAACTCCAGTGGCCTCTCTCCTCACTGTGGGCCAAGGGGCTGCCAGAAAGGAGCTGCGAGCTTGTCGCAAAACATCTGCGGGAGGCAGGGAAGGGTCACTCCTTGGCAGGGGTGCGTGGCGCCAGGTTTGAGGCTCCTGGCAGCCGGATGGTGGCGAGGTTGCAATGCTGTTTTGGGGGAGGCACAAGTCAGCCAGCAAAGATCAGTTGTTGACACTGGCGGCTGGCAGCTCCCCTGCCAGCAGAAAGACAGCTCACCCAGATGGGCAGCCACAGAACAATCCAGCCTGGGCTCGGCTTCCCGAGGGCATACAAATAAAACTAAAAATGATACATCTTGCTGGGAGGGGAAGAGCAACTGTCTGAATTATGGGGGGGTCCTAAACACATCCTCAGTTGCCCCTCCCCTCATTTTCACCCGCCACCTTTCAAACCCAGAACTGGAGAGCTGAGCCTGTTTAGCGCCGGGTGACGACCTACGACTTCTCCGCCCCATTTGGAGAAGGGGTTTAGTTCAAGAATAACAGAGCTGGAAGGGACCTTAGAGGCCTTCTAGTCCAACCCCCTGCTCAGGCAGGAAACCCTACTACATTTGGGCCCCACATTTACGCTGTGAAGTGAGACGTCTCTCAAGTGAGCTTTGCCCCATTTTACGACCACAGGTATTAAGGGAGAATACTGAAGGGGTTCAGTATTACTAAGCGGGTCGTGAACCAGGCCTCCCCATTGATTTTGGTGGCCAGGAGGTCACAAAAGGGGATCGATGGGGTGACCCTTGGGGACACTGCCACCGTCATAAATACGAGTCAGTTTCCAAGCGTCCAAATGTTGATCACATGACCGTGGGGATGCTGCAACGGTGGTAAGTGCGAAAAGCCATCATAAGTCACATTTTGTCCAATGCTGTCGCAGCTTTGGGACAGTCACTAAGTGAACTGTTCTAAGTTGAAGACTATTTCCATAGCAACCGTGAGGGTGATGTCATGTAAAATCCGTAATGGATCTGTTGCTGGAACAGTCACTAAAAGAACTGTTGTTGAGTCTGAAATGGCAGAGGGCAGGGGTCTTCAAACTTGGCCCTTTTATGACCTGTGGACGTGAACTCCCAGAATTCCTCAGTCAGTCAGGCATGCTGGCTGAGGAATTCTGGGAATTGGTCCACAAGTCATAAAAGGGCCCAGTTTGAAGAGACCTGGTTTAGGACTATAGACCTGTATTACATTCTTTATGAGGGGGAAAAAAGCAGAAATCTTACCCTTGTTCTACATTTAGTGATAATTACCTCTCTTCTAGCCACGGAGCCACAAAGCAGCCAACCAAAATCTGAACTAGGCCTCTATCCACTCTTTTTTTCCAGATGTTCCTTCAAGATTTCCTCAAAATACTCATACCTGCCTTACATATTCTATAGAACAGGGATCTTCAAACGTGGCCCTTTGATGACTGGTGGACTTCAACTCCCAGAATTCCTGAGCCAGGCACGCTGGGTGAGGAATTCTGGGAGTTGAAGTCCACAAGTCATAAAAGGGCCAGTTTGAAGACCCCTGGTTTAGGACTACAGACCTGTATTACATTCTTTATGAGGGGGAAGAAAGCTGAAATCTTATCCTTCTTCTACATTTAATGATAATTACCTGTCTTCCAGTTGTGGAGCCACAAAGCAGTCAACAAAAATCTGAACTAGGCCTCTATCTACTCCATTTTTCCAGAATGTTCCTTCAGGATTTCCTCAAAATATTCATACCTGCCTTAAATATTCTATAGCAGGGGTCTTCAAACTGGGCCCTTTTATGACTTGTGGACTTCAACTCCCAGAATTCCTCAGCCAGTTTGAGGGAACTGACCCTTTTATGACTTGTGGACTTCAACTCCCAGAATTCCTCAGTCAGGGTGCCTGGCTGAGGAATTCTGGGAGTTGAAGTCCACAAGTCACCAAGGGGCCAAGTTTGAAGACCTCTGACTAGTCTCTAGGTTACATAGAAATTTTTCCCTGGAATTTCTGAGTACAGATACTCCTCACTTACAACCACCCATTTAGCGGCCATTCAAAGTTACAACGGCGCTGAAAAAAGCGACTTATGACATTTTTTTCGCACTTATTTATTTAATTTATTTATTTATGAGACTTATATACCGCTTTAAGTGCAAGCACTCTCTAAGCGGTGTACACCAGTAAGCAATGTATATATAGATTTACATTGCCCCCAACAATCTGGGTCCTCATTTTACCTACCCCGGAAGGATGGAAGGCTGAGTCAACCTTGAGCCGGTGAGATTTGAACCGCTGACCTGCTGAACACAGTCAGCTAAAGTGGCCTGCAGGACTGCACTCTAACTGCTGCACCACCTCGGCTCATTATGACATTATTTTTCTCATCGTCAAACTTCAGACGCTTGGCCACTGACTACGACGGTTGCCGTGTCCCCTTCTGCGACCTTCTGACAAACCAAGTCCACAGGGCAAGCCAGATTCATTTAACAACCCTGTGATTCACTTAACAACAGCAATGGTTCACTTAACAAGAAAGGCTGTAAAATGGGGAACAGCTCGCTGAACTACCTCGCTTAGCAAATGGAAATTTTTTGGTCTGTTGTGGTCGTACGTTGAGGAATACCTGTTTCTTAAAAGTTGCCATGGTCTAGCTAGGATCATGCTGAAAGACCCAAATTGCCAGATTTGGGGGGGGGGTACAATTTAAGCCATGTTCTTTATCTGGGATGGAATAAGGATGGGCGGGGGAGGGGTTGGACTAGACGACCTTTAAGGTCCCTTCCATCTGATTTGCAATTCATCCCGGGGTGAAAATTCATTTGTGGCTGGAGCAAATGGTGCCGGGGCTTAAATCAAGCCATCATACCATTAGGGCAAGGAGTGGCATGTGAACGTAACAATTGGAGCTGGTTTGACACAATCCCAGGCAAGGGATCCAGAATCAACTTCTTTTCTTGTGTAAAATTCCACCCCAAATACAGCTGGATCCACTGAACAGACAAGACTGTAAGAAGAAGATAAAACCAGTCTATTTATGTAGCGAATATGCAGAAACAAGGACTTTTAACTGACTGGGTCAGCATGTTGTGTGAATGTATACAAGCTTCTGGGTGTTCCAGAGCTCTTTGGAGGCTGGGCTGTCAAATGTAAATTACATTTCAAGCCAAAAAAATCTTTCTCCCTTGCCATATGGTCTTGATCTAAAAACCAGGATGGGTTTCAGCCTCCCAGCTGGTGACAGTGCTGATAGTTTTGACTCTTGCAAAACCTAGCTCGGGATGATCAAGGAACAAAAAAAATTAAAAAAAAATGTTATTTATTATTTATACAACTGAATCTCACTTTTCTGCCCAAAGAACCCTCAAGCCATTTAACCAGATTTTTTTTTTAAAAAAATGCAAACCACTAAAAAAAACCCTGACCGTTATAATTGTTAACTACATGGGGCTACCCTTGAAGAGCGTTCGGAGGCTGCAGTTGGTTCAGAATGCAGCCGCAAGAGCGATTGTGGGCGCGCCAAGGTATGCCCACGTGTCACCTATCCTCCGCGAGCTGCACTGGCTTCCTGTGGGTCTCCGGACGCAATTCAAGGTGTTGGTTATCACCTTTAAAGCCCTTCATGGCATAGGGCCAGGTTACTTACAGGACCGCATTCTGCCGCACAGTTTCCAGAGACCGGTGAGGTCCCATAGATTGGGCCTCCTTCAGGTCCTGTCGGCCAGACAATATCAGCTGGCGGGCCCTCGGGGAAGGGCCTTTTCTGTGGTGGCTCCGACCTGGTGGAATCAACTTCCCCTCGAGGTTCGAACTACTCCCACCCTGCCGGCCTTTAAGAAAGCCATTAAAACTCTCCTGTTCCGGCAGGCCTGGGGCTGATGTCCCCAAGGGGGGGGGGCGGGATATGATCGGACACGTTGTATGAATATATTTATTTTATTGTTTTATTGTCAGATTGTTTTAATTTTGTACGCCGCCCTGAGTCCCTTGGGATTGGGCGGCATATAAATTTTAGAAATAAATAAATAATAAATAAACTAAGGTCTGAAAGATGAGGTGGGAATTGATTTTTTTTACGAAACGGGGGAGTGGGGGACTAAGCCTCGTTTGGGGCCACAGAGGAAGCCCCCCTTAAGAGCTGGATGATGGGTGATCTTTACGAGAATTTCTCCTAACCTAGAACTCCAAATGGGTCCCTATCCAGAGACAAGGGCCTCCGCATAGCCAAGTCTAAAGTTGTTAAATGATTGTAGAATCCTAGGATTGGAAGGGACCCTGAAGGTCCTCTAGTCCAGTGGTTCTCAACCTGTGGGTCGGGACCCCATTTGGGGTCGAACGACCATTTCACGGGGTCACCAAACAACGCAGTCCGCCATTTTCCCCCCCTTTTCCTTAGCTGTGCTCCTCCCTTTTATTCTATTGGCTTTTGAAAGCCAATAGAATAGACTCTCTTGAATAGAGTCTAATTCTATTGGCTTTCAAAAGCCAATAGGAATTGTCCAGGATGTCTCTGCCCTGCTGAGCCCGCCAAAAGTCCCATTCTGCAAACGGTGCTGCACCAGTTGAGTAGTCCTCGACTTACGACCGGTTGGGGGTCGCAGCATTAAAAAGGTTGAGAACCACTGCTCTAGTCCAACCCCAGATAAGGAACACTGCTTAAAGGATAGTTCTCACCCAGAAAATCTAGTTTAAGTCTTTCAGCATGATCCCTCCATGCAGCATTTCTTAACCTGGCAATTTTAAAATAGGTGGATTTCAACTCCCAGAATTCCCCAGCCAGCATGCTTGAAGATGGGTGTACTTCAACTCTCACAATTCCCCAGCCAGTGTGCTTTAAGATGTGGACTTCCACTCCCAGAATTTCTCAGTCAGTATTCTTTAAGACGGACTTCAGAATCGCCAATCCAACATCCTTTATGATGGCTGGATTTCAACTCCCAGAATTCCCCAGCTAGTGTTGCTGGCTGGAGAATTCTGGGAGTTGAAGTCCATACATCTTAAAAGTGACCAAGCCATTAATGTGGCTCCTGCTTCTTAGTCCAGAGTTATACGCTGCCCTCTGCTGTCCAGATTGAAAAATGGCATAGTAAAACAGGTAAGGATTAAAGAACTGAATTTAGGGAAATCACCTGGGAAAAAGGTATCCAAGGCCTTTGAGCAGGTGGCGCACCATTTGTCTCTATTCTATTCTATTCTATTCTATATTTTCCATTCCATTCCATATTTTCTATTCCATTCCATATTTTCTATTCTATTCTATTCTATCCCTTATTCTATTCTATTCTGTCCCTTATTTTATTCTATTCTATTCCATTTCTCTTCTCTTCTTCTATTCTATTCAATTCTATTCTGTCCCTTATTCTAGTCTATTTTATTCTGTCCCTATTCTATTCTCTTATTCTATTCTATCCCTATTCTATAATCTATTCTATTCCTATCCCTTATTCTATTCTGTCCCTATTCTATTCTCTTATTCTATTCTATTCCGTCCCTATTCTATTCTACAATCTATTCTATTCTATCCCTTATTCTATTCTATTCTATTCTATTCTATTCTATTCTATTCTATTCTATTCTATCCCTTATTCTATTCTGTCCCTTATTCTATTCTATTCTATTCTATTCTATTCTATTCTATTCTATTCTATTCTATTCTATTCTATTCTATTCTATTCTATTCCTATCTTGTTCTATTTACTTGATGGGCTCCGTAACCTTCGGAGTTCCCCAGGCCTACTGGCCAAACCAGGGCTTCAGGGCTTGTAGAAAGATTATCAAGGTGGGATGCAAGCCTATCCCTACACGAATGACATTCCACAAGGATGGGGCCACCCCAGAGAAGGCTCTTCTTCTTTCCCACCAGATGGAGCACTTTCGGGGGGGAGGGAACTGTAGCATCCCTGCCTCCCTGTTCTGGTGGGTCAGGGTAGATGTAATCAGAAAAGGTGGTCCTTCAAATAACCTGGCCTGAAGCTACGGAGAACTTTGAAGGTGACAACCAGCACCTGGGATTGTGCCCAGAAGCAAATCCTGAAGCTCCTGCAGGAGAGAGGACACGTGTGAAAATCTAGACTTGCGCATAACCACGTCGACCACCGCATTTTGAACCAATTAAAGCTTCCAGATACTTTTCAAGGGATGCCCCATGTGGAGCGCATGCAGTAGTCAACTTCAACCCTGGTTTCCTGGAGAAAAGGCAAAAAATACTTCAAAGAAATAGGAGGAAATGAGCAATTCAGAAGGGAATGGATGTTTGACAGCTTTTGTAAAATAAAATCTACAGTGGAAGTTAGTTATTGAACGAACCTGGATGGCTCTGAGATGGATCAGTAAGGCTGGCTAGCTCATAGTGGGATGGGAGGCCACAAGGACATCCCCAGGCCAAAACAATAACAATAAAGTTGGAAGGGACCTTGCAGGTCATCTAGTCCAACCCCCTGCTCAGGCAAGAAACTTGTTTATTTTTAAAGAAGCACTCGCCCGTAAGAAAAAACTATTCCAACTACTGCTGAAAATTACAAGATGCCCCCAAAAAATCATCAGGATCGCTGGGAGGCAGGGTGTCCGTTCTCGCTCTGAACCCCCAAATCTTCCTCTGAAAAGCTGGGGCGAGTTGGAGGGGGGGAGTTATGATTTATAGGCTGTGGGTTTTTAATGTTGTAAGCCACCCAGAGTTACGCCGTGTCTGAGTTAGGTGGCTGTAAATTTTTTACTTTGATGCAGTCTTCAACTTAACTTTAATGGAACCTGCCCGTCATAAAGCGGGTCACCCACACGACCCTTCCAATTTTGCATCCTTTCTTGTAGCGGTCCTTAAGCCAACCCTACGGCCGTTAAGCAAATCAATTTGCCACGGGGCCCTTTGGCTAAAACTCAGAAGCAATGACCAATTTTGGGAGAGAAAAAAAAAATCGTTATTGTCACGTGACCACAGGATGCTGCAAACAGCTGTAAACGCAGGCCCGTCGCTAAGCACCTGGAATGCGGTCACTGACTGCAGTGTGTGCAGTGTGTGTGCACGCGTGTGTGTTGGAACTTTGGAACTGGGTTGTAAGAATCCCTGGGGAGATATGTCCTAACTTCAAATGGTCCCTAAGCAGCTAGTTCTAAAGCAGAGGTTGTTGTTAGTTGCAAAGTCGTGTCCGACCTATCGCGACCCCATGGACCACGTTCCTCCAGGCCTTCCTGTCCTCTATCATCTTCTGGAGTCCATTGAAGCTCATGCCTACTACTTCAGTGACTCCATCCAGCCACCTCCTTCTCTGTCGTCCCCTTCTTCTCTTGCCCTCCGTCTTTCCCAGCATCAGGCTCTTCTCCAGGGAGTCCTTCCTTCTCCTTAGGTGGCCAAAGTACTTGAGTTTCCACTTCAGGATCTGGCCTTCTAAAGAGCAGTCGGGGTTGATCTCTTCTAGGACTGACCGGTTGGATCGCCTTGCAGTCCAGGGGACTCACAGGAATCTTCTCCAGCACCAGAGTTCAAAGGCCTCCATTCTTTGGCGCTCAGCCTTTCTTATAGTCCAACTTTCCCAGCCATACATTGCAATTGGGAAAACCATGGCCTTGACTACGCACTTTTGTTGGCAGGGTGATAATAAATCATGGTTCATTCTTTCTTAATATATCTTTCTTGTGTATGATCCTTTAAATAAGCAGAAATGTTGGCCATTTCTGCTAAACTAGAAACCTTAAATATCCATATATTATGGTTTGGAGAAGATGGATAGATTATATTCAGAATAAATTTGGAACTCAAAAGTTCCATTTGCTTTATGATTAAAATTTTGTAACAAATGTTTTATAAGAGATTTGTTTATATTATCTTGATGTTAGTTTAAGGCAGTGGTTCTCAACCTGTGGGTCGGGACCCCATTTGGGGTCGAACGACCATTTCACGGGGGTCACTAAACAAGGCTGTCCGCCATTTTTTTCCCCTTTTCTTTGGCCATGCCCCTGGCACCCAGTGATGTATAAGTGGTTGGGGGTCACCACCACATGGGGAACTGTATTATGGGGTCACAGCATTAGAAAGGTTGAGAACCACTGGTTTAAGGGGAGTTAAGGGTTAAATTTGTTTATTATATAATATCTTTAAAGTTAAGTTGATTTTGTTATTAATAACCCTGTATTCTGCTCTGGGAAGTAAGGGGGGGTGGGGGGATGGGCGGGTAAGTAGGTTAGATAATAGGATTATTTAAGTATGAAAGGGGTGTTGCTTGGGCACTTCCCCTGTATCTGACAGGGATGGATGGGAGGAGGAAGGGTAGGGAGAAAGTAGGTTGGTAAGAGGAGAGGGGGAGAGTGAGGTGAGGAGAGAAAGAGGAGGGAAGTAAGGTAGAGTGTTAGAGAGGGTGGATGTAGTTTGGGGGGGGGGCAAGCTACACCTATGGTTGAATTATTATGTTAAGTGTGAATTTTTTATATTTTTGTATTGATTAATAAAAGGAAAATAAAACTTTTAATAAAAAAAATAAAAATAAATCATGGTTCATCAGGCAGTCTGCCAGATGTTCAGACCGGATTTGGCCTTTTTTTGTCTGCCCATTGTCTCCTTCCCAAGGCCCTGGGAGAGGCAGGTGTGGATGTTGGATGGTATTAAAGTCTACGGAGATTTTCTGTCCTCCAAGTGATGGTTCTCCTGTTCCACAAGAGGCAATTTAGGCTTTCTAGTTTTTCACTGAAGACGTTTCGCTTCTCATCCAAGAAGCTTCTTCAGCTCTGACTTAAGAAAAAAACAAGGGAGTCCACCTGCCTCCTAAAACAGCCCCTTTCGGACAACCTGGATGGCTGAGAATCTCCATGGACATTTAGCCATGCACTTCGGGAAGAACCCCCTTCGAAGGGTGCGGGAGCAGGAATGGATGTCCAGAAAAAAATTGCAGACCGCAGGAACCATTTGCGCTTCGAGATGCGGACAACACAAGACTCGTCCCCATCATCCTGCGCCCGTCTCCAGCAGCGAAGGGACCCAGGGCAGAAGACATCCTGCAGCCAAGAAGGCTCCACCCCCATTTGCACCACTCAGGTGACCCTGAGGACACAGGTGAACCTGCAAGTGGCCTCAAGGACTCTCTAAAAGAAGGCAAATGGCCGGCTGTCTGCAAGGAGTATAAATCCTTCCCTTCCCCACCATCCAGTCAGAACCTGAAGAAGCTTCTTTGGACGAGAAGCGAAACGTCTTCAAAGAGAAAAACAAAGAGGTCCAGTTGCCTCCTGAAAAAGAAGCACCTTTGGGATGTTACTAAAAATATTTTCGCAGGATGTCAGCTGTTCCAAGCAAAGCTGCCTTTTGGCAATTGACCGATCCCCCATCGGTCAATGACAATGGGGTGTCCAAGGGATGCTCCAGATAGCTTTGAGATTGCAACTAAGGCATAATAATAATAATAATAATAATAAAGTTGGAACCTTGGAGGTCATCTATCCCAGGGCTTTTCAACCAGTGGGACGGGTACCACCTGTGGTACATTGGCACCTGGCAGGTGGTATGTGAACATCCTAGAAAAGGGGTAGCGGTGGAGGGGAAGGAGCTGAATCGGTGGCAGCACCGCACAAGCCTGAGCAAGAGATGGCTGGAGCTGCAGGGCTGTCAGGGCTCAGCGGAAGCGCCAGGATCAGCGCCAGGCTCCAGCTGGAGCTCAGCACTGATCCTGGCGCTTCTGCTGAGCCCAGAAGCACCAATCAGCTGGAATGTTGCAGTATCTCCAGGGTCTTGAGATTTACATTCAGATGCTTGGCAACTGATTCATATTTATAACGGTCCCAGGGTCAGTTGAAGTGACCAAAACCTGCTGCAACCACCCAGCAGACGAGGAGAATAAAAACCTCCGCTGCCAATCCTTAATAGAAATGCTCACAACAATGAAAACCTCGGGCAGGAGGAAGAGCGCCGCCGGGTGGGCAGGCAGGTGTCTTCCTCGGCTGTGGCTTGGGGGGCACTTTTTTCAGTGTCACTGTAACTTTGAAGTCACTAAGTGAACTGTTGTAAGTTGAGGACTACCTGTACTTTATCATTTTTTCCCTTTTGGGGGGGGGGTGTCAAGTTTTGGACCCCTTGCTAGGCGACTGGTGGTCCTCGGATGTTGCCATATCCTAAAAGTGGTACAATGGGTGAAAAGGTTGAAAAGCCCTGGACTAGTCCAACCCCCTGCTCAAGCAGGAGACCTTACACCATTTTGGACAAAGGGCTGTCCAGTCTCATCTTAAAACCTTCCAGTGTTGAAGCACTCACCGCTTCTGGTGGCAGGTTGTTCCCCTGGTTAATTGTTCTATGACTACCTTTGCTTTCTTTTGCCAGTCATTCTGTTTCTGTTTGCAAGCCTTTGGATGCTATTGTCGTCGCCACTGCTTTATTATTTATCGCACTTATTTGCTGATGACCATCTCCTGTAACCAATGTCCCCTGCTGCCTGTGAAGACCCTGACACCCCCCTCCCCCCAAAAAACCCACGCCCCCTCCTCACTTCCCAGGAGAGAGAATTCAATCCAGGAAGCCGTCCGGGTCTGCTTCTGGCTTTCATTTCTTTTTTCCTCATTTTAATATAAGAAGAAGCAAATCCACAATACAAAATTTAAAAATCAGCACCCAGGACCCCTCCCTCTACCCTCCCCTCCCCAGGACAATGAAGAAGGGAAGGGGAACCGGTGTGACGGGGTAAAGGGGGGGCGGCTGAGGTGGGGAGGAGGGGGAGATCCCTTTAACTCTACCTCCCTCCCCCCACCTGCCTGTTTCCTCCCCAGGGAGGGGAATAACACGTCCAGGAAGCCAGATTGGAGACCCAAAGCACGGATCGGGGTCCCGTGCTGCCCCAAGTCCAACAGACAGACAGACAGACGGACGCAGAGACACACACACACGTGCGCACACGCACCCCACGCACGGCTGTGACGCCATCCAGTTGGCTTGGAAAGAAAAAAACGAAAACCATTTGCAAGGGAGGGGGGGGGTCGGGGAGAGGGGCAAAGCCCGGCCTGCGCAGGCGCCCGCGGTCATTTCTCTTTCTTCTCAGGATCTGTCTCTGTCTTCTCTTCTTTGGGGTCTGCCGTCCCGTCCTTCGAGGCGGCGTTCTCTTCGTAGCTGGGGAGCAAGAGGGAAAGACGGGTGAGTTGGCGGCACCCTTCCCCACCCAAATCGCCATTCCTTTGGGTCCCTTTGAGATGGGGGGACTCGGACTCCCAGAATCCCCCAGCTGGCCTGCTTTACGAGGGGTGGACTTCAACTTTCCAACATCTGAAAGCATTGCTGGTGGTTAAGCGTGCACATCGGTCGTAAAATGGATGCTTGAGCCCGTCCACAAGGGACGGGTTTTTTTCGGCCAGGAAGTGGAAGTAAAACCCCAGTTTCTGGCCAAAAAAAAAAAAGTCCTAAATCGGGGCCAAGAAATAACTTTATTTATTCAGCATATGGCATATCATACATGGCTAGCCCAGGGGCGGGGGCACCTTGGCTCTTTTATGATTCGTGGACTCCAACTCCCAGAATTCCTGAGCCAGCCATGCTGAGGGGAAAGGGATAAGTTTCCAAGCTGAGCCATGCCGGCTCAGGAATTCTGGGAGTTGAAGTCCACGAGTCATGAAGGGGCCAGAGTTCTCCCATGCTGGGTGAAGAATTCTGGGAGTTGAAGTCCACCAGTCATGAGGGGGCCAAGTTTGAAGACTCCTGCTTTAAATATTTAAATATTTTTTCCTCACGGTCACGTGATCAAAATTCAGGCATTTGGGCAGGGGTAGGCAACCTGGGTTCTTTTATGACTGGTGGACTTCAACTCCCAGAATTCCTGAGCCAGCCATGCTGAGGGGAAAGGGAGAGGTTTCCAAGCTGAGCCGTGCTGGCTCAGGAATTCTGGGAGCTGAAGTCCACGAGTCACGAGGGGGCCATAGTTCCCCCATGCTGGCTCAGGAATTCTGGGAGTTGAAGTCCACAAGCCATGAAAGTACTGTAGTTCCCCATGCTGGCTCAGGAATTCTGGGAGTTGAAGTCCAGAAGTCCTAAAATAGCCAAGGTTCCCCACCCCTGGACTAGTCATTTAAATCAATATTTCAACTAGATTAGTAGAAAGCAGCAAATTAGGCTGATTGCTGTACATCCATAATGTGATCGTATGACTGCAGAGAGGGGCCCAGCCGTCGCAATTGTGAATATGGGTCCCAAAAATCTTTGGGGGTGGGGCTCTGATATATCTTGAAACGGCTGGTAAGCGACCAGTCGTAATTTGGGGACTATGTAGGCAGGTAGTCCTCAACTTACGACCACAACAGAGCCCAGAATTCACGCTGCTAAGTGAGAAATTTGTTAATTGAGTTTTTCCCCCTTTTACAACTTTTCTCACCGCTGTTCTTAAGCGAGTCACTGCGGTTCTTAAATTAGTCACCCGGTCATTAAGCGAGTCTGTCTTCCCCCATGGACTTTGCTTGTCAAAAGGTCGCAAAAGGGGATCATGTGACTGGGACACTACGACCGTCGTAAATGTGAGTCTGTTCCTGAGCGCCTGAATCTTTGATCAGCTGAGCACAGGGAAGCTGCAACAGTCGTTAAGCGGAAATAACGGCCGTTAAATTGCTTTCTCCACCATCATCGTAACTTCGAGCTGTCACCGAATGAACGGATGTAAGTTGAGGCACGGGTAGTCCTTGACTTACGACTGAAATCCATTTAAAAGTTGTCAAGGCTAAGAAACACTGATCTGGCCACTCGCTATAAATCACGAGCTGGTTTCTTTCATGTTGTCGGTCCAGATCAGCGACCTAACACGCTTTTCAGAAGAATTAGGAAAAAAAAAAAGAAATAAATATCCTACAAATAGTCCTCAGCTTACCACGATTCGTTTAGCAACCGTTTGAACTTACAGTGGCACTGAGGAAAAAAAAATGATGTTTCTCACACGGCTGTCGCAGCCTCCCCGGGGTCACATGACCAAAATCCAGATGATAATAATAATAATAATAATAATAATAATAATACATAACACCCCAGACTTAACAATTGTCGATAAGAAAGACAAAAAAGTCTGGATAGTGGACGTGGCAGTGCCTGGAGACAGCAGAATAGAAGAGAAAGAACTGGAGAAGATAACAAAATACAAAGACCTACAAATAGAAATAGAAAGACTGTGGCAAAAGCAAGCAAGGGTAGTACCAAGAGTCATAGGCTCCTTGGGTGCAATCCCAAAACAACTGGAGCACCACTTGAACACCATTGGCATTGACAAATTCGCTATTAGTCAATTGCAAAAGGCGGCCTTACTAGGAACTGCTTCCATCCTGCGACGATATCTGTAATACCATCAAACATCCACATCTGCCTATCCCAGTCCTGGGTAAGGACTCGATAGGTAGACAAAATGCCAAATCCAGTCTGAACATCTGGCTGACTGTGCGATGATCGATAATAATAATAATAATAATAATGATGATGATGTTGTTGTTGGAAGGAACCTTGGAGGTAATAATAATAATATAATAATAAAGTTGGAAGGGACCTTGGAGGTCATCTAGTCCAACCCTCTGCTCAGGCAGGAAACCCTATACCATATCAAACAAATGGCTGTCCGGTCTCTTCTTAAAAACTTCCAGTGTTGGAGCATTCACCGCTTCTGGAGGCAGGTTGTTCCACTGGTTAATTGTTCTGACTGTCAGGAAGTTTCTCCTTAGTTCTAGGTTGCTTCTCTCCTTGGTCAGTTTCCATCTGTTGCTTCTTGTCCTGCCTTCAGGCACTTTGGAGAATAGCTTGACTCCCTCTTTTTTGGGGCAGCCCCTGAAATATTGGAAGACTGCTATCATGTCCCCCCTCGTCCTTCTCTTCATTAAACTAGACATACCCAATTCCAGCCACCGTTCCTTATATGCTTTAGCCTCCAGTCCCCTGATCATCTTTGTTGCTCTTCTCTGTCCTCTTTCTAGAATCTCAGCATCTTTTTTACATCGTGGTGACCAAACCTGGATGCAGGATTCCAAGTGTGGCCTTACCAAGGCCTTGTAAAGTGGTATTAACACTTCATGTGATCTTGATTCTATCCCTCTATTAATGCAGCCCAGCACCGCGTTGGCCTTTTTGGGCAGCTGCAGCACACAGCTGGCTCCTATTTAAGGGATTGTCCACTACGACTCCGAGGTCCCTCTCACAGTTACTACTCTTGAGCAAGGTACCCCCTATACTATACCTGTGCATTTGGTTTTTCTTGCCTAAATGTAGAACCTTACTTTTTTCACCATTGAATTTCATGTTGTGAGATAGCGCCCAGTGTTCAAGTCTGTCCAGATCCTCCTGTATCCTAAGCCTGCCTTCTGGAGTGTTGGCTATTCCTGCCAGCTTGGTGTCGTCTGCAAATTTGATGAGTTCCCCATCTATTTATGACGGTCACAGTGTCCCGGGGTCATGTGATCTCCTTTTGCAAACCGGCAAAGTCAAGCCGGATTCACTTAACCGTGTTACTCACAACTGCAGTGATTCACTTCACAGCTGTGGCCAGAATGGTTGCAAAGATGCGGCAAAGCTAGCTTGACAGCCGTCACGGTTAGCAATGGACACGTGGGGTTCAACTGTGGTCGTAAGCTGAGGACTACCCATAAGACACCCCCCCGACACCCTTTTCGTGAGAATTAAAAATAACTTTCTGTCTACAAGTGGCCCACGCGCGGTGCTCCCGGACCCCCCCCCTACCTGGCCAGAGTCACACAGGCAGGCCTTGGATGGGGAGGGGAGGGTGGAAGAAAGGGGAGGGAGCTACATGATGCTGGGACTCTGCTGCCGGCGTCTGTAGGAACAAGGCGGGATCTGCTGCATGGAGTCAGCCAAGCCGGACGGACACCCGGAGACGTTAGGGAAATGGGTCAGCCGGGGGGTGTGGGGCAAGATTTCGGCAGAAGACTCATAGCTGCAGGAGAGAGAGAGAGAGAGAGAGAGAAAGAGAAAGAGAGAAAAAAAGGGGCAGGCAGGAGCAGGGAGAGACAGAGACACAATGGGGAGGGGGGCAAAAGAGAAAGATAAGCTTAGGAAGAGCTGGCGAGGCACAGATGAGCTAGCCAAGTTGCCCAAATTCTCTTTGCCCCTTGATACCCACGGAGGAAGAGTTTGGGGGGATCAAAACGGGGGTGTCCCGTGGGATGGCCTGATTACAGAAGAGCAGAGTTGGAAGGGACCTTGGGGGTCTTCTAGTCCGACCCCCTGCTCGTGCAGGAGACCGTCTACTAGAGGTGTCCAACCTTGGCCCCACTTTTAAGACTTGTGGACTTCAATTCCCAAAATTCCCCAGTCAGGGCTGGGAGTTGAAGTCCACAAGTCTTAAAAGTGGCCAAGGTTGGACAGGGCTGACCCTTGGAGGTCTTCTAGTCCAACCCCCTGCTCGTGCAGGAGACCATCTACTAGAGATGTCCAACCGTGGCCACTTTTAAGACTTGTGGACCTCAATTCCCAGAAATCTCCAGTCAGCTATGGGAGCTGGAAGTCCATGGGTCTTAAAGGTTGGACAGGGCTGATCCTTGAAGGTATTCTAGTCCAACCCCCTACATTTTGGACAAATGGCTGTCCAATCTCTTCTTCCAGTGACAGAGGACCCACAACCAGCTTCAGCACCCCACTAAGAACATAGAACAATGGAAGGGACATTGGAGGTCATCTAGTCCAAGCAGGAGACCCTATACCATTTCGGATAAATGGTTGTCCAAATCTCTTTTTTTGAAAACCTCCAGTGAGGGAGCACCTACAACTTCTGAAGGAGAGAAGCTGAGATGTATCTGAGGCCCGATACGGCCTGTTGGACTAATATAGGACCATCGTGATCCCTGGCCCACCTTAACCTTTCTTGCTGACCCCAACATTTGGGAGAGAATCATAGGCCAAGTTTGGAGAAGATGGGACAAGCCATCTCCTGGGCTTGCCCCATCTCGGCAGAAAAGCTAAGCAGGCTTGGAAGGTTTAGCTCCGGGATGGAAGGCCACCTGCAAATCCCACGGTACAGACGAGGAAATAAAGCCAAAGGTGGCAAAGCAGAATCCATAAGATGGCAAGAAACCAAGATGGACATCTTCTTATGGTTTCTAGAAGATGCTCCTGAAGGTGCTCGGGGCTTCTCAAGCTTGAGAAATATGGGTGGACTTCAACTCAACATGGCTGGCTGGGGAATTCTGGGCGTTGAGGTCCACCGCAGGTCAGATGTGGTAGGAGATATGAACAGGATGGGAATGTATGCAGCGAAGAGGAGAAACAAGAGCAGTTGAAGTAGAAAGTGGAGAACTTCAGGGCAAAACTCTCTCCACCTTACTACTCCACTCACAAAGCCAAGCCAAGCACCAAAGAACCAATTCCCAAAAGGCCCTGGACGGCTTTTTTGGTGGACGTATCTCGACAGATGCCATCACTCTTAGAAATGGGTCATGAAATGCCTGTAAGCCTAGCTCAGAGACTCTAGACCAGTGGTTCTCAACCTGTGGGTTGAGATCCCATTTGGGGTCCAACGACCATTTCACGGGGGTCGCCAAACGCACTCCGCCATTTTTCCCCCCTTTTCCTTAGCTGTGCTACTCCCTCTTATTCTATTGGCTGTCGAAAGCCAATAGAAGAGACTCTCTTGAATAGAGTCTAATTCTATGGGCTTTCCAAAGCCAATAGGAATTGTCCAGGCTGCCTCTGCCCTGCTGAGCCCGCCAAAAGTCCCATTCTGCAAACGGGGCTGCACCAGTTGAGTAGTCCTCAACTTACGACCGGTTGAGTAGTCCTCGACTTACGACCGGTTGGGGGTCGCGGCATTAAAAAGGTTGAGAACCACTGCCCTAAAGGACCCCACAAGCTTCCTCTTCCTCCACTCTACAGACCCCACTCTCTCCTAGCACTGATGACATTCCCTAGTTGGGTCATGAAACGTCTGCAAGGAAACCACCCAGTTCAGACAGCACCAAGGACCCCACAGTCCTCCTCCTCCTCTTTCTCCCTTCTAGCACTGATGATGTTACCTAGTTGGGTCATGAAACATATGCAAGAAGACCACCCAGCTCAAGAGCATCAAGGATTCCACAGTCTTCCAACTCCTACTCCTCCTCTTCCCTCCCTCTCTCCCTCCTCCTCCTTTACACTCTCCCTTCTAGCACTGATAATATTACCTAGTTGGGTCATGAAACGTCTGCAAGAAAACCACCCAGCTCAGAGATCACCGAGGACCCCACAGTCTTCCTCCTCCATGGTCATGTGATCAAAATCCCAACGCTTGGCCACTGGTCCGTATTTATGACGGTTGCAGTCTCCCGGGGTCATGTGATCAAATTTTGGGCTCAATTGTGTGACTGTTAAGTCAAGGACTACCTGTATCTGGGTCTGCGGGGGAGACCCTAACTCTCAAAGGAGGTTACCCTCTAGTGAAGTCTGCCCACATCTTCTGTAGACTACTGGGGAGGGTTCTCCACTCAGCACCCCCAACCGCTGCATTCACTTAACGACCGCCGAAAGGTCATAAAATCAGGTTGGTCTCGTGGGTGACCCCACATAGCAATAATAATAACAACAATAATAACAATAATAAAATAATAATAATAATAAAAATAATAAAATAAAGTTGGAAGGGACCTTGGAGGTCATCCAGTCCAACCCCGCTTAGGCAGAAAGCCTATACTTTATGTCCATCGTGAAGTATGACCGTAACGGGCAGGCTCCAATGCCACCACCAGTTCGTAAAATCGGATCAGTCATGTGGGCACCTTGATTTAGGAGTCATGACTCAAATTAGAATAGAATAGAGCTGGAAGGGACCTTGGAGGTCTTCTAGTCCAACCCCCTACTCAATCAATCAATCAATCAATCAATCAATCAATCAGAACACAGCTAAAAGGGACCTTAGAGGTCTTCTAGTCCAGCCCCCTGCTCAAGCAGGAGAACCTATATACCATCTCAGACAGGTGCTTGTCTGGTCTCTCCTTAAACATCTCCAGTGATGGGGCGCCCACGATTTCTGGTGGCAAACCGTTCCACTGGTTAATTGATATTCCAGGCCCGTGGACTTCCTGGTCGTAAGTCGAGGACCACCTGTGCCACACAAAAGGACTCACCTGAACATGTCGGTCACTTCTCCTTTGGCCAAGGCTACCAGAAGTGGGAAGCCGATGCAAGCCGGAACCAGGTACAACAGAGCTGGCTGAGGAGGGAAGATCAAGAGGGAACTTTAGAACGAGAGAGGCAGAGCAGAGGGAATCGGGGTCCGGCCTGCTAAGAGACACCCCTCATTCACAGCAGCAGTGGAGTTCCTCACAACCTTCCCATGGTCCCCGGTGGGAAGCCTTCTGCAACCTGGGGCCGTCGTTATTGCAAGGCAGCAGAGGCGTAGCCAAGGTGCCGAGAAGCCCAAACTATCTGTGGCCTGATGTTTCTCAAGCTTGGCCATTTTAAGATGGGTGGACTTCAACTCCCAGAATTCCTGAGCCAGCCAGGCTGTTGGCCTGTCTCTTTAAGACAGGGGTGGGGATCTATAGCCCCTTCATGACCGGTGGACTTCAACTCCCAGAATTCCTGAGCCAGCCATGCTGTTGGCCTGTCCCTTTAAGACAGGGGTGGGGATCTATAGCCCCTTCATGACCGGTGGACTTCAACTCCCAGAATTCCTGAGCCAGCCATGCTGTTGGCCTGTCCCTTTAAGACAGGGGTGGGGATCTATAGCCCCTTCATGACCGGTGGACTTCAACTCCCAGAATTCCTGAGCCAGCCATGCTGTTGGCCTGTCCCTTTAAGACAGGGGTGGGGATCTATAGCCCCTTCATGACCGGTGGACTTCAACTCCCAGAATTCCTGAGCCAGCCATGCTGTTGGCCTGTCCCTTTAAGACAGGGGTGGGGATCTATAGCCCCTTCATGACCGGTGGACTTCAACTCCCAGAATTCCTGAGCCAGCCATGCTGTTGGCCTGTCCCTTTAAGACAGGGGTGGGGATCTATAGCTCACCTGAGCATGTTTGAAGACATGCATGATGAAGATGGTGAGGCTGAGTCCAAGAATATAGGCCACGAAACTGGTGTAGAAGTAGGTGTGTGTGTTCTTCTTCAGGCTGCGGTGACAAGCAAAGGGGGGGGAGGTAGGTAAATAGGACAGTCCAGAGCCCAGGTGCAGACCCACAAGCCAAGGGGGTGAGGAAAGCAGAGCCCCCAGGGCAAGAAGCCAGAGAATAAGAGAATTAACAGATTAGGGGTCTTCAAAGTTGGCCCTTTTATGACTTGTGGATTTCAACTGAGGAATTCTGGGAGTTGAAGTCCACAAGTCATAAAAGGGCCAGGTTGGAAGACCCCTGTTCTAATCTTCTTTATAGGCCAAGAAAACCTCCCTCTTTTATCACTCAGCTAAACAGATCTGTCTATCGCAAACCTCTTAACACTTGCCACATTCGTGTGCACAACAGCACACCTCTATGACCCCAGGTGAATGTGCAAATCCAACATGGCCCGGGGGTTGTGCAAAACCACAAGCAGGGTGCTTTATAATCATTCATAAAAATAAGCCTATTTCTGCCAAAGATTCTTGGGGTTTTGGAGAATAGAATAGAATAGAATAGGAATATAGAATAGAATAGAATAGAATAGAATAGAATAGAATAGAATAGAATAGAATAGGGAATAAATAGAATAGAATAGAATAGAATAGAATAGAATAGAATAGAATAGAATAGGAATATAGAATAGAATAGAATAGAATAGAATAGGGAATAAATAGAATAGAATAGAAAAAAATATAGTATAGAATAGGAATAGAATAGAATAGGAAATAAAGAACAGAATAGAACAGAACAGAATAGGAATATAGAATAGAATAAGAATATAGAATAGAATAGAATAGAATAGAATAGAATAGAATAGAATAGAATAGAATAGAATAGAATAGAAAAAATACAGTATAGAATAGGAATAGAATAGGGAATAAAGAATAGAATAGAACAGAATAGGAATATAGAATAGAATAAGAAAATAGAATAGAATAGAATAGAATAGAATAGAATATAGAATAGGAATAGAATAGGGAATAAAGAATAGAATAGAATAGAATACGAATAGAATAGGAATAGAATAGAACAGGGAATAAAGAATAGAATAGAATAGGAATAGAATAGGGAATAAAGAATAGAATAGAATAGATTGTAGATTAGATTAGATTAGATTAGATTAGAATATGGGAGGAACCTTGGGAGGTTTTCTAGTCCAACCCCCTGCCCAAGCCAGAAACCCTATACCATTTCAGGCAAATAGCTGTCCAGTCTCTTCTTGAAAACCTCCAGGGATGCAGCAGTCACAACTTCTGGAGGCAAGCAGTTCCATTGGTTTATTGTTCTGTCAGGAAGTTTCTCATAGGTTGCTTCTCTCCTTGATTAGTTTCCATCTGTTGCTTCTTGTCCTGCCTTCAGGTGCTTTGGAGAAGAGCTTGACTCCCTCTTCTTTGGGGCAGCCCCTGAGATAGTGGAACCCTGCTATCATGCCTCCCCTGGTCCTTCTTTTCAATAAACTAGACCTACCCAATTTCTGCAACCGTTCTTCGTATGTTTTAGCCTCCGGTCCCCTAATCACCTTTGTTGCTCTTCTCTGGACTCTTTCCAGTGCAACTACAGGAGACAAGCTATTCCATTAATTGTTCTGTCAGGAAGTTTCTCCTTAGTTCTAGGTTGCTTCTCTCCTTGATGAATTTCCATCCGTTGCTTCTTGTCCTGCCTTCAGGGGCTTTGGAGAATAGCTTGACTCCCTCTTCTTTGGGGCAGCCCCTGAAATACTGGATCACTGCTATCCTGTCCTCCCCTCGTCCTTCTCTTCGTTAAACTAGACATACCCAATTACTGAAACCGTTCTTCATATGTTTTAGCCTCCGGTCGCCTGATCATCTTTATCACTCTCAACCCCAACCTTTCTGCTCTCTTAATGACAGCCATGTCTGAAAAGGTATAGGGTTTCCTGCCTGAGCAGGGGACTGGACTAGATGACCCCCAAGGCCCCTTCCAACTTTATGATTATGATTATTAATGCTGGAAGAGGGGTGGTGGAGCATTTTTCAATTGTTAAGTTGCCGCAAAGGATTTACCTGATATCAAAGCGCAAGAGAAGGGCGATGAAGATACCTGGAGGGAGAGGAAGAGGGATAAAGTCACCTTTAATCTAACATCTGTCCCCTTATAGATGGCCTTGGTGGCCACCAGCCACCTGGATCTCCAGATGTCAATTAGCTGCAGCCCCACAGTGCCCCCTTGTGGCTACGAATACAGGCAATCCTCACTTGAGGCCTGTTGATTCCTGTTGCAAAGTGAGACGCTCGTTAAATTGGTTTTGCTTCATTTGACGTCTTTTCTTGCTGAACACTCTTATTAAGCGAATCAACTGCAGTTGTTAAGTTAGTAACACAGTCGTTAAGTGAATCCTCATTGACTTTACTTGTCGGAAGGTTGCAAAAGGGGATCCCGGGGATCCTGTGACCGTCATAAATATGAGCGTCATAAATATCAAGCAACTGAATTTTGATCACGTCATCACGTGACCATGGTGGGGAGGGGAAAGGTTTTGCTACAACGGTCGTAAGTATGAAAATGAAAGTATGAAAGAACGAAAATCGGTCATAAGTCACTTTTTCCAGTGCCATTATAACGTCAAATGGTCACTAAACAAATTGCTTTAAGTCAAGAATTGCCTGTATCTACTTACCATTTTATTTCACAAAAAAATTTAACAGCTTCTCCATACAGTTTACTTCTAACTTAGACCATCCTGGTTTTACCGTATTTATCTGGTGTATATTTATTTTAGATAGCAATAGCAATAGCACATAGACTTATCTACCTCTTCCTAAGCGGTTTACAGAGTCAGTTTATTGGCCCCTAACAATCTGGTCCTCATTTTACCGACCTCGGAAGGATGGAAGGCTGAGTCAACCTTGAGCCGGTCAGGATCGAACTCCAGGCTGTGTGCAGAGTCAGCCTGCAATACTGCATTGTAACCACTGCACCACCATGGCAGATAGATAGATAGATAGATAGATAGATAGATAGATAGATAGATAGATAGATAGATAAATAGATAGATAGACAGACAGACAGACAGACATAGATAATGGATAGATGGATGGATGGATGGATGGATGGATAGGGATGGATAAATAGACAGATAGATAGATAATGGATAGATAGATGGATGGATGGATAGACAGATAGATAACGGATGGATGGATGGATGGATGGATGGATGGATAGACAGACAGATAATGGATAGATGGATGGATGGATGGATGGATAGGGATGGATAAATAGACAGATAGATAGATAATGGATAGATAGATGGATGGATGGATAGACAGATAGATAACGGATGGATGGATGGATGGATGGATAGACAGACAGATAATGGATAGATGGATGGATAGATATAAGACATAGATAATGGATGGATGGATAGACAGACAGACAGATAATGGATAGATGGATGGATGGAGGGATAGATGGATGGATAAATAGACAGATAGATAATGGATAGATGGATGGATGGATGGATGTAGACAAACAGACAGAATGGATGGATGGATGTAGACAGACAGACAGATGGATAGATGGATGGAGGGATAGATGGATGGATAAATAGACAGATAGATAGATAATGGATAGATGGATGGATGGATAAATAGATAATGGATGGATGGATGGATGGATGGATGGATGGATGAATAAACAGACAGATAGACAGACAGATAGATAATGGATAGATAGATGGATGGATGGTTGGATAGACAGACAGATAATGGATGGATGGATGTAGACAGGCAGACAGATAATGGATGGATGGATAGACAGACAGACAGACAGATAAATTTACAGCATTTGTCTTACCTGGAATGACAATGTCACCCAAGCCCAGCATGGCAAAATTGTCGGCTTCCAGGCCTTTCTCCAGCAGATCTTGGGGGAAAACCACTGCGGGGGGGGGGGAGGAACAGGAAGGGAAGTGAAGTGATTGTAAGGGGAGATGGAAGGATCCAAAACAGGTGACTGTTTTGAACAATTTGACACTGAATATTAAATTACATTTTGTTCTTGATTGACGTAGGAGAAGAGCAAGCTGAGCTGGAAGGTGGAGCTAAACATGTCATCAGCTTAAAGTCACTGTGTTGCCACAAGAGAACCAAATCCAACCCCACCCCCACCCCCACCCCTGTGAATTCCATTGAATTCATCCTGGACTGTTCATTGACTAGATTCATGTATAAGTAGTCCCCACGGCAGTGAAAAAACATGACATGACCATTTTTACACCATTGCAGCATCCCCAATATGCTCACATGATTAATAATAATAATAATAATAATAATAATAATAATAATAATAGGTTGGAAGGGACCTTGGAGGTCATCTAGTCCAATCCCCTGCTCAGGCAGACAACCCTATACCATTTCACAAAAAATGACTGTCCAGTCTCTTCTTAAAAACAGATTCTAACGCCAGCTACTCACGTTTGATGGGGGCTTCAAATGACTTGGCTACAGTCACCATCACATTGGTACCAAAGACCTAGGAAAAAGGGGAGCAGAATTAGGAAGAGCAGGCAGTGATCCACCAGGTACAGTATTATGATAAGGCAGGGGTGCCTGGCTGAGGAATTCTGGGAGTTGAAGTCCACCAGTCATAAAAGGGCCAAGTTTGAAGGCCCCTGTTATAAGAGATCGTGTTTCTGCCACATCTCTTGAGGTTTTGGAGTCATGACAGCCCAAGAATGCTCAGTAGAGCAAGGAATGGGCTGGATGTTAAGCTACACCCACCTCGAACTCCTTACACATCGTCTGTCCAAGTTCATGGTGCCCACGTTCTCAGCCTAGTCCTCCTCCCTTGCTATCCCTAAAAGACTTTCCCACTATAAGCCCATAACTTTATTTTTCAGAGCAATTGGCTGAGACTTTCCAAATCCAGGGAGGCACCTCTAAGTAGCTGGGTTAAGGAAAAGCTCTTGCAGACTGTCCAGGAGACAGCGAGTTCTAGTCCTGCCTAAGGCTGAATTGGGGCCAATCCCCAGGAGACAGCGAGTTCTGGTCCCACCTTAGGCATGAAAGCCGGCTGGGTGACTTTGGATCAATCAACAGGAGAGGGTGAGTTCTAGTCTCCTCTTGGGCATGAAAGCCAGCTGGGTGATCTTGGGCCAATCACCAGGAGACTGTGAGTTCTAGTCCCGCCTTAGGCAGGAAAGCTAGCTGACTTTGGGCCAATCCCCAGGAGATGGTGAGTTCTTCTCCCACCTTAGGGATGAAAGCCGGCTGGGTGACTTTGGGCCAATCACAAGGAGACAGTGAATTCTAGTCCCGCCTTAGGCATGAAAGAGGCTGGGTGACTTTGGGCCAATCACCAGGAGACAGCGAGTTCTAGTCCTGCCTTAGGCAGGAAAGCCAGCTGAATTTGGGCCAATCACTAAGAGATGGTGAGTTCTTGTCCCGCCTTAGGCATGAAAGCCAGCTGGATGACTCTGAGCCAATCATCAGGAGATGGTGAGATCTAGTCCCACCTTAGGCACGAAAGAGGCTGGATGACTTTGGGCCAATCACCAGGAGACTCTTTGTTCTAGTCCCGCCTTAGGCATGAAAGCCTAAGGGGCAATCACCTGGAGATGGTGAGTTCCAGTCCCGCCTTAGGCATGAAAGCTGGCTAGGTGACCTTGGGCCAATCACCAGGAGACGGTGAGTTCTAGTCCCACCTTAGGCATGAAAGAGGCTGGGTGACTTTGGGCCAATCACCAGGAGAGGGTGAGTTCTAGTCCCGCCTTAGGCACGAAAGCCAGCTGGGTGACTTTGAGCCAGTCCTTCTTCCTCAGCCCTGCCCACCTCACAGGGTTGTTGTGGTGTGGAAAATAGGGAGGAGGAAGGACTATTAACCTATATCCGCTTGCTGAAGTGATTGATACAAGTAATAAAAACGGTGGGAGGAAAAGCTAATCCATAAATTAATGCTCTTGTCCGGGAGGATCTTGTCCAGGCTGATTCGCACTTTCCCCTCTATTCCGCTTCGCTCGCGGTTTGACCAAGAAAAGGGAGGAGGTAGGATGGGATGCAAGGGTGTGGGGGGGGGGGGGGAATTGCAACTAAGCATCACCCCCTACCCACGAGACGGTGCTTGACCCCAAGAACCTGGCGTGACCGTCGCAAAATGAACAGGAGTGATTGGTGGACTGTGGGAAAGAGGAGGGAATTAACTGTGCAAGCTTCTGCCCGGGAAACCAGGTGCTGGTTTTGCTTCGTCAGCGCCAGTATTGTGTATTCAGTAAAGTTTACACCAGTGGTTCTCCACCTGTGGGTCGGGACCCCATTTGGGGTCAAACGACCATTTCACGGGGGTCGCCAAACAACGCAGTCCACCATTTTTCCCCCCTTTTCCTTAGCTGTGCTACTCCCTTTTATTCTATTGGCTTTTGAAAGCCAATAGAATAGACTCTCTTGAATAGAGTCTAATTCTATTGGCTTTCAAAAGCCAATAGGAATTGTCCAGGCTGTCTCTGCCCTGCTGAGCCCGCCAAAAGTCCCATTCTGCAAACGGTGCTGCACCAGTTGAGTAGTCCTTGACTTACGACCGGCTGGGGGTCGTGGCATTAAAAAGGTTGAGAACCACTGGTTTACACGCTTGGTAAAAATAACGTCCTGGGAGTTTCTTTTTTTCTGGATCTGCCCATTGGACCGTTGGCAGATCTGCTGAGCCAGGAAACCAGCTGCAGGCTTACCCAGAAGACATCATAGATGAAGAGCCCACCAAGCAAGATGCAGCCCGTGCTGACGTTGTTCAAGTGTAACAGCTCCACTCCGTTGAGAGAGAAGGCCAGGCCAAAGAGGTTGTTAGCGATCCAGTGCTGGAGGAAAGAGAAGGGAAGTCCTGAGCAACACTCCCTCGCCCCACATTCCACCCTCTTGGTCTGATGGGAAGCCAGCCCGTAGGTTACGCACATCCTCCTGCCTGCAGTCTGCTCAGAATAAGAGAATAACACAGCGGGAAGGGATTTTGGCGGTCATCTAGTCCAACCTTGGAGGTAATAATAATAATAAAATAAAGTTGGAAGGGACCTTGGAGGTCATCTAGTCCAACCCCCTGCTCAGGCAGGAAACCCTGTACCATTTCAGACAAAGGGCTGTCCAGTCTCTTCTTGAAGACTTCCAGTGTTGGAGCATTCACCGCTTCTGGAGGCAGGTTGTTCCACTGGTTAATTGATCTGTCAGGAAGTTTCTCCTTAGTTCTAGGTTGCTTCTCTCTTTGGTTAGTTCCCATCCGTTGCTTCTTGTCCTGCCTTCTGGTGCTTTGGAGAACAGAACAGAATAAGTAGGGACCTTGGAGGTCATCTAGTCCAACCCCCTGCTCAGGCAGGAAACCCTATACCATTTCAGACAAATGGCTGTCCAGTCTCTTCTTAAAAAGGTCCAGTGTTGGAGCATTCACCGCTTCTGGAGGCAGGTAGTTCCACTGGTTAATTGATCTCACTGTCAGGAAATTGCTCCTTACTTCCAGGTTGCTTCTCTCCTTGATTAGTTTCCATCCGTTTCTTCTTGTCCTGCCTTTAGGTGCTTTGGAGGACAGGTGGAGCCCCTCCTCTTTGGGACAGCCCCTGAGATATTGGAAGGCTGTTTATTATGTCGCCTCTAGTTCTCCTTTTCAGGAAACTAACAGAACAAAATAACAGAGTTGGAAGGGACTTTGGAGGTCTTCTAGTCCAACCCCCCGCTCAAGCAGGAAAATCTACACAATCTCAGACAAATGCTTGTCCAATTTCTTCTTAAAACTAGACATGCCCAATTCCTGCAACTTTACCCTCCAGGCCCCTAATCATCTTTGTTGCTCTTCTCTGCATTATACCCTATGCCAGGGGTCTTCAGACTGGGCCCTTTGATGACTGGTGGACTTCAACTCCCAGAATTCCTCAGCCAGGCATGCCTGGCTGAGGAATTCTGGAAGTTGAAGTCCACAGGTCATCAAAGGGCCCAGTTTGAAGACCCCTGGTTTAGGACTATATACCTGTATTACATTCTTTATAAGGGGGGAAAAAAGCAGAAATCTTACCCTTGTTCTATATTTAGTGATAATTACCTCTTCCAGCTGTGGAACCACAAAGCAGCCCACAAAAATCTGAACTAGGCCTCTATCTACTGTTTTTTTCCAGAATATTCCTTCAAGATTTCCTCAAAATATTCATACCTGCCTTATATATTCTATAGCAGGGGTCTCCAAACTTGGCCCTTTTAGGACTTGTGGACTTCAACTCCCAGAATTCCTCAGCCAGGCAGCTGTCTTCTTAAAAACTTCCAGTGATGGAGCACCCACAATGTCTGGAGGCAGGCAGTTCCACTGGTTAATTGTTCTCACTGTCAGGAAGTTTCTCCTTAATTCCAGGTTGCTTCTCTCCTTGATGAGTTTCCATCCGTTGCTTCTTGTCCTGCCTTCTGGTGCTTTGGAGAATAGCTTGACTCCCTCTTCTTTGGGGCAGCCCCTCAAATATTGGAACGCTGCTATCCTGTCCCCCCATAATCCTCCTCTTCATTAAACTAGACATCCTCAATTCCAGCAACCGTTCCTTGTATGTTTTAGCCTCCAGTCCCCTGATCCTCTTTGTTGCTCTTCTCTGCACTCTTTCTAGAGTCTCAACACCTTTTTTATATTGTGGTGACCAAAACTGGATGCAGGATTCCAAGGCTGGTCTTATCAAGGCCTTGTAAAGTGGTATCAGTTATTCTACCTGGCTCACCAGCAGGTCAGCTTACCTTCCTCAGCAGGTACCAGACGCCCACAATGCTGCTCATGGCCAGGCAGACAAGGTCCTTGGTGTCAAATTCATAGTTGACAATCTCTGGAAGGAGACAATAAATGCCATTTTCAAGGTCACTAAATGGGAGGATACGCCGAAGGGGGCTTACCTAAAGACGAAGGAGGCATGTAAGCAAGGTGACGAAAAATCAGGATTTTTTGTTTAAAAGAATCCCTTCGCGAGATGCCTGTTCCACAAGGAGGAAGGGGTTGTTATCTTAGTTCAAATATATTTATCCGTAGTCCAACTAAAGGGGACAATTTATGTATACATCTGTTTGGGGTTTTTTTTCTTTTTCTGCACTTTTTTTGTGTAGCATTTTTTTTTCTCCCCCGCCCCCCCCTTTTTTTGGACTTTGTATTTCAATTTTTTGAATAAAATAAAAATAGAACTTGAATAAGCAAAAAGAAAAGGGATTTGGGAGATAAAACGGGTCCTGAAGCCCACCCACTATTAAAGTCTCTAGGGATCCAAACTTAGTGGCGTTCTTCACTCTAGTTAGTGCCTGCCAGCCTAGTTGTGGAGGACGTGTGGGTGAGAGGGTGTGTGCACATGAGAAAGAGCATGCCTGCCTGTCTTCTATTTATCTTTATGTATCATCTCTCTCCTATCTATTATCTCTCTCTATCTACTATCTCTCTCTCTACTATATTTATCTATCTATCATCTCTACTACTGGTTTCTCTCTGTCTCTATCATCACTCTACTATCTATCTACTAGTATCTCTCTAACTACAGTATGTATACTATATCTATCGATCATCTATCTCTCTACTATCTATCTCTGTTTCTCTATCATCTATCTCTCTATCTGCCTAATTTTTAAAAGACTATCTATCTATCTATCTATCTATCTATCTATCTATCTATCTATCTATCTATCTATCTGTTTTATCATCCTCTGTCTCTATCATCTCTCTCTCTCTATCAATCTCTGTACATCTATCTATCTATCCCTATCTATCATCTATCTCTAGCTATGTATCTCTTTCTGTCTTATCATCGCTCTGTTTTATCATCCTCTGTCTCTATCATCTATCTCTTTACCAATCTCTGTATCTATCTATCTCTGTATCTATCTATCTATCTATCTATCTATCTATCTATCTATCTATCTATCCCTATCTATCATCTATCTCTAGCTATGTATCTGTCTGTCTTATCATCTATCTATCTATCTATCTATCTATCTATCCCTATCTATCATCTATCTCTAGCTATGTATCTGTCTGTCTTATCATCTATCTATCTATCTTTTATTATCCTCTGTATCATTTCTCTATCTCTCTATCAATCTCTGTACCTCTATCTATCTATCTATCTATCTATCTATCTATCTATCTATCTATCTATCTATCTATCCCTATCTATCATCTATCTCTAGCTATGTATCTCTTTCTGTTTTATCATCTATCTATCTATCTATCTATCTATCTATCTATCTATCTATCTATCTCTCTCTCTCTCTCTCTCTCTATACCTGTCTATCATCTCTCTCTCTCTCTCTCTCTCTCTCTCTCTCTCTCTCTCTCTCTCTCTCTCTCTCTCTCTCTCTCTCTCATCTCTCTCAATTCACTTGTTGCCCTCACCACAACGCAGTCAGCAAAGATACGGAGAGCATTTGTCGTATGGCAGTACACAAGCAGTCATAGAAGGCAGGAGTCATAAGATCCACAGAGGAAATCCTTCAATTCTCCTGGGCCAAACAAGGGAGCAAACGTACCTTCCTTTGCTTCCCCAGAGCCTTGAGTAAAAAGGAGCTGATACTGCTTGTTGGGAAAGTTGACTGGGAAACACTTATTCATCATGGGGCTGAAACGAGATGGGAGAAAGAGGAAGGAAAAGGGAGAAAGAAGGGAAGGAGCCGTCGTTTTAAAAGGCATAACCGACAAACAGCAACTGTATGTAAGGAAAATCAAAATCCCAGAGAAATACGTTTATAAAATTAACTCAAGGAATACCAAATAGTAACAGCAGTATTTTTCAATCTCAGGCACTTTAAGGTGTGGGGACTTCAACTCCCAGAATTCCCAGCCAGCATGCAAATAAACTTTCAGATGGGTGGACTTCAACTCCCAGAATTCCTTAGTCAGCGTGATAAATTGGCCGAGGTGGTGAAACCTGGAAATCTGAAGATTTGCGACAATGCCGTAAGCTTTGAGTTTATTTAGCTATTATTTATTTGTTAAGAAAATGTAAAATCTAAAAGCACTGATATGGAAGCCTAGTTGGCAAAGAAAGAAAGCCAGAACAAGGTTGAAGAAAATTGGGGTTTTGACTTCTTAGAGGGGATTTCATATTATTAATTAGAGGGTTAAAGGGAGAAGTTGAGATAAGGGGAATTCTGGTCGTTAGATTTAAAATACTTGGAAATTAGTTGAAAATAAGGACTTTGTCTGCTTTTAAAAATTAGACCTAAAAGGAAAAAGAAAATTGTTATGAATATGTTTGATTTATTGATTAACCCAGGTAATATAGCTAACGGTTTTTATTTATTAAAGGGGATATTGTATTATTAAGGAGATGAATTAATATGGTGGGAAATAGATCACTCTTAGGAAATAGAACAAGATTACATTCAAATAGATAAAATGTGTATTTTGGATATTATATTTTGTTATGAATTGAGATAAGGGAAATCTTGGTTATCTAAAGCCTAAAAATTATAAATATCAAAGGTTAAATTGGAATATTGATGAGAAACTAAAAACTGGGGAAAAAAAATTAATAACAGGATATGGATTGTTTATGAAGATTGAATGTAATTAAGATATGTATAAGCTAAAAATTTATTGATCAATATAATAATGATGTTTTTACTAAATTAATATAATAAGAACTGTATTAGCTTGAATACGAGACAGTAAATGTTAAAGGAAAAAGAGAAGAAATATCTAATGTTGGAACCTGACATTTGTATTAAAGATTTTGTTATGGAACTATTGATTAACCCAGTCACCGCGTTGCTTTTTAAATACGTAAATGTAAAATTGGAAAATTAATATTATTTAAAAAAAAAGAAAATGTATACGGTTGCCCAAGTCACTGAGGGTGACTCTGGGTTAGCTTAAGAGAAATAAAATCCCAAGTACAGGTAAGTCCTTGACTTACGACCGTGACTGAGCCCAGAATGTATGCCGCTAAGCGAAAAATTTGTTAAATGAGTTTTGTCCCATTTTACGACCTCTCTTGCCACCTTTGTTAAGTGAATCGCTGCAGTTGTTAAATTAGTCACACGGGCGTTAAGTGAAACTGGCCGCCCCATTGACTTTGCTCATCGGAAGGGCGCAAAAGGGGATCGTGTGACCCCGGGACACTACAAACCGTCGTAAATATGAATCAGTGGCCAAACGTCCAAATTTTGATCACGTGACCCTGGGGAGGCTGTAATGGCTGTAAGGCTCAAAAACGGTTCTAAGTCACTTTTTTCAGTGCTGTTGTAACTTTGAATGGTCACTAAACGAACGGTTGTAAGTGGAGGACAACCTATACAAACCCCGTGAAACTCACGTCCTGGTGACATCAAACCAGCCAAATTCCAGATGTTGTGGATGCTCCAATACTGGAAGTTATTAAGAAGAGATTAGACAACCATTTGTCTGAAATGGTGGAGGGCAGGGGTCATCAAACTTGGCCCTTTGATGATTGGTGGACTTCAACTCCCAGAATTCCTGAGCCAGCCTTGCTAAGGGGAAAGGAAGAGGTTTCCAAGCTGAAGCAGGCTAGCTCAGGAATTCTGGGAGTTGAAGTCCACGAATCATGAGGGGGCCATAGTTCTCTCATGCTGGCTCAGGAATTCTGGGAGTTGAAGTCCATGAGTCATGAGGGGGCCATAGTTCCCCCATGCTGGCTCAGGAATTCTGGGAGTTGAAGTCCACAAGCCATGAAGGGGGCCATAGTTCCCCCATGCTGGTTCAGGAATTCTGGGAGCTGAAGTCCACGAGTCACAAAAGAGCCAAGGTTGCCTGCCTGAGCAGGGGATTGAAGACCTCCAAAGTCCCATCCCAACTGTTATTTTATTCTATTCTGTTCTATGCCATGCCATGCCATGCCATGCCATGCCATTTCATATTTTCTATTCTATTCTATTCTATTCCATTCCATATTTTCTTTTCTTTTCTACTCTACTCTAATTTTCTATTTGATTCTAATTTTCTATTCTATTCTATTCCATTCCATATTTTCTATTCTATTCTATTCCATTCCAATCTTTTCTATTCCATCCCATATTTTCTATTCTATTCTATTCTATTCTATTCTATTCTATTCTATTCTATTCTATTCTATTCCATCCCATCCCATCCCATCCCATATTTTCTTTTCTACTCTACTCTACTCTACTCCACTCCACTCCACTCTACCCTACCCTACCCTACTCTACCCTATCCCATCCCATTCCTATTCTATTCTTGATGGGCTCTGTATCACCCGGGGGTCCCCAGCCCCCCTGACAAAACCAGGGCCAAAAGAGTATCACGGAGGGGAGCAATTTTATCTCCACAGGGATGATGCTCCTTAAGCTATGGAGGGATTTAAAAGTGACAACTGGCACCTGGAATTGAGACCTGGAAGCTAATGGGCAGCCAATAAGCCTTGTTTCTGGAGGGATTTTGAAATTCTCCAGAAAAATCAGTGTTAGCCCCCCCCCATAGTTGGTGACATCCCATAGGGGGATGCAAGGCTGCACACCCCAAACTCACTAACCATATAAACAAGACCTCGAAAAATTCAGAATCAGAATAGAGCCGGTGGTCATCTAGTCCAGCCCCCGCTCCAGCAGGAGACCCTATACCATTGCAGACAAGTGACTGTCCAGGCTCTTCTTAAAAATCTCCAGTGGAGGAAGCACCTACAACGTCTGAAGGCAAGATAATCCTCCATTTTCTTTTTTCTTTTTGTATTATATTTTGTATTATTTTTTTTGCAAGCATAAGTCACTCAATAATTGGTAAACAGTGTGTTGTCTGGGTTACATTTGTAAAAACACTCCTTAACAATTGATTTCTATAGCCTGTATTCCATATATTAATTTTAGTTGATTTCTTCTTTCCCCGAAACATCTGTTTTTGCGAACATTGAGTTAATACAATTCTTATTGTTTTAATAAATGACAATTTAGTATATATTTTTTCCAATATTCCTAAAATCCTCCATTTTCTGGTTGTTAAGGCACGGCAATGGGCAAACCAAGCAAGACAGCCTGAGTCTTATTTTGTCACCTGGAGATCAAAATCAAACTTTTTAAAAACTCGCCCGGCTTTTGAGGAGTCTTTTGGTTTTTTTTAAAAGGAAAAGCTGGCCTTAAGGCAGGACAAGACCTGAAGACAGGACAAGAAGCAATGGGTGGAAACTAATCAAGGAGAGAAGCAACCTAGAACTAAGGAGAAACTTCCTGACAGTGAGAACAATTAATCAGTGGAACAGCCTGTCTCCAGAAGCAGTAAATGCTCCAACACTGGAAGTTTTTAAGAAGAGCCTAGACAGCCATTTGTCCGAAATGGTGTAGGGTTTCCTGCCTGAGCAGCGGGTTGGACTAGATGACCTCCAAGGTCCCTTCCAACTTTACTACTATTACTATTACTAAAAGATGGCAGATTTCTCTCCACCTACAGATAAATATTCTTATTTTTTAAAACAAGAGAGGGAGTTCAGCAGCCAGCTGGGTGCCCGTTTCCCATCTGATTAGGCAAGTTAACTATTAAACTTAGAGACTCTGCCAGGATTTTAACCTTTCCTTTATGTGCAATAATAGGCTGGACACCTTTATTTGTAAATGATGAGAGGCCTCCAAGAGGGTTTTTTTGCTTTCATTGACTCCGAAGACTTAAATTTCTGCATTGGTGGAGAAATGAAGGAATAACCAAACCAGGTATAAATAAAAAGGGATATTCCAGGTACAGAAAACTCTACAGCAGGGGTCTTCAGAGTTGGCCCTTTGATGACTTATGGACTTCAACTCCCAGAATTCCTCAGCCAGCCACGCATGCCTGGCTGAGGAATTCTGGGAAGTGAAGTCCAGAAGTCATGAAAGAGCCAAGTTTGAAGACTCCTGGTTTAGGACTACATACCTGTATTACATTCTTTATGAGGGGGAAAAAAGCAGAAATCTTACCCTTCTTCTACATTTAGTGATAATTACCTCTCTTCCAGCCGCGGAGCCACAAAGCAGCCCACAAAAATCTGAACTAGGCCTCTTTTTTTCCAGAATGTTCCTTCAAGATTTCCTCAAAATACTCATACCTGCCGTATATATTCTATAGCAGGGTTCTTGAAACTTGGCCCTTTGATGACTGGTGGACTTCAACTCCCAGAATTCCTCAGCCAGCATGGGGGAACTATGGCCCCCTCATGACTGGTGGACTTCAACTCCCAGAATTCCTGAGCCAGTATGGGGGAACTATGGCCCCCCTCATGACTCGTGGACTTCAACTCCCAGAATTCCTGAGCCAGCATGGCTCAGCTTGGAAACCTCTCCCTTTCCCCTCAGCATGGCTGGCTCAGGAATTCTGGGAGTTGAAGTCCACGAGTCATCAAAGGGCCAACTTTGAAGACCTCTGCTTGTGGACTTCAACTCCCAGAATTCCTCAGCCAGCATGCCTAGCTGAGGAATTCTGGGAGTTAAAGTCCAGAAAGTCATAAAAGGGCCAATTTTGAAGGCCCCTGCTCTACAGGATGTGCATGATACGGATCGTCCTTGACCGTAAGACAGCCTCCCTATCATGATCGTACGTCATGACGGTCCACACACCTTGTAACCAAACCAGTTTTTTTGCAGCCATCGTGAAGTGGATGCAGCGGACATTAAGTGAACCAAAGAGCTGGTTAAAAGTGCCTGTGCGTTTCAATGTATACAGGTAGTCCTCCACTTACGACTCTAATAGAGGCTGCCCGTTAAGGTCCCAAGTCAGGACAGCTGTAAAGTTGAGGCACCCAATTGGGACGAGCTGATTTTGTGACTTGTTTTGTGGAGGCCGTTAAGGCAAGACGGTGGTTGTAAAATGAAGGCCACTGTCGTAAAGCAAATGCTGCAATCGCTAAGGAACCGACAGGGTGTTTCTGCTAAAAACTGGAAGGCCAGGGTTTTTTTGGGGGGGGGGGGAGGAAACGGCCATAAAATGGGATCATGTGACCGCAGTGACATAAATGGGGGGCTGACTGTAGGGCACCTGAAGTGCAAGTAACTACAGGGAGGGGGCTCAGAAATGGGTTATAAGTATCCCCAAGGAGGTCAGTCATAAGTCAGTCAAGTCACATACTTTCCTGCCCGACCAGGGGGTTGGACTAGATGACCTCCAAGGTCCCTTCCAACTTTACTAATATGAACAATATGAACAATAAGTCTCGTGTCCTGTTTATGTTTGTTTATATATGTATGTATGTATGTATGTATGTATATTATAAAGCAAAAGCTTTTCTCTGTTTCGCGTCGCTCGAGACAGTGAGATGGGCCACATATCAATTCGTTAAATAAATTTTTTAAAAAAATCCTGGCATTAACAAGCTTTTCTGATGTTTTGCACTCACAATACATTGTTCACGTTTCTTCACGTTACCTGATGGTGTGGGACAGGGCGAGGATCCCGAGGACGAAGAAATACATGGAGAGCAGCAGGTTGATATATTCTTGAGAGAAGATCTAAGAGGTAAAACAAAAACCAGGAGAGGTGAACTTCCGGTTTCCCAACGACACAAATGACATCATAAAAGGGCATCACCCTTTTTATTTTTGTCATGAGCATAATCAACCAGCCAGCTCATCAAAAGCTCTTTCTTTTTCCATCAGGACATTTTAAAAAACAAACAAAAAAAAAAACATTAGTTATTTGTATCCCTACTTTATTTTTACTTTTTTTACACATAACTCAAGGCAACGAACATCTCCAACACAAATGCTACTAATGAAAGCGCCAAAGCTCCTGTTGAATGAAATAATAGAATAGAATGTAGAATAGAATAGAATAGAAGCTGGAAGGGACCTTGGAGGTCTTCTAGTCCAGCCCCCTGCTCAAGCAGGAGAACCTATACCATCTCTGACAAGTAACTGTCCAGCCTCTTCTTAAAAACTTCCAGTGATGAAGCACCTACAATTTCTGGTGGCAAGCTGTTCCATTGGTTAATTGTCCTCACTGTTATGAATTTTCTCCTTAATTCCAGGTTGCTTCTCTCTTTGGTCAGTTTCCATTTTTCTTACATTTTTTTTGTAAGAGCTTTAGAAAAAAAAAAATCCAAGTTTGCTACTTCGTTTTGATGGCTTTTAAATAATCACAGAAAAAAAAAGAACAAAACGCAGAGATAATCAGGGTAGAAATGCATACACGATCGAAGGAAAATAAGTAAACGTAACAAGGGCATTTAGAAAGGTGACAAAAACACCGTGGAACAAAGAAAAAAATAGTTATAATAATAATCAGTTTCAATTCTATATATCCTTATCTAATGCAAATATTATGCCAGCCATGTATCTATTTATTTCTATTATACTTATATAACTATCATGCTTTGTTTCACTTACGAACGGTGGCAAGCCGGGAGATCGTAAAATGGGGCAAAACTCACTTAACAAATGTTTCTGCTAAGCGACAGAAATTTGGGGCTCAGCTGAGGACTACTGACATAAATTTAAATTTAGTAAATAAATAAAATTAAATAAATATACAGCCAACAGGGATCTGCGCCGACGGGCAAGTCCAAGTCTGATAGATCTCCCAGGTTCCTTTGCTGTTCGGTGCCTCAGTTTAAAAATCCAAATGCCAGCAGCTCCAGGCACAGAACAAACACCCAAGACAAACAAATCGTATTGCAAAGGATATTTCCAATTTGAGTCACGCATTGTGTTTTAACGGGCCGTGACAGCCGCCCCTCACATCAGGTTAACACCCAGGTATTGCAAATGCTATACGTGAGCGTTTCAAAGAAAGAAAAATGTTGTTTTTATTTCCTGTTCTGCAGTTTTTCTCCACCCCACCCCAGTACATTAAATCTAAGATACTAGGGCAGGGGTAGGCAACCTCGGCTCTTTTATGACTGGTGGACTTCAACTCCCAGAATTCCTGAGCCAGCCACACTGAGGGGAAAGGGAGAGGTTTCCAAGCTGAGCCACGCTGGCTCAGGAATTCTGGGAGTTGGAGTCCACCAGTCATGAGGGGGCCATAGTTCCCCCATGCTGGCTCAGGAATTCTGGGAGTTGAAGTCCACCAGTCATGAGGGGGGCCATAGTTCCCCCATGCTGGCTCAGGAATTCTGGGAGTTGAAGTCCACAAGTCATGAGGGGCCACAGTTCCCCCATGCTGGCTTAGGAATTCTGGGAGTTGAAGTCCACGAGTCATGAGGGGGCCATAGTTCCCCCATGCTGGCTCAGGAATTCTGGGAGTTGAAGTCCACCAGTCATGAGGGGCCATAGTTCCCCCGTGCTGGCTCAGGAATTCTGGGAGTTGAAGTCCACCAGTCATGAGGGGGCCATAGTTCCCCCATGCTGCCTCAGAAATTCTAGGAATTGAAGTCCACCAGTCATGAGGGGCCATAGTTCCCCCATGCTGGCTCAGGAATTCTGGGAGTTGAAGTCCACGTATCATGAGGGGGCCATAGTTCCCCGGTGCTGGCTCAGGAATTCTGGGAGTTGGAGTCCACCAGTCATGAGGGGGCCATAGTTCCCCCATGCTGGCTCAGGAATTCTGGGAATTGAAGTCCACGAGTCATGAAGGGGGCCATAGTTCCCCCATGCTGGCTCAGGAATTCTGGGAGTTGAAGTCCACGAGTCGTGAAGGGAGCATAGTTCCCCTGTGCTGGCTCAGGAATTTTGGGAGTTGAAGTCCACGAGTCATAAAAGGACCAAGGTTGCCTACCCCTGGACTGGGGGGGGGGGAAATCTACAAACAAATAATAAAAATAGATTAAGCCACTAGCAAGTCCTATCTTTACGAGGCCTGACAGGTGTTGGTGTATTTACCTCCGTTTCCCTCTGAAAAAAGAAAAATACCTTTGGGTATTCAGAGGACCCTTGAGAAAAAAGCTCACTTCTTCCACAGGAGAACATTTGCTAGGTGGGCAACCTTAAATACATCAGAAACACCACCAGATTTACCTTTTAATAGGGGAGGGGAACTATAGGAAGTGGTGGCTGCAGTTCTCTTGTGGACATTTCGTAACCCAACTACGGAAGATCATCAGTGTTAGAAAGGAGTGGGGCTTGCGAGGAGGAGGAGGAGGAGGAGGAGGAGGAGGAGGAGGAGGAGGAGGACGACGACGACAATGATTCTTGGGTCCTTGGTGCTCTCTGAGTTTGTTTGTTTTCTTCCAGATGTTTCATGACCCATGTTGGTGACATCAACCCCTCTTCCCTTCTACTACTAATGATGTTACCTAGTTGGATCATGAAACGTGTACAAGAAAACCACCCAGCTCAGAGAACCCCAAGGAACCCACGGTTCTCCTCCTCCTACTCCCCTTCGCCTTCACTCTACAAACTCCACAGCTTTAAAAGGCCTTGGTAAGGCCACACTTGGAATACGGCATCCAGTTTTGGTCACCACAATGTAAAAAAGATGTTGAGATTCTAAAAAGAGTGCAGAGAAGAGCAACAAAGATGATCAGGGGACTGGAGGCTGGAACATATAAGGAACTGTTGCTGGAATTGGGTATGTCTAGTTTAACGAAGAGAAGGATGAGGGGGAACATGATAGCAGTCTTCCAGTATCTCAGGGGCTGCCCCAAAGAAGAGGGAGTCAAGCTATTCTCCAGAGTCCCTGAAGGCAGGACAAGAAGCAACGGATGGAAACTCATCAAGGAGAGAAACAATCTAGAGCTAAGGAGAAACTTCCTGACAGTGAGGACAATTAACCAGTGGAACAACCTGCCTCCATAAGCTGTGGATACTCCAACACTGGAAGTTTTTAAGAAGAAACTAGACAGTCATTTGTCTATTCTATTCTATTCTATTCTATTCTATTCTATTCTATTCTATTCTATTCTATTCTATTCTATTCTATTCTATTCTATTCTACTCTATTCCTATTCCTATTCCAATTCCAATACTGGATGTTTTTAAGAAAAGACTGGACAGCCATTTCTCTGAAAGGCTATAGGGTTTTTTGCCTGAGCAGGGGGTTGGACCAGAGGACCTCCAAGGTCCCTTCCAGCTCTTTTATTCTATTCTATTCTTAGTGTGAAAAACGGTCCTTTTTTTCAGGGCTGTCACTTGAACAAATGGTTGCAACGTTAACGGCCACCTGTGCAATACAGCCAGCAACTGTTCCTCATTTCTTGTGGTTATTCTCAGAAGCAGCCTCCAGTCATCTGACTTCCAACAACAGCTTTCTAAGCATCTGGAGTTGCCAAATGTTTGAAAATAAAACATCACCTTGCAGGAAACACAATTTGCCAATTGGAAAGCTTGCTGGCCTGAGGGCGCAGTCCGCAATGCCCAGTTGCCCAGGACTGGCAAATGAGCTGGCAAGGGGGAAACAGCCTGAAATCCAGTTCAGTTCAACATCTCGTGGGGGACATGGCGGGAACCCTCCAAGTATGGCATTGGCTAGAGCAGGGCTAGGCAACCTTGGCTCTTTTGTGACTCGTGGACTTCAACTCCCAGAATTCCTGAGCCAGCCATGCTGAGGGGAAAGGGAGAGGTTTCCAAGCTGAGCCATGCTGGCTCAGGAATTCTGGGAGTTGAAGTCCACGAGTCATGAAAGGGCCAAGTTTGAAGACCCCTGTTTTAAATTTTTTTCCTCACAATCACGTGATCAAAATTCAGGGATTTGGGCAGGGGTAGACAACATTGGCTCTTTTAGGAGTCGTGGACTTCAACTCCCAGAATTCCTGAGCCAGCCACGCTGAGGGGAAAGGCAGAGGTTTCCAAGCTGAGCCATGCTGGCTCAGGAATTCTGGCAGTTGAAGTCCACAAGTTTTAAGTTGCCAACGTTGAGGACCCCTGATATAGGACAGGAGTGGGGAACCTGGGCTCTTTTATGACTTGTGGACTTCAACTCCCAGAATTCCTGAGCCAGCCATGCTGAGGGGAAAGGGAGAGATTTCCAAGCTGAGCCATGCTGGCTCAGGAATTCTGGCAGTTGAAGTCCACGAGTCATAAAAGAGCAAGGTTGCCTATCCCTGGTCTAGAGGTTAAGGCACTGGACTAGAAACCGGGAAATTTTAAATTCTAGTCCACCCTTAGACATGAAAAGCGGCTGGGTGACTTTGGGCCAAGCACCAGGAAACAGTGAGTTCTAGTCCCGCCTTAGGCACGAAAACCAGCTGGGTGACTTTGGACCAATGACCAGGAGACGGTGAGTTCTAATCTCACATTAGGCAAGAAAGCCGGCTAGGTGACTTTGGGCCAATCACCAGGAGACAGTGAGTTCTAGTCCCGCCTTACGCATGAAAGCTGGCTGGGTGACTTTGGGCCAATCACCAGGACAGCGCAATTTCTAGTTCCTGACTGGGGGATTTTGGGAGTTGAAGTCCACCCACCTTCAAATTGCCAAGATGGAGAAACACTGCCTCTTACAGTAAATTGGGAGGACTCAAAATGCTAGTTGCAAATAAATGCCTTCCTAAGAAACAGCCCCGAGGCCTCTTCCCTATATTTACATCACTGATTATAAAATATTGGAATTTTTCCTGTTTGGTTCTGGCATTTTTTCAGGTCTGCCTGAGGAACTACTCTTGAATATTTTATTCTATATCGAAGAGCATCAAACTGCAGAGGGATCGCTTCTGGGCGATCTGCTAATTTGAGGCTAATTCATTTTATAACTAAGTTGCTTTAAAGTTTGCATTTGCTTTTCGTGCAATCCGCCCCTCTGCTTTCACTGCAAATAATCCACCTTCGCTTTGTTGCCAAACCGCAGATCTCTAACACTAAACACCCCGCACAAACTTCTATTTAAAGGCAGGAGTAACCGGTCTGTAATTATCTGTTGCTTTCTTGACCTTTAGCAAACAAAACAGCCGTATTCCGTCTGAATGAAAGCAGCGCCTCCCGTACATGGCAGACCAAACCAGACCCAGCAGTTCAAGACGTGACGTCATGATTGGTCTCCAGAAGCTTCAAATTCCTTTCCAAGAGATGGTTGGAAAAGCTTCTTCCATCTCCAAGAGGAACCACAATCCCTTCCTGGCCACAGGACAAACATATTGGATTAGCTTCCAATTAGAAGAAAACTGAAATATAAAGAGAGAGCAAAAGCCCCACTCCCTTCCAGCACTGATGGCGTTACCTAGTTGGGTCATGAAAGGTTTGCAAGAAAACAACCAAGCTCGGAGAGCACGGAGGACCTCACAGTCTCCTCCTCCTCTCCACAAACCCCATTCCCTTGTAGCACTGATGATGTTACGTAATTTGGTAATGAAATGTCTGTAAGAAAACAGCCAAGGTCAGAGAGTTCCAAGGGCCACACAGTCGTCATCCTCCTCCTCCTCCTCCTCCACACAAACTCTTCTTTCCAGCACTGATAATGTTACCTAGTTGGGTCATGAAACGTCTGCAAGAAAACCACCCAGCTCAGAGAGCACCAAGGACCCTACAGTCTCCCTCCTCCTCCTCCTCCTCTCCACACACCCCACTCTCTTCTAACACTGATGATGTTCCCTAGTTGGATCATGAAATGTCTGCAAGAGAGCAACCCAGCTCAGAGAGCACCAAGGACCCCACGGAAAAAGGCTGTCCCAGCAAAGGGACTTCTGTCGTTTGACTTACTTTGAAAAAGAGATAGAGTCCTAGGAGAGTACAGCTAGCAACGATCGGAAAACGGGCCGCGTCTCGGCTGGTGATGGTTTCTGGCATATCCGAAGCATTCTGGAAGAGAAATTGGTCACGGTTCAATCCACCCACGATGTCGCAGGCAGAATCCAGACTCTTGCGAGGAAGCTCAAAGGACAGCCTACTTCAGGGGTCTCCAAACTGGGCCACTTTAAGACTTGTGGACTTCAACTCCCAGAATCCCTTAGCCATCCCTCAGGGCTGGCTGAGGCATTCTGGGAGTTGGAGTCCCACATGCCTTAAAATTGTCAAGTTTGGGAAACACTGCTGTAACGAGATATGATAGAACATCTGAAGTCACCTTGAGGATCTATTGCAGGTTCTCCAGAGTTGGCAACTTTTAAGACTTGTGGACTTCAGTTCCCACAATTCACGGTTGGCTGGCTGAGGAATTCTGGGAGTTGAAGTCCACAAGGTTTACAGTGGCCCAGTTTGAAGACCACTTGGCCTACTTGATCCACAGCAACTCAACCCCTCCTCATTCCACAGCAGAGGTTGTGGCACAAGGCAAGCCCCGCCAATGGTTGTGGTTGTGGGTTTTTACACCCCTCAGAAGCACTGCTCAAGCAGGCATCCCTCCACAGTGACCGGAGACAAATTCGCCCCTTCCCAGGAAGGCGTCATATGCTAAAACAGTGGTTCTCAACCTGTGGGTCGGGACCCCATTTGGAGTCGAATGACCATTTCACGGGGGTCGCCAAACAACGCAGTCCGCCATTTTTTTCCCCCTTTTCCTTAGCTGTGCTGCTCCCTTTTATTCTATTGGCTTTTGAAAGCCAATAGAAGAGACTCTCTTGAATAGAGTCTAATTCTATTGGCTTTCAAAAGCCAATAGGAATTGTCCAGGCTGTCTTTGCCCTGCTGAGCCCACCAAAAGTCCCAGTCTGCAAACGGTGCTGCAAGTTGTCTGCAGTAAAGGCGAGCTGTCTGGAAGCTTCCACCTCTCCCTGCTGAGCAACTACTAAAAATGTAAGTAGAAGAGGGCCAGGGCTGGGAGGCCGGCGGGTGCAGGGAGGGTTGCTGGCGCGCGTGGAGCCCAGTGGATGCCTTACCTCTCTTGGGATGGGCCAGCTGATGGCCCAGCTGGTGGTCGGCCTGCGCCTCCTCTGCCGCTTGCCAGCTACGCCTCGGCTGGCGCAGGGGCAGCACCACGCATGCGCGGCGCTCCCGGGCAGGGAAAGTCCTCGACTTACAACCGGTTGGGTAATCCTCGACTTACGACCGGTTGGGTAGTCCTTGACTTACGACTAGTTGGGGGTCGCGGCATTAAAAAGGTTGAGAACCACTGTTCTACAAGCAACACAGCTGTTTTAATTTTCTTCTTTTTTTGATTTAGTCTGAAGGACGCTCCTGCTAAATATCCCTTTTGTGACATGGAGCCCTTGGCTGGCTCGTGGGACAACTTTGAATCCTTTTGACTTTTTTCTCCCCCACCTCAAAACGAATTTTTTTTTTTAAAACAAAACAACAACTCTACAGTTGCAGCCTTTTTCAGTCCGGTGCAGATGTTTTGAATCACAGTTTCCATTCTCCCTGCCCATATGGCTATTCTGACCGAGTCCGGTTGCAAACTGCAATCCAAAATATTTAGAGGAATGTCTGTTCGGAAAAGGTTCCCCAGTTTTGTTTTGTTTTTTAAAAAAATCCGGTTTAAATCAGACTGGAAAGCAACCTGTGGAAAATTTTTAGAATTCTGCTCCGAAAATCAAAGGCGAAGTTGGAGATGGGGTGGGGCGAGAGAAATTTATAGACTCCAGATGTTGACGAATTACAACATGCTTTACCCAGAAGCCTCGCTGGCTGAGAAATGTAGTTCAGCCACATATGAAGGAGGAACAAAGATTCCTCATCAGTGGAATGCAGACGTTATTATACGATGAAAGCAAAAAAGGTGATTCGGAAAATAAGCACAGGCACTCCTTGACTTACGACAACTGAGCCCAGCACTTCTACTGGCAAGAAAAATCAAATGTACAGGTACAGTATAGGGGGCACCTTGCTCAATAGTAGTAACTGTGAGAGGGACCTCAGAATCCTAGTGGACAATCTCTTAAATAAGAGCCAGCCGTGTGCTGCAGCTGCCAAAAAGGCCAACACAGTGCTGGGCTGCATTAACAGAGGGATAGAATCAAGATCACGTGAAGTATTAATACCACTTTACAAAGTCTTGGTAAGGCCACACTTGGAATACTGCATCCAGTTTTGGTCACCACGATGTAGAAAAGATGCTGAGACTCTAAAAAGAGTGCAGAGAAGAGCAACAAAGATGATCAGGGGACTGGAGGCTAAAACATATAAGGAAGGTTTACTGGAATTCGGAATGTCTAGTTTAATGAAGAGAAGGACGAGGGGGGGCATGATAGCAGCCTTCCAGTATCTCAGGGGCTGCCCCAAAGAGGGAGTCAAGCTATTCTCCAAAGCGCCTGAAGGCAGGACAAGAAGCAACAGATGGAAACTCATCAAGGAGAGAAGCAACCTAGAACTAAGGAGAAACTTCCTGACAGTTAGAACAATTAACCAGTGGAACAACCTGCCTCCAGAAACGGTGAATGCTCCAACACTGGAAGTTTTCTTAAGAAGAGACTGGACAGCCATTTGTCTGAAATGGTCTAGGGTTTCCTGCCTGAGCAGGGGGTTGGACTAGATGATCTCCAAGGTCCCTTCCAACTTTATTATTATTATTATATCATCATCATTATTACCACTACTACTACTACTACTACTTCCGTTGGCTAATCAAGGCAGTTCTTAAGCGATTTTTGCCCCTTTTTGCAACTTTTGCTGCCATGATTGTTAAAAGAATTGCTGCAGTTGTTAAATTAGTAACACAGTCAGTAAAGGAATCCGGCATCCCCCATTGGCTTTGCTTGTCGGAAGGTCGCAAAAGGGGATCACATGACCCCCCCCGGGGCACTGGCAACCATTGTAAGTATGAATCAGTCACCCAGTGGCTGAATTTTGATCACGTGACCAAGGGGATGCTGCAATGGTCATTAAGCGTGAAAACCAGTCATGTCCATTTTTTTTCCAGTTCTGTTGTAACTTTGAATGGTCACTAAACAAACAGTTGTAAGACAAGGACTATCGGTGACAACTGTGGATTCCTGAAATAGACTTGTTCATCCAAGCCACTGGTTCTAGTGGATTGTTCTGTCAGGAACTTTCTCCTTAGTTCCAGGTTGCTTCTCTCCTTGATAAATTTCCACCTGTTGTTTCTTGTCCTGCTTTCAGATGCTTTGGAGAATAGGTGGACCCCCTCTTTTTTGGGGCAGCTCCTCAAATATTGAATCACTGCTATCCTGTCACCCCTGGTCTTTCTTTTCTCTAGACTGGCCAGACCCAATTCCTGCAACCGTTCTTCATTATGTTTTAGCCTCCAGACCCCTGATCATCTTTGTCGCTCTTCTCTGCACTTTTTCCAGTGCAACTACAGGAGACAAGCTATTCCACTGATTGTTTTTGTCAGGAAGTTTCTCCTTAGTTCTAGGTTGCTTCTTTCCTTAATGAGTTTCCATCCGTTGCTTCTTGTCTTTGCCTTCAGGCGTTTTGGAAAATAGCTTGACTCCCTCTTCTTTGGGGCAGCCCCTCAAATATTGGTATACTGCTGTTATGTCACTCCCCCCCCCACTAGTCCAGGGGTAGGCAATCTTGGCTCTTTTATGACTCATGGACTTCAACTCCCAGAATTCCTGAGCCAGCGTGGCTCAGCTTGGAAACCTCTCCCTTTCCACTCAGCATGGCTGGCTCAGGAATTCTGGGAGTTGAAGTCCACGATTCATAAAAGAGCCAAGGCTGCCTACTCCTGCCCAAATGCCTGAATTTTGATCACGTGATCGTGAGGAAAAAATATTTAAATGTTTAAACCAGGGGTCTTCAAACTTAGCCCCCTCATGACTAGTGGACTTCAACTCCCAGAATTCCTGAGCCAGCATGGGGGAACTATGGCCCCTTCATGACTTGTGGACTTCAACTCCCAGAATTCCTGAGCCAGCATGGGGGAACTATGGCCCCCTCATGACTCGTGGACTTCAACTCCCAGAATTCCTGAGCCAGCATGGCTCAGCTTGGAACCTCTCCCTTTCCCCTCAGCATGGCTGGCTGAGGAATTCTGGGAGTTGAAGTCCACGAGTCATAAAAGAGGCAAGGTTGCCTACCCCTGCCCTAGTCCTTCTTTTCATTAAAGTAGACATAGCCAGTTCCAGCAACTGTCCTTCATATGTTTTAACCTCCAGCTTCCTCTTCATCTTTGTTGCTCTCCTCTGGACTCTTTCTAAAAGAGTTTCAAAAGCTTTTTTTTATACTGTGGTAATCAGAACTGGATGCAAGATTTCAAAGTATTTGCGCATCCCAAAGTACTTGCAAAGGATCTGGGTGATCCCCTCTTAAAAGCTTTAACCACAATGGATTAAAACCACACTGAGGGATTCAGACGCCAGCAGACACCAGCAGCTGTTAGAACCCACACTTCAAATATGGTGCAGAAATAATAGAATTATAGGCTGAAACTGGACAGCTGCTGCAAACGTCAGCAGCTGAATCCAGAATGAGCACATCCTATGCAAATCCAGACCTTCTGCAAGGGTCAATGCATCCTCCCTGACACTCATTTAGCCATAATTTCCAGCAAAGGAAGCAGCTGAAGTCTGTTAGAGGTGGGACGTCTTCCTCATTCGGCCCTCTTGGCTACTAACACGTCAGTGCTTTGCCTAGTTTGGCTCACACACGTGAAGAATGCTCACGGTACACATTCAAGAAGGGGAAGGAAAAAATATTGGGGGGAACTAGATCCACCCCGCCATCAAAAATCTTGGCTTCTTTAAGGGGGAGTGAGGCAAGAGGGGAGGGAGGAGAAAGAAAGAAAGAAAGAAAGAAAGAGAGAGAGAGAGAGAGAGAGAGAGAGAGAGAGAAAGAAAGAAAGAAAGAAAGAAAGAAGGAGTGTAAAAGAAAGAGGGAGAGGAAAGAGAAAGGGAACAAAAGAAAGAAAGAGAATGGAGGGAGGGAGGGAAGGGGGAGGAAAGAAAGAAAGAAAGAAAGAGAGAGAGAGAGAGAGGGAGGGAGGGAGGGAGGAAGGAAGGAAGGAAGGAAGGAAAAAAGAGAAAGGGAGGGAGGGAAGACAGAGTAAGGGAGGGAGGAAGGAAGGAAAAAAGAGAAAGGGAGGGAGGGAAGACAGAAAAAAAGAAAAAAGAAAGGAGGGAGGGAAGGAGGGAGGAAAAAAGAAAGAGGGAGAGAAAAAAGAAAGAGAAAGGGAGGACTGGAAGAAAAGAAAGAAAGAATGGAGGGAGGGAAGGAAGGAAGGAAGGGAAGGAAGGAAGGGGAGAAAAAAGAGAAAAAAAGAAAGAAGGAAAGAAAGAGGAAGGAAGAAAAAGAGAAAGGGAGGGAAGAAAGATGAAAGAAAGAAAGAAAGAAAGAAAGAAAGAAAGAAAGAAAGAAAGAAAGAAAGAGAGAGGGAGGGAGGGAGGGAGGAAGGAAGGAAAAAAGAAAGGGAAGAAGGGTAAAAAAGAAAGAATGGAGGGAGGGAGGGAGGGAGGGAGGAAGGAAAGAAAGGAGGGGAGGGAAGAAAGAAAGAAAGAAAGAAAGAAAGAAAGAAAGAAAGAAAGGAGGGAGGAAGGAAGGAAGGAAGGAAAAAAGAAAGGGAGAGAAGAAAGAAATGGAAGAAAGAATAGGAGGGAAGGAAGGGGGGAGGAAGGAAAGAAAGGAGGGAAGAAAGAAAGAAAGAAAGAAAGAAAGAAAGAAAGAAAGAAAGAAAGAAAGAAAGAAAGAAAGAGAAAGAACCACATGTAGAGGAATCTTTGGAAGAGGGAAGAGACTATATTCTAAATTCCATCATTTAAAAATTTTAAACCCTAATTAAATTTTTATCCATTGCTTGATTTATCTGTTGTTACATTAGTAAAGTCCCTTTTTGAGGGAGACAGGCGGTTTAGAAATACGAAATATAAAGAGGCGAAGAAGCAGAAACCAAACAGGAAAAAAAGGCAAACATTTGTGGGTCTCCCCCCCCCATGCAAAGCGAGAACAAGAGGGGGGGCATATACCTTTACTCACCTGTTGGCACAATCCTTTGCATTAATCCTGGGAATCAGCTGATCTTTCACACACACCCCAGGCCAGAAAAAGGCCAGCGGGGGGGGGGCAGACAAGGCACACCCCATTTCTATACATGGTGCCCCCTTTTCCCCCCTCCCCATCCTTGTTGGATCCCAGGCAGCAGACAAGACTGCTGGGATAGATGGGCAGATCCAGCCAAGGGGGAAGCCAGGAGGGAGAAAAAGACCCCACCCCCAAATAAGAGTGACTACAGATAGTCCCCGACTTACATCCACAATGGAACCCAATTTCTGTCGCTAAGCGAGGCGTTTTAAGCTAAATTTTGCCCCATTTTACATGTTCGGCAAATCGCTGCCATCGTTAAGAGAGTCACACCGTCGTTAAGCGAATCCTGTTTTCCCCATTCCCAACTCTGCCCGTCAGAAAGTGGCAAAAGGGGAATCGCACAATCCCGGGCCACAGCAAACCATCTTCAACGGGAGTCGGTTTGCCCTACTGTGCAACACGTTCACCGAATCACTGCCGCTAAGCGAGTCACCCAGTCGTTAAGCGAATCCGGTTCTCCCCATTCCCGACTCGTCAGGAGGCGGCAAAGGGGGAAATCACACAACCCCGGGAGACAGCCTCAAGGGGAATCAGTGGGCCCAGCTTGTTGATTATGATCAATGCTAATTTATAAAGGATAACATTCTGATCAATATGACCGATGTTCAGTGTGAAAGACGGTCACTTTTTTTCAGTGCCCGTTGTAACTTTGAACCGGTCACTAAATGAAATGGTTGTAAGTCGAGGATTAGCTGTATAGGGATGCTTTTGTCAAAAGCGTGGCCCTTTTAAGAAGGGGTGGACTTCAAGTCCCAGAATTCCCCAGCCAGCTTTGCTGGCTGGGGAATTCTGGGACTTGAAGTCCACCCCTTCTTAAAAGGGCCACGTTTAACTATAGGGAATGAAGACCCCCCTCTTCTAGGATGCCCAACTAAGGTAGACTGACCCCGCCTGGGGAGGCTCTCCTCCTGCTCACCTTCCCTTTGGCGCAAGTGACGGAGCGCAGCGCCCCGAAGAAGATGGGCAGCAGGGCCATGACCACCAGGCTGCCGTAGGCCAGCGCCATGCCCTCGGCGGTGGCCGGGGGCCGCGTGCCGGCCGTGGGGGCTTCGGCCGCCCCGCTGCCGTTGTGCGCCTCGGCCTGCTCCATCGCCGCCAATGCCCGACGCAGCCCGCACTTCCGACCCGGCAGAGGCGGCCCCGCAGCGCCCAGGGACACGTTCCCTTACCCGGGCGGAAGTGGGGCGCAGCGCATGCGCGGGCGCCGCCACGCCCCCTGGAGACGACGGCGGCCTGGTCCGTTGCTAGGGAGAACCAACCGCCGCCGCCTGGCCTAAAATGGGGATCCCCCCCCAATTTCCTAGCACCGCCATCGGGACCCCCTTTGCGCCCTGAAAGGACAAGGGCCTTTCCTCCCGCCCCGCTCCCCCCCCAGATGCATTCTCACGTAACGATGGTGAGACCCGTGTCAGGAGCTGGCAAAGGCTGCTGATGCTGGTATGATTACTACCAACGTGTGATTTGCTTCATATGCTCTTAATGGTGTGATTATTATTGCCGGGTCGGTGCTGTTGCAGCAATTGTTATTTCTATAATTGCTGCCATTATTGTTGCTATTATTGCAGATTATTTGTATTACTGCTGCAATTGTTGCTATTAGTGCAGTTGTTATTTCTATTACTGCTGCAGTTGCTGCCATTACTGCTGTGCTTGTTGCTGTTATTGCAGATTATTTTTTATTACGGCTGCAATTGTTGCTATTACTGCGGTAATGTTGCTCTTGTTGCAGATTATTTTTATTACTGCTGTAAATGTTGCTATTGCTGCTGTGATTATTGTTGCTATTGCAGTTATTTTTATTACTGCTGCAATTATTGCTACCGCTGCTGTGATTATTGTTGCTCTTATTGCAGTTATTATTTGTATTACTGCTGCAATTATTGCTATTGCTGCTGTGATTATTGTTGCTATTATTGCAGTTATTTTTATTATTGCTGCAATTATTGCTATTGCTGCTGTGATTATTGTTGCTATTATTGCAGTTATTTTTATTACTGCTGCAATTATTGCTATTGCTGCTGTGATTATTGTTGCTATTATTGCAGTGATTATTATTTCTATCATTTCTGCCATTGCTATTGCTGTTACTGCTCTGATTATTGCTATCGCTGCAGTTGTTATTTCTATTATTGCTGCTATTCTTATTTGCTGTGATTATTTATATTGCTGCTGTTATTGCTATTACTTTTATTCATTGTATTTATTTATTCAGTTTCTATAGCTGCCCAACTCAACCGAGTGACTCTGAGACTGCTGTCATTGTTACTGGAGTTATTATTTGTATTATTGTTGTGATTATTATTACTTTCACTGCTGTGGTTGATATTGCTATTACTGCTGTGATTGTTGCTGTTACTGCAGTATTTTAATTGTTGCTGCGGTTATTATTACTGAGGTTCTTGGTGCCTTCTGAGTTTGTTGCTCTTTCCTTGCAGACATTTCATTACCAAACTAGGTAACATCATCAGTGCAATGACGACGTTACCTAGTTTAGGTTAATGTGGGAAAGAAATAGAATAACATAGAATAAAGAAGAATAAAGTATAATAATAATAATAATAATAATAATAATAATAATAATAATAATGAAAAATCACTAAAAGCAAAAATCATGTGTCTGCATAATCTCTGAAAGAAAGCTGTGTTAGCCAAAAGCTGTATTAACAGTACGTGAATGACCTAATGCATATTTAGAAACATTGTTTAAAAGTAAAAACTGCCTTCATTGTATTCCCATGAGAAATGGAGCTAACGTGTGAGAAACTATCTGGATGTTACACAAAGTAGATCCCATATACAATGTAAGGTTCCATCTATGCCTCCTTTGTTCCTGAGAAAAAGAAACCTATAAAGCTTTAGTTTAGACCCTCCCCCTTGTTCAGAAATTTGTTGATTGTTAAATCACTTCTGAACCTTTTGCGCAAAAATAAAAATTTCTCTTTCACCCTTGGAATTTCGTAAAAGTCCTTTATTTTTTTAAGGCTTTATTTTTCCACAAGATTTATGGCGAATTCTCCGCCGGGACATTTTTAAGAGCTTTTAAGAAAAGGGATTTAACCTTCCAAGGCGGACTGCCCTGGTGGGGCCCCCTCTCCTAAACGACTACAGCTCCAAAAGCCGGCTCGGTAGCTCTTGACTACGGGGAGACCTCGACTGGGAGGAAAGGGAATTAACCCATCAACAAAGCATTCCTGTCTAAGGATCCGTGAGGGTGACAGATAGGTCTTAAATCAACAAAGGAGTCTGGAAAACGCCTGCAGGCAAGTATTGTAAAACAGGGAAAAAACCTGATCCCTTTTGGATGGGAAGAAGGGATTGATCACCCCTTAGAAGGCAAAGGTGTCGTCCTTAAGCCTTCAATAGGCAGGATTGTGTGGGAGGTTAAACCATTGTAGCTCATGCTTGAGTGATCGATGGTAGTGTATTAGAGAGATGGGTGGGAAAAAGTCAAAGAAGAGCGTTGACCAGACGCCACTCCAGTGCATGTTAAAGAATTTCAAAAAAAGTTTTTCTAGGGATTATGGAGATCCAAAACCAAATCCAGCCATGTTAAAAAGATTCTGTGAAACTGAGTGGACTGCCCTGGGCGCAGAGTGGCCAAAAATGGGATCGGTGAATCCCAAACTTGTTGCACGGGTTCATCAAATTGTGACTGGAAATGGTTATTGGGACCAGTATCCCTATATTGAAAATCAATATATGGAAAATCAACATTGCACAGAGACCCAGATGATTAGCAAAATGTCAGATAGAATGTGCAAAGATATATTTGGCAAGCCCAAAAGCCAAGCCAAAAAACAAAAGCTAAGATTTTCAGCCAGGAAGATAGGGAGGAAATTGCCAGACCACCCCCCTATGTTCCTAGAAGAGAAGAAGGGAGAATAAATCAGCAAATTCCACCCCCTCTGCCTGAAAGAGAAGCCCAATTTCATCCAGAAGCCAGTGAGGAAGGAACATTAGCAACAGCTGGATCCCTTCAAGAAACAGATAAAAGCTTGAATAACTTTGAAGAAAACAAAACAGTTTCTAGCCCAACCAGAAGCAAGTTAGAAATAAAAACAGAAGAAAATATAGCCCCTCTAAGAGAGGTGTTGGTCTCTGGACCAGATAACACTAATATTTCAATGCTTCAATATGTTCCGCAACCGTGACAGGGAGGAGGAACGCAAATCAGATCAAAAAGAAAAAAAAGAAAGTTGAAATGTTAGCCGTGGCATTGGGAGGAACATGCCTAGGACCCAATCAGTGTGCCATCTGTAAACAAGAAGGACACTGGCAAAGGGAGTGCCCCCAGAGGAATGGCCAACCCAGGGGACAATCTCGCCAGTATGGAAGAGGAAGAGGATTTAGAGGGACTTTCCAGAGAGGCTTCAGAAAGAGCTTCAAAGGAAGAGGGCATCCAGTTTATCCCAATCAGACAGAGGAAAGAGAAGAAAACATGATCGGCTTAGCTGACATGGAATGGGAAGACTGAAGAGGACAGGGTTCTATCGCCCACCCCCAGAGCCCATTGTTAAAATAAGGGTGGGAGGACAGGTTGTCCCGATGCTAGTTGACACAGGAGCCACCAGATCTGTCCTAAATAAATCCATTGGCAAACAATCAAATCCTTGTGGTAGCTGTATATTTAAAAATTCGCCAACGTGCTTTAGTCAAGCCCTAGCCCAAGATCTTGCTTATCTGAAGTTATTCAGACAAGAGGATTGTTGCCTTCAATATGTCGATGATGTCTTAATAACTGGCCAAAGCAGGGAGGATTGCTTTGAAAACACATCCAGACTGCTCCAATTGTTACAAGACTGTGGTTATTTGTTGTTAATTGCAAAGTCGTGTCCGACCCATCGCGACCCCATGGACAACGTTCCTCCAGGTCTTCCTGTCCTCTACCATCTTCTGGAGTCCATTTAAATTCACACCTACTGCTTCAGTGACTGTGGTTATAGAGCATCCAAAAAGAAAGCACAATTAGTTCAAGAGACTGTAATGTATTTAGGCTATGAACTTTCACAAGGACAAAGAACTTTGGGCCCCCAGAGAAAGCAAGCTGTGTTACAGATTCCCATCCCACAAACAAAACAGGAAGTTAGAGCCTTTTGGGGAATTACAGGCTTCTGTAGAATTTGGATTCCTAACTTCGCTCTCACAGCTAAACCATTGTACCAAGCTTTAAGGGGACCAGAAAAAGAACCTCTTTTGTGGCAAGAGGAACAAACCCAAGCGATGAGACAATTGCAACAGGCTCTCACCACAGCCCCCGCCCTAGGACTACCTGATATATCTAAGCCATTTTCACTGTAAGACAAAATGTAGCTTTAGGGGTCCTTACCCAAAAGCAGGGAAGTTGGAATCGCCCTGTCGCTTATCTGTCAAAACACCTGGACATTTTTTCACAAGGCTGGCCCCAATGTTTAAAAATTCTAGCAGCAGTTATGCTATTACTGCAGGAGGCAAACAAGTTAACCTTTTCAGCTCCAGTGACTGTTTATACTAGTCATGCCTTGCAGACAATCATTGACAATAAAGGACATTTATGGATAAGTAATCAACGAATGCATAAAATACAGGCTCTTTTATTAGAAAATCCACAAGTTACATTGCAACAATGCTCAACTTTAAACCCAGCAACTTTAATGCCAATTCCTGATTCAACCAAACCTGTTCATGACTGCATGCAAACAATAGAACTACAATATTCTTGCAGATCTGACCTTACAGACCAACCCTTGCATAATCCAGACTATCAATGGTTTACTGATGGTTCTAGCTTTATGGATAAAGGATGTAGATACTCTGGTTACGCAATAGTTTCTCAAACTTCTACTGTTGAGTCAGCACAGTTGCCTAGTCAAGCCAGGAGATAGAGTATGGGTAAAGCACTGGAAATCAGATCCCTTGAGCCCAAGATGGAAAGGACCGTATACTGCTGTCATGTGTTCTCCTTTGGCAGTGAAAACCTTGGAAGGAAAGTCTTGGATCCATTGGAGTAGAGTGAAAGCAGCTGCACCTGCAGATCCGGTGATCTACAAGGTAGACAAGACTGACAAGCCTTTGGTGTTGAAATTTACAAGAAATACAGCAACAGGTTCCCAAGACACGGTGTGATCAACAACCTTGCTGAGACACCCCAGGAAGCTGTCTCTCTACGCACGGTGGAAGATATGAGGATTCTACAGCTCGTAATATTTGTTAATTATTTAATATGCACACACATTCCTACACAAATCAGTACAATGGCTACACGAGAGGTCATAATGCAGAAACCCTCTAATATAAAGAATTATTGAGTAGCACACACCAAGAAAGAGCAGAAACACAGGGAAACCAAGGTTGTCAAAACTGTATCAAAACTACAAAACAAGGAAACCAGATAACCAAGACTTTGATTTACCATACAGTTAAACCAGAAGGGTGCCAAGATATTTCTCCTGACTCTTATACATAAAATAGAAGTACATAGAAAGTTTGTAGAAAAGGTGTCCAATATCAGTGTTATAACCCGAAGTCTGATCCTGATCGTTGGGCCTTACAAATCAAAACACATAGAACAAGAACTAGCTATAAGGACCAGGCACTCTTAGGGATTTCCCAATGGAAATCCAATCCACACTCCAGTTTTAGCATCACCTTTGATGTTTGCAAAGCAGCTAATTATTGGACTCCAACATATGGTTGTGGAGGGATCGGTAATATTCACAACTTTATCCCAAAACATAAGTACTTGTGCCCACCAGATGGATGTGCGATCAAATGTAAGTGGTGGTCATGTATTAAGTGGCATACCCAAGACCCAAAAGAGATAGACCACATCTTGTTTGAAAAGAATGAAACAAAAGCAGATTCCTGTGGAACAGATAACTGTAATTTGGTGACTCTCACAGTCAAGAATGGCAGTTGGTTCCTGGAACAAAATAGGTGGGAAAGTAAGAAATGGATGTTTGGGATAGGAATAGATACAAATGGCTATGACCCAATGTCAGAAATAGAAGTCAGAATTATAACTGCAACCAAAAGACCAGAACAAAAATCATTATTTTGGTCATATTATGAGGAAATGGAGAACCTACATATTCCTGAAGTACCTAGACATGTAACCTTTGTTAAGTTAGCAGAAGATATTGCCCACACTTTAGGCGTGTCTAACTGTTTTGTGTGTGGTGGAACAAACATGGGAGAAAGGTGGCCGTGAGAGGCACAAGAGTTAAATTATACCAAGGTACTAGAAATGTCTAAAAATAATAATTTAACCTATACAAGTGGGAAAGATGGTGATTGGGGTCTCACTTCCAACTTGGTAGGACATGTATGTTACTCAAGAAACAAAACAGAATCTTGTGTAGCAGTAGGTGACCTCCTATGCACAGGGACATGGGAAGATGGTAAATGGTGGTCTGGAACCAATGAGACCACTGCTATGGATCTTGGAATTAACAAGGCTGCTATAACTATGAAGGTTTGTAGGCCTGAAAATTTTGTTAATTCTAGGATGTATTTTAATTCCTTGCTTGCTCCCCTGTCTTATAGCCATGATTCGGAGAATCTCAGAAAGTACAGCCCAATTAACAGCAAAACATGAAACAATGTTAGCCTTATGGGAATATAAAATGGTACCTTCAAGAGATCCAGAATCAGAGGTAGAATAATGGAAGTTTAAGCTGGAAAACTTCCAAAGGGGGGGAGTAATGTGGGAAAGAAATAGAATAACATAGAATAAAGAAGAATAAAGTATAATAATAATAATAATGAAAAATCACTAAAAGCAAAAATCATGTGTCTGCATAATCTCTGAAAGAAAGCTGTATTAGCCAAAAGCTGTATTAACAGTACGTGAATGACCTAATGCATATTTAGGAACATTGTTTAAAAGTAAAAACTGCCTTCATTGTATTCCCATGAGAAATGGAGCTAATGTGTGAGAAACTATCTGGATGTTACACAAAGTAGATCCCATATACAATGTAAGATTCCATCTATGCTTCCTTTGTTCCTGAGAAAAAGAAACCTATAAAGCTTTAGTTCAGACCCTCCCCCTTGTTCAGAAATTTGTTGATTGTTAAATCACTTCTGAACCGTTTGCGCAAAAATAAAAATCTCTCTTTCACCCTTGGAATTTCGTTAAAAGTCCTTTATTTTTTTAAGGCTTTATTTTTCCACAAGAAGGTCACAAAACATCTGCAAGAAAACCACCAAGCTCAGAGGGCACCAAAGACCCCTCATTTCAGCCCTGAGCTACAAATATCCTCCTTTTTGATTATTATTACTATTGTTCTTGCTATTATTGTATGCAATAAACTGGGTATTCAACCAACTCAGATTCCTTGGTTGTGGTTTTATTTAGGATTCTTTTTTTTTCCTTTACAAGCTGTGATTCGATGTGGGGCACCTATGTCCATTCCTCATGTTGGTATGTATTTACTTAAATTGATACGCCCCCCCCCTCCCAGTTCAAGAACACTGAGCATTGATGGAAAGACAAGAAGAAAAAGAAAAAAGGATATTCTACAACAGGGATCAAAAATAAAGCATAAAAGATGGTGAGGAACAAAAAAAACAAACAAAACCCAAAGCCACACAATCCATAACAATGCTTTGCTTATGAATAATTGGGAGTCAGGTGGTCTATACATTGAATAAATAAAATAAGTAAATGTAACTCAAGATAAAAAAAGACTTCAATAACCCTTCAGGAAGTCAAAAGAAAAAGGAACTGATGAAGCAACAGAATACCATACAAGAAAAAAACCTCAAGGATTAAGCCATGCCTAAACTAGGTTAGCAAGTGGCCTCTGTCTAGGACTCACTGGAAAAATAGTGTTTTAGACTTGGATCTTCAGGATGAGCAGATTTTTCATTTATTATTTCATTATTTGTATCCTGCCTTTATTTTTACAAATAACTCAAGGCAACAAACATCTCTAACACACTTTCCTCCCCCCCTTTCCCCAAAACAACAGCCCTGTAAGGTGGGTGGTGCTGAAAGGGAGAGTGGTCCAAAGTCACTCAGCCGGCTTTCGTGCCTAAGGCGGGACTAGAACTCCCAGTCACCTGGCGATTGGTCAACAGTCACCTACCGAGCTTTCTTGCCTAAGGCAGGACTAGAACTCCCAGTCACCTGGTGATTGGTCAAAAGTCACCTACCGAGCTTTTGTGCCTAAGGTGAGACTAGAACTCCCAGTCACCTGGTGATTGGTCAATAGTCACCTACCGAGCTTTCATGCCTAAGGCGGGACTAGAACTCCCAGTCACCTGGTGATTGGTCAACAGTCACCTACCGAGCTTACTTGCCTAAGGCAGGACTAGAACTCACCATTTCCTGGCATTGACCCAAAGTCACCCATCCGGCTTTCATGCCTAAGGCGGGACTAGAACTCACCATTTGTCCAGTCTCTTCTTAAAAACTTCCAGTGTTGGAGCATTCACAACTTCTGGAGGCAGGTTGTTCCACTGATTAATTGTTCTGTTTGTCTTGGAGTTTTATTTCTGTAAGCTGCCAGAATTGCCCTGAGTGAATTAGGCTGCCAAATAAACCTGAATAAATGTATTATTTATTCAACTTATATCCTGCCCCTCTCTCCTGGAGATTTGTTTATACATAAATAACTGCAGAGGGAAATTCCAGGAAGGCAGGTGGAAGAGCAGGGTGCAGTTGCTGCTGAAGATGGTGAGGTGTCTGCTCACACCAAGCCTGCTTAGGCTTCTGTCTCTTTTTTTGATGGGGGGGGGGGAGGAAGAGGAAACATTTAATATTTGACTGGTGAGAACTGGACCAAACCATCTAGATTATGGTAGGGAAGGGCTGGCTTGTAGACCATCCCATCAGGAAACCAATCCATCAGTAAGGCAGCAGTAGAAATGCATGAAGAGCAGGACTCCTCCAGAACAAAGGTCCGTGCAAGTGTCTTGGCCTCCAGGGGGTAGCAAAATCCCATTGTAGGGACTATCCGGTTTGTGGCATCTAGATAATCCAGCCGGAATTACATCCATCGTCCCTGGCATTCTCTTCTGGAGCAAGCGTCTCTGCCTGTATTTGGATCTCAGGGGCTGCCCCAAAGAAGAGGGAGTCAAGCTATTCTGCAAAGCACCAGAAGGGCAGGACAAGAAGCAACGGATGGAAATCAATCAAGGAGAGAAGCAACCTAGAACCAAGGAGAAACTTCCTGACAGGGAGGACAGTTAACCAGTGCTATAGTGGAACAGCTTTGCCTCCAGAAATCGTGAGCACTCCATCAGTGGAGGTTTTTAACAAGAAGGACTGGACAGTTACTTACCTGAGAAGGTTCTCCTGCTCGCGCAGGGGGATGGACTAGAAGACCTCCAAGGTCCCTTCCAGCTCCTATTCTATTCTATTCTATTCTATTCTATTCTATTCTATTCTATTCTATTCCTCTCTTCTCTCTTCTGTACTCTTCTCTTTTCTCTTCTTCCTTTTTCTATTCTGTTCTATTCTATTCTATTCTATAGTCCTATTCAATTCTATATTTCTATTCTATTCTATTTGGTTCTATCCCATAATTCTATTCTATTCTGTTATTTTTTGTTCTATTCTATTCTATCCCATAATTTTATTCTATTCTATCCCATAACTGCTCTTTAGAAGGCCAGATCCTGAAGTTGACACTCAAAATACTTTGGCCACCTAAGGAGAAGGAAGGACTCACTGGAGAAGGGCCTGATGCTGAGAAAGGTGGAGGGCAAGAGAAGAAGGGGACGACAGAGAAGGAGGGGGCTGGAGGGAGTCACTGAAGCAGGAGTTGTGACCTTCAATGGACTCCAGAAGATGGTAGAGGACAGGAAGACCTGGAGGAACATTGTCCATGGGGTCGCGATGGGTCGGACACAACTTCGCAATTAACAACAACAATCCCATAACTCTATTCTATTTTGTTCTATTCTATCCCATAATTCTGTTCTGTTCTATTCTATTCTATTCTATAGTCCTATTCAATTCTATATTTCTATTCTATTCTATTCTATTTGGTTCTATCCCATAATCCTATTCTATTCTTTTTTGTTCTATTCTATTCTATCCCATAATTTTATTCTATTCTATCCCATAATTCTATTCCATTCCATTCCATTCTATCCCATAATTCTATTCTATTCTATTCTATTTCATTCCATTCCATTCTATCCCATAATTCTATTCTATTCTATTCTTAGCCCAACTTAAAATCTCCTTTAATTGAATCTGTGCAACAATTTAGTGGTTTATTGCTCCGGAAAAGCGAAACCTCCTGGGTGTTGTCCTTCCTGGGAAGCTGCCTGTGCAAAGCTTCCCATCGTCCGACATGGCAAGAACGCCACCGCGGAGGACACAGCTGCATCGTCCAGCCATTAACTCTGACTACAAGTGATCCTCGACTTACAACAGTTCATTTAGTGACCATTCAGAATTACATTTAGTGACCGTTCAGAATTACAGTTACATGGCAAAAAGTGACCGATGGCTATTTTTCATCCAGGCGACCGTTGCAGCCTCCCTGAGGTCACGTGATCAAAATTCGGACACTGGCCAACTGATTCATATTTATGACAGTCGCCATGTCCCGGGGTCACATGATCCCCTTCGGACAAGCAAAATCAGAAGGGGAAAGCCAGATTCACTTACCTCAGGGGTTTACAAACTTGGCAACTTTAAGACCTGTGGACTTCAACTCCCAGAATTCCTCAACCAGTCATGTTGGCTGAGGGATTCTGGAGTGGGTGAAGTCCACGAGTCATGAGGGGGCCATAGTTCCCCCATGCTGGCTGAGGAATTCTGGGAGTTGAAGTCCACCAGTCATGAGGGGGCCATAGTTCCCCCATGCTGGCTGAGGAATTCTGGGAGTTGAAGTCCACAAGCCATGAAGGGGCCATAGTTCCCCCATGTGGCTCAGGAATTCTGGGAGTTGAAGTCCACAAGCCATGAAGGGGCCATAGTTCCCCCATGCTGGCTGAGGAATTCTGGGAGTTGAAGTTCAGACCATTCAAAGTTACAATGGCACCGAAAAAAAGGGACTGACGACCACTTTTTCTCACACTTGGCAGCCTCGTCCGGGTCACGTGATTTGCCTGTGGATGCTCGACAACTGATTCACACTTACGATGGCTGCAATGTCCCGATCCCCATTTCTAACCGTCTGACCCGCAAAGTGAATCGGGAAGCTGGATCCACTTAGCAACGGTGTGACTAATTCGAGAACCGGAGTGATTCACTTAACAAACGTGGCAAGGAAGGTTGTAAAACAGGGCAAAACTCACTTAACAACTTTCTCACTTAGCTACATCAATTCCGGTCCCCTTCATGGTCATAAGGCGAGGACTACTCATAGAGGAACACACACCCTCACACACTCCAACACTGGAAGTTTTTAAGAAGAGACTGGACAGCCATTTGTCTGAAATGGTATAGAGTTTCCTGCCTGAGCAGGGGGTTGGACTCGATGACCTCCAAGGTCCCTTCCAACTTTATTATTATTATTATTATTATTATTATTATTATTATTATTATTATTATTACACCCAACTGGCTAACAGGCGAGACCAGACGACATGATGCCGAGAAACTGGAAAGATGTTTAATAATAGGAAACAATAACGCCATCGCCAACGTGCTAATCAGCAACTCCACAAGGAAAGGAAGAATTCCAAAGGAAAATACATTTTTCTGCCAATTTTCCAGGGCTTCCTGGCTCCTCTCCAGCTATGTGGAACATCTGATTTCCTTTACAAGGCAGTTTCATTAGAGAGCTGTAAACTTGGCCCCAGGGCAGATGGCAGCCGGGTGGAACTGGAACGAAGATCCAGAAAGAAGCAAAGAGCAAAGCAAAAAGCAGCGAGTCCTCGACCGCAATTCAGCCCGACATTTCTGCTGTTAAGTGAGACAGATGGAAACTGATCAAGGAGAGAAGCAGCCTAGAACTAAGGAGAAACTTCCTGACAGTGAGAACAATTAGCCAGTGGAACAACCTGCCTCCAGAAGCAGTAAATGCTCCAACACTGGAAGTCTTTAAGAGGAGACTGGACAGCCATCTGTCTGAAATGGTATAGGGTCTCCTGCCTGAGCAGGGGGTTGGACTAGATGACCTCCAAGGTCCCTCCCTGCTCTCTTATTCTACGTTCTAAGTTAAATGAGCCAAAATTTCATATTATTTATTTATTGAGGCAGATGATCCCTAGCGTAACTCTTTGTCTTTCAAACTCTTCTCAGGACCCCTCAAAATTCTGAATGGAAGCAGAGCTTAGGAGGAGGGAGGGAGAGAAAAGAGAGTTTTTTGTATAAAAAATAAATGTCCCCTTAAAAAAGACACTGAGCTTCTATTTTAAGGATCCAAGGGAGATGAATCATCAATTCACATTTCAAGCTAACAGCAAAGATAAGAGGCTCCTGGGAGCAGTGGTCCTTCCCCAAACCCACCCACCCACCCCCAAAAAATCTGGCCTTTTGCCTCAGCGTGTTGTTTCCTTTGGACAACATCCACCCGCCCAATCCTCCTGCCTCAATCCCACACAAGCTGCACACAAACAGTTGTTCATTCTTTGTGGCCCAAGATTTGGGATTCCGTTCCCTATCCATGTTGCTGCGTTTATTTATATCCGTGGTCTCCACAATTTCAAAAGTTGTACACACCATATAACTAGATGTGCTGGGTTAAGAAAGAGTGGAATAGAGAATGTTCCAGGACAATTCACTATTTTTTTTTTAAATTTGATTGCTACCTCCCTTTATTTTACATCTACCTACCTATCTATCTATCTATCTATCTATCTATCTATCTATCTATCTATCTATCTATCTATCTATCTAATCATTTATCATTTATTCTATCATCTATCTGTCTGTCTGCCTGCCTGTCTGTCTACCTATCATCTATCTATATCTATCTATCTATCTATCTATCTATCTATCTATCTATCTATCTATCTATCTAATCATTTATCTATCATTTATTCTATCATCTATCTGTCTGTCTGCCTGCCTGTCTGTCTACTTATCATCTATCTCTATCTATCTATCTATCTATCTATCTATCTATCTATCTATCTATCTTATCTATCTCTTATAATTTATCTATCATCATTTATTCTATCATCTGTCTGTCTCTGTCTGTCCACCCACCCACCCTTCCATCCATCTATATTTTATCCTCATCATTTATCTATCATTTATTCTATCATCTGTCTATCTGTCTGTCTGTCTGTCTATCATTTATCTATCATATCTATCTAATCTATCATCTGTCTATCTATCTATCTATCTCTATCATCTATCATATCTATCATTTCTATCTAATTTATCATCTATCTATCTATCTATCTATCTATCTATCTATCTATCTATCTATCTCGATCCATCCATCCAGCTAGCTAGCTAGCTAAAATTTATAGGCCGCTCATCTTAGCTCAAGGTTTTTATTTGTATCCTGTCTCTATTATTCTGACCAACAATTCAAGGTGGTGAACATATCCAACATGCCCTTTTGCTTCTATATGTGCAACAACAACCCTGTGAGGTAGATAGGCTGAGAGAGAGGGGCTGCCCAAAGTCATCCAGCCAGCTTTAATGCCTAAGGCAGGACTAGAACTCACCTTCTCCAGGTGATTGGCCCAAATTTTCATGCCTCAGGCAGGACTAGAACTCACAATCTCCTGGTTTCTTGCCTTATCCACCAGACCACACAAAGGCAGCTTCATATTCGTAAAGGAATTTCCATAGGAAAAGTTTCCGTGAAAAATTGCTAATCCTGAAGGACATTATAGATGGCCATCTTCTCGGTGGAAAGAACATTTGATTCCAAGATTTGGTGGGAAATGAGATTATTTAATACTGTATTCTTCATGGTAGGCATGAGGATATCCCAGGGGTAGGCAACCTTGGCTCCTTTATGCCTCATAAATACTCCCATAATTCCTGAGCCAGCCATGCTGAGGGGAAAGGGAGAGGTTTCCAAGCTGAGCCATGCTGGCTCAGGAATTCTGGGAGTTGAAGTCCACGAGTCATGAGGGGGCCATAGTTTCCTCCATGCTGGCTCAGGAATTCTGGGAGTTGAAGTCCACCAGTCATGAGGGGGGCATAGTTCCCTCATGCTGGCTCAGGAATTCTGGGAGTTGAAGTCCATGAGTCATGAGGGGGCCATAGTTCCCCATGCTGGCTCAGGAATTCTGGGAGTTGAAGTCCACGAGTCATGAGGGGGCCATAGTTCCCCATGCTGGCTCAGGAATTCTGGGAGTTGAAGTCCACGAGGCATAAAAGAGCCAAGGTTGCCTGCCCCTGGATATACCATATTATGTCAACACTCTGCTACCTGCACTTTGCTGGTTTTCCTCTGGAGGGCACAAAACAGATATTCCTCAACTTACGACCACAGGTGTTGCCATGTGTGACAGTTGTTAAGTCAATTTCTCCCCATTTTATGACCTTTCCTGCCAATTAACTGAATCAAGGCTTTTGTTAAGTTAGTAACACGGTCGCTAAGTGGCTCCCCCCACTGACTTTGGTTGTCAGAAGGTTGCAAATGGAGGAACCGCGAGACACCCCCGCCCCCCGGGGACACTGCAGCCATCATAAATGTGAGTCAGTTGCCCAACGTCTGAACTTTGATCACGTGACCAGGGTGCAGGATGCAGCGACGGTCGTTAAGTGTGAAAAACAATCCTAAGTCGCTTTTTTCAATGTCATCGTAACTTTGAACGGTCACTAAATGAACTGTTGTAAATCAAGGACTGTATGGTAGATGCAGAGAGCAGAATCTTCAATCTGGCAAGATCTTGTCTGTAGGGGTGAAACGGTAAAACAACTCAGCTTGGAATAATCTCCATGTGTCGTTTTTTAATTGGGGGGGGGTCCTGACAAACAGGACCCCCGCCCCGTCTCCTGGAAGCCTCTCTTTTGGACAAATTTCTGCAGCCCATCATCCCCAGAGACCCAATTTCCCAAAACCCCAGCTTCTGTGTTTGGCAATGCCTCTTTGCTCTTTCCCCTTTGAGGAGGAAAGTATAAAATCCCCAAGTAAATAACATTATTATATACAGCTTCATTCCAATCAACTCCCAGTAGTGTATACGGAAAGGAAAAAAAAAAAACATCACGGCATCTGCGGGGATTTTAAGTCCCCGGTCAATTCCAGTGGCATCATTTATTTCAGTGGTTCTCAACCTTCCCATTTGGGGTCAAACGACCATTTCACAGGGGTCGCCAAACAACGCAGTCCGCCATTTTTTTCCCCCTTTTCCTTAGCTGTGCTACTCCCTTTTATTCTATTGGCTTTTGAAACAGGTGAATCCAGGTTACAATGGCTTATCCAGCCACCTGGCTTAGCTTGATGGGTGAATCTGGCTTATGATGACCAAGAAAATTTCTCCCTTTCATCCGTTGAAGGCCCAACAAATGATAATTTATAACCAAGCCCTGGCTGCAGTAAATGTCTTGATGCAGCAGCTCAGGACTTTAAACAACTTTGCACAAATGTTTGGCTTCCATATCATCAGCTCAGTTCTTGGAAAATTCTCCTAATGTTCAGTCATTTTATTTTAAAAGCTGCAGCACAGGAGATACTCCCTAGATGGAAAACATGCAGCCAGGAAACGGCTATAACTTTGGAAGCCTCGGCCAGGCTGCTGTGAATTCAGTGTGCAGTCTGAGTGTAACTTGTTAGAAAGATGTGGAGACCCTAGAAAGTGAGCTGCAAAGATGATGAAGAGTCTGGGGGCTAAATCGTACGATGAACGGTTGAATGGGAAGTAGATATGTCTCATCTAACAAAGAGAAGGGTTGGGAGGGACATGATAGCAGTCTTCCAGTATTTGAGAAGCTGCCACAATAATAATAATAATAACAACAACAACAACAACAACAACAACAATATTTGAACACCATTGGCATTGACAAATTTGCTATTAGTCAATTGCAAAAGGCGGCCTTACTAGGAACCGCTTCCATCCTGCGACGATATCTGTAATACCATCAAACATCCACATCTGCCTATCCCAGGTCCTGGGTAAGGACTCGATAGGTAGACAAAATGCCAAATCCAGTCTGAACATCTGGCTGAATGTGCGATGATCCATAATAATAATAATAATAATAATAATAATAATAATAATAATAATAATACAAAAAAGACCAAATGAAGAACAGAATAGAGGCATGGGAAGACAAAGCACTACATGGCCAATACATTAAAAAAATAGCTGGGAAAACAGATATTAACAAGACCTGGCAATGGCTAAGAGCAGGAAAATTGAAGAAAGAGACCAAGGGACTAATTCTGGCTGCACAAGACCAAACCTTAAGGACAAATGCATATAAAGTCAAAATTGAGAAGACAGCAGCAGACAGTAAGTGCCGCCTATGCAAAGAAGCTGAAGAAACAGTGGACCACCTGGTAAACTGTTGCAAGAAGATTGCACAGACTGACTACAAGCAGCGGCATGACAAAGTAGCAACAATGGTGCATTGGAAGATCTGCAAAAAATATCATTTGCCTGCAAGCAAGAACTGGTAGGGTCATAAAATAGAGAAAGTCATAGAAAATGATAAAATTAAACTGCTCTGGGACTTCAGAATTCAAACAGACAAGCACCTGCAACATAACACCCCGGACTTAACAATTGTCAATAAGAAAGACAAAAAATCTGGATAGTGGACTTGGCAGTGCCTGGAGACATTATTATATATTATTATATATTATTATATATAATAATATAATAATATATTATTATATTATTATATTATAATAATAATAATAGTGGACGTGGCAGTGCCTGGAGATAGCAGAATAGAAGAGAAAGAACTGGAGAAGATAACAACATACAAAGACCTACAAATAGAAATAGAAAGACTGTGGCAAAAGCAAGCAAGGGTAGTACCAATAGTCATAGGCTCCTTGGGCGCAATCCCAAAACAACTGGAGCAACACTTGAACACCATTGGCATTGACAAATTTGCTATTAGTCAATTGCAAAAGGCGGCCTTATTAGGAACTGCTTCCATCCTGCGACGATAACTGTAATACCATCAAAAATCCACATCTGCCTATCCCAGGTCCTGGGTAAGGACTCGATAGGTAGACAAAATGCCAAATCCAGTCTGAACATCTGGCTGACTGTGCGATAATCCGTAATAATAATAATAATAATAATAATAATAATAATAATAATAATAATAATAATAATAATAAAAAGTTGGAAGGGATTTTGAAGTTCATCTAGTCCAACCCCCTGCTCAGGCAGGAAACCCTATACCATTTCAGACAAATGGCTGTCCAGTCTCTTCTTAAAAACTTCCAGTGTTGGAGCATCAACCGCTTGTGGAGGCAGGTTGTTCCACTGGTTAATTGTTCTCACTGTCAGGAAATTTCTCCATAATTCTAGGTTGCTTCTCTCCTTGATCAGTTTCCATCCGTTGCTTCTTGTCCTGCCTTCAAGCGCTTTGGAGAATAGCTTGACTCCCTCTTCTTTGGGGCAGCCCCTGAGATACTGGATCACTGCTATCACATCCCCCCTCGTCCTTCTCTTCATTAGACTAGACATCCCCAATTCCAGCAGCAGTTCCTTATATGCTTTAGCCTCCAGTCCCCTGATCATCTTTGTTGCTCTTCTCTGAACTCTTTCTAGAGTCTCAACATCTTTTTTACATCGTGATGACCAAAACTCGATGCAGCATTCCAAGTGTGGCCTTACCAAGGCCTTGTAAAGTGGTATTAATACTTCACATGATCTTGATTCTACCCCTCTGTTAATGCAGCCTAGCACTGTGTTGGCTTTTTTGGCAGCTGCAGCACATGGCTGGCTCTTATTTAGGTGATTGTCCACTAGGACTCCGAGGTCCCTCTCACAGGGATCTGAGCAAGGTACCATAAAGAAGAGGGTGGGTCCACCTATTCTCCAAGCACCTGAAGGCAGGACAAGAAGCAACAGATGTAAACTAGTCAAGGAGAGAAGCAACCTGGAACTAAGGAGAAACTTCCTTACAGTGAGGACAATTAACCAGTGGAACTACCTGCCTCCAGAAGTTGTGAATGCTCCAACACTGAAAGTTTTCAAGAAGGGACTGGACAGCCATTTATCCAGAATGGTATAGGATCTCATGCTTAAGTAGGATAACATCAGACATATCACTGGAAGGCAACATCACAAGACTGTGTCTCACTTATACTCACTGGAGAAAGCTATTTTGTTTGGAAGCGTTTGCGCTAAAAGAAAACCAGCCCTCCAGAGAACTCGGTGGCTGGAGACCATCAAAGCCGACATCAACCAGAGCATAGGAAAATTTAAAGAAGCAGGACAGGATCGGAAGACACGGAGAGACCACGTGGTCCAGAGAATCGCCCAGGATCGGTCACGACTGAATGGATAAGCAGTAGCAGCATTGCTTGTGCAGGGGGTTGGACTAGAAGACCTCCAACGTCCCTTCCAACTCTGTTATTCAATGGAATAGATTGCCTCCCATCACTGGAGGTTTCCAAAAACAGACTGAATTTGACCGGCGTGATATAATGTCTCCAGCCTTGGGCAGGGGGTTGGACTAGATGACCTCTGAGGTCCCTCCCAGCCCTATGATTCTATGTTCTGTTACCCCAAGCCTTTTTTTTTTATAGCTCAGCCAATGGGCCCTGGGCCAGTCCTGCTCCCAACGTGATTAGAGGCATGAAATTAAATAGGAGTTAACATATGCCAGACCCAACAATTTACGACAGGCCCAATCAACCTCCAGCAGCCTCTTACAACTGCCAGATGGTTGTCAATTCACACATACACAAACACACGCACACTCACCCGCCCCCTCACACACACAAAATTTTATATTTTTGAAATCTCAGGGAGGCAGCGAAACAGAAGATAAACCAGAGAAAGGGTGATGGACGAGCTGTAGCGAGGCTGGGCAGAGAAAACTCAGTTACTAAGAGTGTTAGATGTGACCGTAGATATTCCGCGATCCCAGGATTGTGCCCGCCAGACTCCTTGCTCAAAAGCCAAGAATTTGGGGTCACGGGTGGGAAAAAAATGCTTAAAGTCGTTTTTATGGCTAAATGATTTGTAAAACCGACCCTGCCAGCTGTCTCACGTTGCACGTACTTCCCTCTAAAGATTTCACCCGTTTTTTTTTTTTCACGGAGAGACGGCACGTCCACCTACTAGGCAGTCCTCGGCTTGGAACTGTTCGTTTAGTGACCGTTTGGAATTACAACGGCACTTTTTCACCCTTACGACCGCTGCAGCCTCCCCTCGGTTGACATGATCCAAATTTCGGACGCTTGGCAACTGGTTTCATATTTCATAAAGTCAGTTTAGTCTACAGGTTTAGGATCTCCTGGTGGCCTCCCATCCACGAACAAATAAAACAAGGAAGGGGGTCCCTGGGAATGTTCCCCAGCTCACTTTGCTGGGGAATTCTGGGAGTTGAAGTCCACCCATCTTAAAGTGTCCAGGCTTGAAAAACACACTGAATTAGAGTATATTGAAGTCTGCAAATTGTCTCTTTCTTTAGTGCGGGGGGGGGGTGTCTTCAAACTTGGCCCTTTTATGACTTGTGGACTTCAACTCCCAGAATTCCTCAGCCAGGCACACGTGGCTGGCTGAGGAATTCTGGGAGTTGAAGTCCACAAGTCATAAAAGGGCCAAGTTCGAAGACCCCAGGTTTAGGACTACATACCTGTATTACATTCTTTATGAGGGGGGAAAAGGCAGAAATCTTACCCTTGTTCTACATTTAGTGATAATTACCTCTCTTCCAGCTGTGGAGCCACAAAGCAGCCAACAAAAATCTGAACTAGGCCTCTATCTACTCTTTTTTTCCAGAATGTTCCTTCAAGATTTCCTCAAAATGCTCATATCTGCCTTATATATTCTATAGAACAGAGGTCTTTAAACTTGGCCCTTTTATGACTTGTGGACTTCAACTCCCAGAATTCCTCAGCCAGGCACATGTGCCTGGCTAAGGAATTCTGGGAGTTGAAGTCAGCAAATCATGAAGGGGCCATAGTTCCCCCATGCTGGCTGAGGAATTCTGGGAGTTGAAGTCCACCAGTCATAAACAGGCCGAGTTTGAAACCCCTGTCTTAAATCTAACAAACAAAATGGAGGATGGCTGAGGAATTCTGGGAGTTGAAGTTCACAAGTTATAAACAGGCCAAGTTTGAAGACCCCTGGTTTAGGACTACATACCTGTATTACATTCTTTATGAGGAGAAAAAAAAGCAGAAATCTTACCCTTGTTCTATATTTAGTGATAATTATCTATCTTCCAGCTATGGAGCCACAAAGCAGCCCACAAAAATCTGAACTAGGCCTCTATCTCCTCCTTTTTTCCAGAATGTTCCTTCAAGATTTCCTCAAAATACTCCTCATACCTGCCTTATATATTCTATAGCAGGGGTCTTCCAACTGGGCCCTTTTAGGACTGGTGGACTGCAACTCCCAGAATCCCCCAGCCAGCATGCGCTTAAAAGTGGCCACGTTTGGAGACCCCTGCTCTAGTTTAGGGGCCTCTGTGTTTCGCCCAAGCTGTAGCCCTTCGGCAGGGGTGGCTGCTGATCCCTTCCCAGATGTGGCTGTTATCTCCCTCCCCACAACTTCCTGTGTTTGCGCCCTGCATTTTTTGTGTCGGATCTCACTATTTCCATTCCTCATCTTGCCAACTTTCCATCCCCAGTTCTGCCTTCTCTCCCTCCTCCCCTTTTTCCCTCCCCTCTTTTCACCACCTCTTGTTAGATGACAACATGGATTTTATGTGTGTGTGTGTGTATGTGTGTATGTAGGTCTTTGGTTGTTCGGGTTTTCTCCCGCGTAAAATTGGAAGTGTCTTTACGCAGGAGAAAACCCGAACAACCAAAGACCTACATACAAACACCCGTGAAAACCTCAGAAAACGTGTGTGTATGTGTGTGTGTGTGTATATATATATATATATATATATATATATATATATATATATAATATAGGTCTTTGGTTGTTCGGGTTTTCTCCCACGTAAAATTGGAAGTGTCTTGGCGACGTTTCGACGAAGTCCCTGCTGCTCGAGGCACGAAGCTGAAAGCACCAGCCTGAAGATGACGAATGGGACTTCGTCGAAACGTCGCCAAGACACTTCCAATTTTACGTGGGAGAAAACCCGAACAACCAAAGACCTACATACAAATACCCGCGAAAACCTCAGAAAACATATATATATATATATATATATATATATGCTGGAAAATTTGCATAAAAATACAACTCCTGGGCATGTCTATGGTACAAATAAAATACGAACACCAGGAGAGTATAAATATAAAAATATACTTTACTAAAAGCTGCCAAGCTTTCGTTTGGAAACTCCAAACATCATCAGGGCTAAGGAGCCAGTAAATAAATAAATATATATATATATATTTATTATTCCAATTTTACGCGGGAGAAAACCCGAACAACCAAAGACCTACATACAAACACCCGCGAAAACCTCAGAAAACATATATATACAGCGGAAAGCTGGGAGGGGGCTAGGCTAGGGGGAATATTCGGAGAACATGCAGGAAATCCCCTTTTCCCTAGACAGGCAGCCACACAAGAGTTGTTCAGAGTTGCAAAACGCTTGAGAAGTGGGTTGCCTTAATGAGGGGTTCTGCTTAATGAGGGAGGGGCAATTTCATCACAAGCAGAGTGCAAAAGCCCCCCCTATGGGACAGGTGCCTGTGGGGAGACTCTAAATCTCATTTTGCCACTGGTTTGGGTGCAATAACATTGGATAGTGATCCCATAATTGAGCGCCAGTTTGGCGTACTGGTTTAGGTGCTGGCCTAGAAAGCAGGTGACCGTGAGTTCTAGTCCCGCCTTAGGCACCAAAGTCAGCTGGGCGACTTTGGGCCAATCCCCAGGAGATGGTGAGTTCTAGTCCTGCCTTAGGGACGAAAGCTGGCTAAGTGACTTTGGGCCAATCACCTGGAGACGTGTGTTCTAGTCCTGCCTTAGGGATGAAAGCCGGCTGGGTGACTTTGGGCCAATCCCCAGGAGACGATGAGTTCTAGTCCTGCCTTAGGGACAAAAGCCAGCTAGGTGACTTTGGGCCAATCCCCAGGAGATGGTGAGTTCTAGTCCCGCCTTAGGCATGAAAGCCAGCTGGGTGACTTTGGGCCAATCACCAGGAGATGGTGAGTTCTAGTCCCGCCTTAGGCATGAAAGCCAGCTGGGTGACTTTGGGCCAATCACCAGGAGGCAGTGAGTTCTAGTCCCACTTTAGGTATTAAAGCTGTCTAGCTGACTTTGGACTAGTCCCTCTCAGTCAGCCCAGCTTACCTTACGGCAGTGTTTCTCAACCTTGACAATTTTAAGGCATGTGGACTTCAACTCCCAGAATTCCACAGCCAGCAATGCTGGCTGTGGAATTCTGGGAGTTGAAGTCCACATGCCTTAAAATTGTCAAGGTTGAGAAACACTGCCTTACGGGGATATTATTTTGTTGAAAATAGGAGGAAAAGATACGTTGGATACATCCGCCACCTCGAATAATTGATATAAATAAATAAGGGCGGGATATAAAGAAATACATAAACTGCCCAAACGATGAAACCGGGGTCCCCGATGGAGAGCCAGGTGTGATACCCCCAAGAGGGGGCCCCAAGCTCCTGGGTCACTGGGTTGCCCTGAACAAATTTATGGGCATCTCCGGGCCAAACATCTGGAGTTCCTGGGAAATTTCAGAATGGGCGGCGGGGGGGGGGGGGAAAGCCCATCAGACTCGCCCCCTGTAGCCCTGCCAATCAGGGGGAAGCGCTCCCAGCCCCTTGCAAAGCGGAGGAGGCCCCCTTGGATCTGGTGGCAAACCAAGCGCCTGTTCCCATCCCATTTACTGGAAGGAGCCTTCCGTAGCCCTCTCCCTTCCCCTCCTTTTCCTCCCCTTTCCCCTCCCCCTCTTCCTCTTCCTCCTCCTCTCCCTCCCCCCTCCTCTTCCTGCCCCCCTCTTTCCTCTTCTCCCTCTCCTTTCCTCTTCCTCTTTTCTCTCTCCTCCTCTTCCTCCCTTCCTTCTGCTCCCCCCTCTTCCTCCTGTTCTTCCCCTTCCCCTCCTCCTCCTGCCCCCTTCCTCCGCCCCCTCCCCCTCTTCCTTCTCCTCTTCCTCCCCCTTCCCCTCCTGCCCCTCTTCCTCCTCCTCCTCTTCTCCCTCCCCCTTCCTCTTCCTCTTTTCTCTCCTCTTCCTCCCTTCCTTCTGCTCCCCTTCTTCCTCCTGTTCTTCCCCTCCTCCTCCTGCCCCCTTCCTCCGCCCCCTCCCCCCTCTTCCTTCTCCTCTTCCTCTTCCTCCCCTCCATCTTCCTCCTCTAGCTGACAAAATTATTTCTGCAAGGTGGCTGAGCGAAGCCTTCCTCCTCCTCCTCCTCCCCCCCCCCGCCATTGCTGCTGCTGCCGCCAAGATCAATTCTGCGAAGCGCCCGGGCTAAGCCTCCTCCTCCTCCCCCCGCCCTCCTCCTCAACCCCCCCTCGCAGCTCCCACCAGCCACGGAAACTTGCGACCTGACCCCGGGCAGGAACCGCTCCCGGAGCTGAAGTCAGGGCTGGCGCCGGGCCGACTCTCGATTTAGCCTCCTCTCCGCCGTGGCGGGTCTTTCCCGGAGCAGGGCGGCCTTTCCAGCGGGGAGCGCCGGGAGCCTCGCAGGGGGTTTGATTCGCACCTGGGCAAGCCGAGGAGGAGGAGGAGGAGGGAGGAGGAGGAGAAAGCGAGGGGAAGGACCGTGGAGTCCCTGGTGCTCTCTGAGCTGGGTGGTTTTCTTGCAGACCTTTCATGACCCAACGAGGGAACATCATCAGGGCTGGAAGGGAGGGAGGTTTGGGAGGAGGAGGAGGAGGAAGAAGAAGAAGAGGAGGAGGAGAAGAAGAAGAGGAGGAAGGAGAACAGGAGGAGGAGGAGGAAGAAGAAGAAGGTGAAGGAGGAGGAGGAAGAAGAAAAAGAAGAGAGGAGGAAGAAGGAGGAGGGAGAAGGAAAAGAAGAGAAGGAAGAAGAAGGTGGAGGAGGAAGAAGAAGAAAAAGAAGAAGAGAGGAGGAGGAAGAAGAAGGAGGAGGAAGAGAAGAAGAAGAAGGTGAAGGAGGAGGAGGAGGAAGAAGAAGAAGAGAGGAGGAAGGAGAAGGAGGAGGGAGAAGGAGAAGAGGAGGAGGAGGAAGAAGGTGGAAGAGGAAGAAGAGGAGGAGGAGGAGGAGGAGAAGAAGAAAAAGAAGAAGAGAGGAGGAAGAAGAAGGTGAAGGAGGAGGAGGAAGAAGAAAAAGAAGAGAGGAGGAAGGAGGAGGGAGAAGAAGAGGAGAAGGAAGAAGAAGGTGGAGGAGGAAGAAGAAAAAGAAGAAGAGAGAAGGAGGAAGAGAAGAAGAAGGAGAAGGAGAAGAAGAAGAAGAAGAAGAAGAAGAAGAAGAAGAAGAAGAAGAAGAAGAAGAAGAAGAAGAAGAAGAAGAAGAAGAAGAAGAAGAAAGAAGGGGGGGGGTCCTTGGTGCTCTCTGAGCTTGGTGGTGTTCTTGCAAACATTTCATGACCCAATGAGGGAACATCATCATGGCTAGAAGAGAGAGGGCGTTGTGGAGGAGGAAGAGAAGGAGATGAGATCCTTGCCAAACGGACAGCCCAAACGTTTCAGCCCAGGAAACGGGGGTGGATTGGCAGCCAGGTTGCAAAACTTGGTTTGTGATCTCTTCAAGAAGCCATCACTGCAGGTCCAGCCTGCCCAGTGACTTGTTTCTCCCTTAGCACTTTCCACCATCATCGTATCCGCAGCAGAACATCCAGATTCAGCCAGAGTTTCGTTCCATACAGCATTAACCTTGCGAACTCTCAAGCTTCCTCCTTCCGTTACATATTCAAGATGGACAGTGTTTAATATTTATTTGCTACGTATATGTAGGGGTGTGGGTCTATACATACGTTGTTCATAGTATGTTTAGGTGTGTGTCATGTATGTGTTGCACTTAGAGAGCGGGCAACTCAATTCCATTTTTGATGTGTGCCGTTGTGCCCACGGTATAAAAATGACAATAAAGGATATCTTATCTTATCTTATCTTACTAAAGCAGTGGTTCTCAACCTTTTTAATGCCGCGACCCCCAACTGATCGTAAGTCGAGGACTACTCAACCGGTCGTAAGTCGAGGACTACTCAACTGGTGCAGCACCGTTTGCAGAATGGGACTATTGGCGGGCTCAGCAGGGCAGAGACAGCCTGGACGATTCTGATTGGCTTTTGAAAGCCAATAGAATTAGGCTCTATTCAAGAGAGTCTATTCTATTGGCTTTCAAAAGCCAATAGAATAAAAGGGAGGAGCACAGCTAAGGAAAAGGGGGAAAAAATGGCGGACTGCGTTCTTTGGCGACCCCCGTGAAATGGTCGTTCGACCCCAAATGGGGTCCCGACCCACAGGTTGAGAACCGCTGTACCAAAGCCTTGTGGAGCTACAGTAATGGCTGGATGATGTGCTACATCAGTGGTTTCCAAACTTGGCCTCTTTCAGATGGATGGACTTCAACTCCCAGGATTCCTCAGCCAGCCAAGGCCAGGGAATTCTGGGAGTCAAAGTCCACCCCTCTTAAAGCACGCTGACTGGGGAATTCAGAGTTGAAATATTGGGACTCAATTGTCGTCATAACTTGAGGACTATCCCTACACTCATCCTCCTCCCAGCTTCTCCTAAACCAGGAAGGAACTGCGGAGATTTTTGCAAATCTGCATTTCAAGTTGTCCTCCTGAGAGTCAAGCTCAGCTTCTCTCTTCCCATTTGCCTCAGGAAGAAAACAAGTTTCCACAGACGGAATTTGAAGTACAGATAGTCCTCAACTTACAAGCGTTCGTTTTAGGGACTGTTCAGAGTTACAGCAGCACTTTAAAAATCAACTTAGGACCAGTTTTCACCCTTAAGGACCGTTTGCAGCATCCCCGTGTCACGTGATCCGAATTTGGACCCTTGGCAACCGGCTCCTATTGGTGACGTGATCCCCCTTTGCGTCCTTCCGACAAGCAAAGTCAATGAGGGAAGCCGGATTCGCTTAACGACCGTGTTGCCAACTTCACAAGTGCAGCGATTGACTTGACAACTCTGGCAAGGAAGATTGTTAAAAACTGGGCACAACTGGATGTGATGTCTGTCTCGTTTAGCAGTGGAAGTTTCCACCTCCGTTGTGGTCTTACGTCAAGGACCGCTTGTGCAATCAAGTGTAATAGAAAACACTCATTACAGGAAGTTGGCAACCGTTTACAAGAGTTTGTTTAGTGACCATTTGCAAGGAGGGACGTTCTGCGGATTACAAGGCGAGACGCCATATTATTTCAAAAACCATTCCCGTTAAATTGCATTCCCCCCCCCTCCCTTCTGCTCATCTGGGCTCAGCAGGGCTCACCAGCTGCCGAGCAGGCAGCTCCATTCCTGATCCAGCCCGGCACGCAGCCCCTGGCAGGCAGCCTTGCCAAGCCACGAGATAAAAAAATCAAAAGCCCTTGGGGAGCAGAGTGGCACCGGTCTCATCGTGGTCTCATCCCTTGCTCGTTTTTAATAATAATAATAGTAGTAAAGTTGGAAGGGACCTTAGAGGTCATCTAGTCCAACCCCCTGCTCGGGCAGGAAACCCTACACCATTTCGGACAAATGGCTGTCCAGTCTCTTCTTAAAAACTTCCAGTGTTGGAGCATTTACTGCTTCTGGAGGCAGGCTGTTCCACTGATTAATTGTTCTCACTGTCAGGAAGTTTCTCCTTAGTTCTAGGTTGCTTCTCTCCTTGATTAGTTTCCACCCGTTGCTTCTTGTCCTGCCTTCAGGTGCTTTGGAAAATAGCTTAATTCCCTCTTCTTTATGGCAGCCCCTGAGATATTGGAATACTGCTACCATGTCCCCCCTTGTCCTTCTCTTCGTTAAACTAGTGTGGCTTTTTGGGGAAAAGCCTGGAAATCTTGCCTCTTTCTCAGAAATGCCAAGGCAGTCAATCTCCACCCCCACCCCGAACGATTCCTGGATGCAATCAATTCAGGGGATACTCCTTCTTTGTCACACCGCTGTGCTGCCTGCCGTTCTTTCACCACCTGAAGGGAGCACCCATCAAAACGGAATCACACCGTTGGAAAGGACTCTGGTGATCTTCTAGGCCAGGGATAGGTAACCTTGATCCTTTTATGACTCGTGGACTTCAACTCCCAGAATTCCTGAGCCAGCATGGGGGAACTATGGCCCCCTCATGACTGGTGGACTTCAACTCCCAGAATTCCTGAGCCAGCCTGGCTCAGCTTGGAAACCTCTCCCTTTCCCCTCAGCGTGGCTGGCTCAGGAATTCTGGGAGTTGAAGTCCATGAGTCATAAAAGAGCCAAGGGTGCCTAACCTTGTTCTAGTCCAACCTTCTCCTCAAGCAAGAGAAAATATGGAGGCCAAACACAACATCTTTTGGGGGGGGGGCAGAGATTTTGGTTTGGTTTTGGGGGGGGTGACCCGTGAATCCCTACCTGCAACCTGTAAACCTGGGACGACCCGGCTATTGAGCATTATAGCAGAACAGAGCTGGAAGGGAGCTTGGAGGTCATCTAGTCCAGCCCCCTGCTCCAGCAGGAGACCCTGTACCATTTCAAACAAATAGCTGTCCAGTCTCTTCTTGAAAACTTCCAGTGTTGGAGCATTCACCGCTTCCAGAGGCAGGCTGTTCCACTGGTTAATTGTTCTAACTATCAGAAAGTTTCTCCTTAGTTCCAGGTTGCTTCTCTCCTTGATTAGTTTCCATCCGTTGCTTCTTATCCTGAATTCCGGCGCTTTGGAGAATAGCTTGACTCCCTCTTCTTTGGGGCAACCCCTGAGATACTGGAACACTGCTATCCTGTCCCCCCTCGTCCTTCTCTTCCTAGACATACCCAATTCCAGCAACTGTTCCTTGTATGTTTTAGCCTCCAGTCCCCTGATCATCTTTGTTGCTCTTCTCTGTACTCTTTCTCGAGTCTCAACATCTTTTTTACATCGTGGTGACCAAAACTGGATGCCGTATTCCAAGTGTGGCCTCACCAAGGCCTTGTAAAGTGGTATTAACACTCCACGTGATCTTGATTCCATTCCTCTGTTAATGCAGCACTGTGTTGGCCTTTTTGGCTGCTGCAGCACACGGCTGGCTCCTATTTAAGGGATCGTCCACTAGGACTCCGAGATCCCTCTTGCCATTACTACTATTGAGTGACCACTTACAACCACGGCAGTATCCCCAGGCTGACACCATCCAATGACACAAAGCTTGGCAACCAGAATGTACAGGTCATCCTTGACTAACAGCAGTTCGCCTAGTTAACGACCCAATTGCATAGCCATGCTAGGCACAAAAAAAGTAGATCCAGGCCAGACGCTCGGCGGGCCAACAAACAGGGAGACCTGTGATGCCCTCACAGCACAGAAAGATCGTGGCAAGACTTGGAACGGACCTTTCGTGCGACTTTTTGGTTGTTGCGTGCCACTAGCCGGTCCAGGAAACGCCGCACTTTCTTGGTCAGGCTCTCTTTCCGTTTGTAAAGCGACCTGCGCCGTTCGTTGGCCTCCTTGCTGTCCTGGCGCAGGCGGATCTGCCGTACCACCCCTTCGAAAAGTTCGGTCACGTTGTGCTGGAGGGCAGCGGACGTCTCAATGAATTTGCAGTTGAAAACCACAGCGCAGGCCCGGCCTTCTGCGAAGGAAAAAAAAACACCACACAAATTGGTGAGCAAGACGCTGATCTCTCCGGCATATCCCAAAGGTGTTTTTTTTCCAAAAGGCAACTGGACTTTTCAGGTTTCCCCCCCCCCCCTTGAAAACGTTGCGCTTCTCATCCAAGAGGCTTCTTCCGTTCTGAGCAGAACAGAAGAAGCTTTGTGAATGAAAAGCAAAACGTTTTGAACCTTGGGAAAAATTTCAGAGAAGAGCAACGAAGGTGATCCAAGGCCTGGAGACTAAAACATACGAAGAATGGCTGCGGGACTTGGGTTTGGCCAGTCTAAAGAAAAGAAGAAACAGAGGAGACATGATAGCAACGTTCCAGTATCTGAGGGGCTGCCACAAAGAAGAAGGGATCACATTATTCAACAAAGCACCAGAGGGAAGGACGAGAAACAACAGTTGGAAACTGATCAAGGAGAGAAGCAACCTGGAATTAAAAGAAACTTCCTAACAGGGAGGACAATTAACCAACGGAACAGCTTGCCACCAGAAATCGTGGGTGTTTCATCCCTGGAGGTTTTTAAGAAGAGGCTAGAGGACAGTCACCTGTCTGAGATGGTGTAGGTCAGTGATGGCGAACCTTTTAGAGACTGAGTGCTCAAACTGCAACCCAAAACCCACTTATCCATCGTTGGGTGCCGGGTGGGTGTGGCCCATTCGGTGGGCGTGGCCCATTCAGTGGGCATGGCCTATTAGGTGGGCATGGCTGCAGTGGTAACAGCGACTGGGTGGGACTAAAAAGTTCAATCAATCAATTCCAACTTTGCAAGATCTTTTTTTTCCCCACGAGAAGTTGAAATTGACTGAACTTTTTTTTTTTTGCACACAGCAGCAGAGGCCTAAAGCAAAAAGATTTTATAAAACCCAGCTGAAGGCCTAGAACTGGGGCGACGGCGCGCGTGCCCACAGAGAGGGCTCTGAGTGCCGCCTCTGGCACCCCTGCCATAGGTTCGCCACCACTGGTGTATGTTCTCCTGCTTGAGTAGGGGGCTGGACTAGAAGACCTCCAAGATTCCTTCCAGCTCTATTCTATTCTATTCTATTCTATTCTATTCTATTCTATTCTATTCTATTCTATTCTATTCTTTGTGACAACTGTGACCTAGAATGATTGGGAATCTCCTGAGACACTCATAGTTACAATCAGAAAAGATGCTTCATCTGACTACTTTCTCATTTACCACACCAGGTTAAGCTATAAACGAAGAGAGTGGACTGGACAGCACAGAACATAGAATAACAGAGTTGGATGCGACCTTGGAGGTCTTCTAGTCCATCCCCCTGCTCAAACAGGAGACCCTACACCATTCTAGACAAATGGCGGTCCAGTCTCTTCTTAAAGACTTCCAGTGTTGCAGCATTTACTGCTTCTGGAGGCAGGTTGTTCCAGTGGTTAATTGTTCTAACTGTCAGGAAGTTTCTCCTTAGTTCTAGGTTGCTTCTCTCCTTGATGAGTTTCCATCCGTATCCGTCGCTTCTTGTCCTGCCTTCAGGCACTTTGGAGATAGCTTGACTTCCTTCCTTCCTTCCTTCCTTCCTTCCTTCCTTCCTTCCTTCCTTCCCTTCCCTTCCCTTCCCTTCCCTTCCCCTCCCTCCTTCCTTCCTCCATCCTCCATGTACTTTCTTTCTTGCTCTTCTTTCTTTCTTTTTCTTTCTTTCTTTCTTTCTTTTTTTTCTTCCTTTTTTCTTTCTTTTTCTTTTTCTTTCTTTCTTCTTGCTCCCTTTTTTCTTTCTCTTTCTCTTTCTTTTTCTTTCTTTTTTCATTTCTCTTTCTTGCTCTTTTTCTTTCTCTTTCTCTTTCCTTCTTTCTTTCTCTTTCTTTTTCTTTTTTTCTTTCTCTTTTTTCTTTTTTCTTTCTTCCTCTTTTATTTATTTCTCTTTTTCTTTTTTCTTTTTTCTTTTTCTTTCTTTCTTTCTTTTTCTTTCTCTTTCTCCCTTTCCTTCTTTGTCTTTCTGTTTCTTTTTTCTTTCTGTTTCTTTTTTCTTTCTTTTTTCTGTTTTCTTTCTCTTTCTCTTTTTTCTTTTTTCCTTTTTCTTTCTTTCCTTCTTTTTCTTTTTCTTTCTTTTTTCTTTCTTTTTTTTATTCCTTCCTTCCTTTCTTTCCTTTCTTTCTTTCCTCTTCCCTCCCTCCCTCCCTCCCACCCTCTCCCCAAAGAACCAAAGCAGCTCCTTCGATAAGAAGCAAAACATTTTCAAGGGGAAAAAATAAAGTCCAAGAAAGTCCAGTTGCCATTTTGAAAAAAAAAAAAAGCACCTTTGGGGCTAAACCGTGACCTGGACGACGCAGAGTCTCCAGAGACCTTCGGGAACCAGCTTGGCCCTCCTGGGACCCACCTTCCACGGAGACTTCTCGGGAGCGCACCAGGTCGGTCTTGTTCCCCACCAGGATGATGGGGATGTTCTCCGCCTGCCGGGTCCTCCGAAGCTGGATGCGCAGCTCCGAGGCGCTCTCAAAGCTGGCCCGGTCGGTGATGGAGTAGACCAGGACATAGGCGTTGCCCACCAGCATGCAGTAATTGTGCAGCCAGTTGCCTTCTTCCAATGACTGCAAAAAAGAAAAAAAGAAAAAAGATGGAATAGGAATAAGAATAAGAATAAGAATAAGAATAAGAATTAGAATAGAATAGAATAGAATAGAATAGAATAGAATAGAATAGAATAGAATAGAATAGAATAGAATAGAATAGAATAGAAATTAAGTGGAGTGGAGTAGAGTAGACTAGAAATTAAATGGAATAGAATAGAATAGAATAGAATAGAATAGAATAGAATAGAATAGAATAGAATAGAATAGAATAGAATAGAAATTAAATGGAGTGGAGTGGAGTGGAGTGGAGTGGAGTGGAGTAGAATAGAAATTAAACGGAATAGAATAGAATAGAAATTAAATGGAATGGAATGGAATAGAATAGAATAGAATAGAACAGAACAGAATTATGGGATAGAATAGAACAAAATAGAATAGAATTATGGGATAGAGTAGAATAAAATTATGGGATAGAATAGAATAGAACAAAAAAAGAACAGAATAGAATAGAATTATGGGATAGAACCAAATAGAATAGAATAGAATAGAAATATAGAATTGAATAGGACTATAGAATAGAATAGAATAGAATAGAATAGAATAGAATAGAATAGAATAAAATAGAATAGAATAGAAAAAGGAAGAGAAGAGAAAAGAGAAGAGTACAGAAGAGAGAAGAGAGGAATAGAATGGAATAGAATAGAATAGAATAGAATGGAATAGAATAGAATAGAAAAAGGAAGAGAAGAGAAGAGAAAAGAGAAGAGTACAGAAGAGAGAAGAGAGGAATAGAATAGAATAGAATAGAATAGAATAGAATAGAATAGAATAGAATAGAATAGAATAGAAATTAAATGGAGTGGAGTGGAGTGGAGTAGAGTAGAATAGAAATTAAACGGAATAGAATAGAATAGAATAAAAATTAAATGGAATGGAATAGAATAGAATAGAATAGAATAGAATAGAATAGAATAGAAATTAAATGGAGTGGAGTGGAGTGGAATGGAGCAGAGCAGAGCAGAGCAGCAGAACAGAAATTAAACGGAATGGAATGGAATAGAATAGAATAGAATAGAATAGAATAGAATAGAATAGAATAGAATAGAATAGGAATAGAATAGAAAATATGGAGTGGAATAGAATAGAATAGAATAGAATAGAATAGATCTGGAAGGGACCTTGGAGATCTTCTAGACAAGCCCCCTGCTCAAGCAGGAGAACCTATATACCATCTCAGACAGGTGAATGTCTAGTCTCTCCTTAAAAATTTCCAGTGATGGAGTGCCCATGATTTCTGGGGGCAAGAGAGGGATGAGAGGTGTTCCCACAAGAGAAGGGTCTCCTTTGACCTCCGTCTCACCCTGATCCAGGCTTAGGCTGGGCTTGGCCTTTGGAGTCAAAAGTGAAAGGAATAAACCTTTGCGTCCTTTTTTTTTCGCAGTGCAAAATGCACGTTGTCAATTCTACAACGAAGTTAGCTGGAGCCATTTTCCCTTCGTTTTCGGTTGCCACACAATTGGGAGGGGGGAAATGAGTGCTTTATCTTAGACATAACAATAATTTGTCCCGTGGGAACCAAGGTCCTTGCTAACTGCATTTTGGCAGGCGGTAACTTTCATTAGAAAGCCCGCCCAAGTTGATAATTGGGGAATGTGATTTATGACATAATACAGGGTGAGTAAGTTTCATTTTGTGACTTTGTAACCTTGGGGGTGGGGTGTTTCGGTCTTGGGTTCAATTTTGAACGTGCCGACATTAAGTCGCCAAATAAACATGTTCTTTTTACACGTAAATACGACCCTTTTTACACACGATCGTTGCAGCGTCCCCCCGTGATCACAGAAATTCAGACGCTTGGCGACTGACTCACATTTACGACGGTCGCAGCATCCAGGTGGGTGTCACGGCATCCCCCCTTTTGCGACCCTTCTGACAAGCCAACTCCATGGGGGAAGACGGATTCGCTTAATGACTGTTGTTAGTTAACAGCGGCAAGTGATTCGCTTAGTGGCTGTGGCAAGGCAGGTCGTAAAAAGGAACAAAGGTTGCTTAGCAAATGTCTTGCTTTGCAATGGAAATTTGTGGTCGTGAGTTGAGGACTACCTGGAATCACATCCCACGAGGGCTCAGCACAGGTGATGAGTTTGTGCAAGCATCCAGGTTGAGGACAGGAGCAAAAAATACCCATTGCTTGACTACCTGAGCACAGGTAGCCTCCAAGGACTTCCCAGGAAAGCTGCTGCCACTGCTGGACTGAACCTCAAAGAATTAACGGAACTGATTTATTTGTATTCTGCCTTTAATATTTTATTGCAAATAACTCAAGGTGGTGAACTTATCCAATACACCTTTTTCTCCTCCTATTTCCCCCCACGATAACAATCCTGTGAGGTGGGCAGGGCTGAGAAAGAGGGACTGGCCCAGAGTTACTCAGCCAGTTTTCATGCCTAAGGCGGGACTAGAAATCCCAGTCACCTGGTGATTGGTCAAAAGTCACCTACCGAGCTTTCATGCCTAAGGCGGGACTAGAACTCGTAGTCACCTGGTGATTGGTCAACAGTCATCTACCAAGCTTTCTTGCCTAAGGCAGGACTAGAACTCACCATTTCCTGGGGATTGGCCCAAAGTCACCCAGCCGGCTTTGGTGCCTAAAGCGGAACTAGAATTCACCGTCTCCTGGTGATTGGCCCAAAGTCACCCAGCTGCTTTCACACCTAGGGCAAGACTAGAACTCACCATCTCCTGGGGATTGGCCCAAAGTCACCCAGTCAGTTTCATGCCTAAGGCGGGACTAGAACTCACCGTCTCCTGGTGATTGGCCCAAAGTCACCCAGCCAGGACTAGAACTCACGGTCTCCAGCTTCCTAGTCTGGTTCCTTAACCAACAGACCAAGAGGTTGTCCAAGGTTGGACAGCGTCCACATCAGAGTTTCTCAATCTTGACCCTTTTAAGACAGGGGGTCTCTCTCTCTCTCTCAGCCCAGCCCACCTCACAAGGTTGTCGTGGGGGAAAATAGGAGGAGAAAAGTGTGTTGGATAGTTTCACTGCCTTGGTGATATAATAACGGCGGGATACGACGACACGAATAAATTTTGCACGCCAGTCAGGAAAGAGCACTTTGCAGACGTTCTCCGGCCGAGAAAGATGCAGGCTCCCTGAGAAAGGTACTCCTGGGCTGGATCTCTGGGTCAGGCCATTCCCACCTACCCGCTTTTCAGCCTCCCAGGGGTCGATCGCCACCAGCGTGGTCTCCTCCCCGTCCACGGACAAGGTGCGTTCGTAGGTGTCCTCTGGAAGGAAGCAGAAGCAGAACTGGGTCCGACGGCCACGAATTGCTTCGGAATTAGCAATAAAGAGGAGAGACCCAGGGAACCGGAACCGTCCCAGACGCCAGAAACACGGAGGGAGCCTGTGGGAGCAGCCACGGCAGCCACGGGAGGGCAAGTGGTTTAAATCGGGCAACAAAGGGGCCGAAAGTCACCAACCTTAGAGTAGCCCATCCAGTTCAAGCAAGGAAGCAGGATGGACAAATTTCGGGGTCCTGGGCGCTCTCTGAGCTTGGCGGTTTTTTTACAGACGTTTCGTGACCCAGCTAGGGAACATCATCAATATTAGAAGGAAGGGGGGTTGCAGAGAGGGGGAGGGGGAGGGAGAGAAGGAGGGGGGAGGAGGGAGAGGAGGAAGGGGAGGAGGGAGAGGAGGAAGGGGAGGAGGAAGACGAGGACTGTAGGAGTCTTTGGTGCTCTCTGAGCTTGGTGGCTTTCTTACAGACGTTTCCTGACCCAGCTAGGGAACATCATCAATACTAGAAGGAAGGGGGGGTTTGCAGAGAGGGGGAGGGGGAGGGAGAGAAGGAGGGGGGAGGAGGAAGAGGAGGGAGGGGAGGAGGAAGAGGAAGAGGAGGAGGACTGTAGGAGTCTTTGGTGCTCTCTGAGCTTGGCGGCTTTCTTACAGACATTTCGTGACCCAGCTAGGGAACATCATCAATACTAGAAGGAAGGGGGGTTTGCAGAGATGGGGAGGGGGAGGGGGGAGGAGGAGGAGGAGGGAGAGGAGGACTGGGAGAGGAGGAGGAGGAGGACTGTGGGGTCCTGGGTGCTCTCTGAGCTTGGTGGCTTTCTTACAGATGTTTCGTGACCCAGCTAGACAACATCATCAATACTAGAAGGAAGGGTGGTTTGCAGAGATGGGAAGGGGGAGGAGGAGGAGGAGGAGGAGGACTGTGGGGTCCTTGGTGCTCTCTAAGCTTGGCTGTTTTCTTGCAGACGTTTCAGTACCCAACTAGGTAACATCATCAGTGCTAGATGGGAGTATGGCTTGTGGAGAGGAGGAGGAGGACCACTGTGGGGTCCTTGGTGTTCTCTAAGCTTTCTTGCTTTCTTGCAAACGTTTCATGACCCAACTAGGGAACATCCCCAGTGCCAACTTCCCTTCCTTCTAGCGCCGATGACATTACCCAGCTGGGTCATGAAACGTCTTCAAGAAAACAAGCTCAGAGAACGCCAAGGACTCCACCGTTCAACCCAGAGCTAGGAAAAGTTACAAGAGCTTGTAGGAGACCCACCTCGTTGTTGCTCCAGGGAGTCCTTCTCTTGCACCCCAGCAAAGAGACTCACCAGGCTGCTCTTGCCCACCCCGGGGTCTCCCAGAAACACCACTCGGTAGAGGGATCCCGATGACTCCTCCGAGCTGGGGGACTCGGATCGCCAGCTCCCGCAGGGCTCCGGCAGGCAGGCTCGGGGCTCGCAGGACAAGGACTGTCCCAACTGGGGGTGGCAGGGCTCGGCCCCCCTGCTCCGAGGGCTCAGCCTCTCCCGGTGAGAAGCCGGAACAGGGGTGCTGGCCCGTCGCTGGCACGGACCACCGGGGCTCCCCCGTTGGATGTTCAGGGTCATCTTCTTCTGCCGAAGGGAATCGGTCCCCAGGTGAGGGTTGCGGCACTGAAAAGATGGGGGGGGCAGGGAGGGGTCCACCTCTTCTCCAAAGCCCCTAAAAGGCAGGGCAAGAAGGCACGGATGGAAACTCATCAAGGTGAGAAGCAAACCTGGAATTAAGGAGAAACAATTAGCCAGCGGAACTACTTGCCTCCAGAAGCGGGGGGCGCTCCATGACTGGAGGCTTTTAAGAAGAGACTGGACAGCCACTTGTCTGAGATGGTATAGTCCAGTGGTTCTCAACCTTTTTAATGCCGCGATCCCCAACCGGTCGTAAGTCGAGGACTACTCAACTGGTGCAGCACCGTTTGCAGAATGGGACTTTTGGCGGGCTCAGCAGGGCAGAGACAGCCTGGACAATTCCTATTGGCTTTTGAAAGCCAATAGAATTAGACTCTATTCAAGAAAGTCTATTCTATTGGCTTTCAAAAGCCAATAGAATAAAAGGGAGTAGCACAGCTAAGGAAAAGGGGGGAAAAATGGCGGACTGCGTTGTTTGGCGACCCCCGTGAAATGGTCGTTCGACCCCAAATGGGGTCCCCACCCACAGGTTGAGAACCACTGGCATAGGGTTTCCTGCCTGAGCAGGGGTTGGACTAAATGACCTCTGAGGTCCCTTCCAACTCTGTTATTCAATGGAGTAGATTGCCTCTAGGCTTAACCTTAAACCCAGGTTAAGAAGATCAAATGGTTGCATCCATACCCCATGTGGCGCCAAAAGGAAACCATCATCCCAGTTATTAGTATGGTGGCCAGCCCGTTTGTTTAGACTTGCGTTTCTGAATCTTGGCCATTTTAAGATGGGTGGACTTCAACTCCCAGAATTCCCCAGCCATCATGTGCTAGCTGGGGAATTCTGGGAATTGACATCCACCCCTCTTTCAGCGGCCGAGAAAAACTGTCCTGAATAGATACTGGCAAGGTAAGTGAGTCGGAAATAGCTGCAAATAAAAAATCCAGCCAGTCCTGGCATTCGGCATTCACCTTCCATCCAGTTAGTTTATTCATTTTATTATTGTATTTCGCTTTGTCCAATGACTTTATTTATTATTTTATTGAGCAGGTTTATCTAGCTAAGCCCGTCTCACAAAACCTGGCGTGCTGGCACCACAACAGTTGAAAGCAAAAACCGTAGAACAGTCTTGAAAAAAGCTGAAATACGAGTAAAAAAATATAAACAAACCCAGATATGGCAGTTGCTAGTTCTTGCTAGGAAGGGGAGAAGAGAGTGAAAAAGCTGGCTGTGTGAATGTGTGAATAATCAGAACTTTAAAACATGGTTAGTTGTGGGTTGTTTTTTTTCATAAACTGTAAAAGGTTTGAGACCAAGTGCCATTGTTTTCCCTGTAAGAAGTGATGTGAACAACAAGGATTTGTGGAGGGGGGGACCTCAACCACTGACTACCCCACACATCAGCCTACTCCCCACCCCATACTCCCAGAAGGGGCTGGGAAGCATGGCCATTGTAATCCAAAGGATTATCCTGCCTGAGCAGGGGGTTGGACTAGATCAGGGCTTTTCAACCTTTTCACCCCTTGTACCACTTTTAGGATATGGCAACATCCGAGGACCACCAGTCGCCTAGCAAGGTGTCAAAAACTTGATGACCCCTCGAAAAAGGGAAAAAGTGATAAAGTACAGGTAGTCCTCGACTTACAACAGTTCGCTTAGTGACTCTTCGAAGTTGCAACGGCACTGAAAAAAGTGCCCCCCAAGCCACTGCCGAGCAAGACACCTGCCTGCCCGCCCGGCGGTGCTCTTCCTCCTGTCCGAGGTTTCCATTGTTGTGAGCGTTTCTGTTGAGGATTGGCAGCAGGGGTGGGGTGGGGGGTGTTTGGTTTTTATTCCCCCCCGTCTGCTGGGTGGTTGCAGCAGGTTTTGGTCACTTCCCATGACCCTGGGACACTGTGACCGTCATAAATATGAATCTGTTGCCAAGCATCTGAATGTAAATCGCAAGACCCTGGAGAGGCTGCAACATTCCAGCTGATTTATGTTTCTTCAGGGCTCAGCAGAAGCCCCAGGATCAGCGCCGAGCTCCAGATGGAGCCTGGCGCTGATCCTGGTGCTTCCGCTGAGCCCTGACAGCCCTGAAGAAGCACTGATCCTGGCGCTTCCGCTGAGCCCAGAAGAAGCGCCGATCAGCTGGAATGTTACAGCATCTCCACGGTGCTGAAACCTCTCTTTCAGCGTTACTAAACCCAAGCTAAAAATGGAAATTAAAAAAGAATTGCCATCTTTTTTTAAAAAAAAAAAGAATTATTCAGGCTTCTGAGCTGCTGGGTTAACATTTTCACCCCGTCATTTCTGAGTTTTAAGTAACATTGATTCCCCCCAATATATACATATTCCATCCCTGACACAGCTGATAAAGTGAGAAAGAGCCTGTGGCCTAGAGGTTAACACAGCTGCTTAACATGCAGACAGCCCGGGTTCGAATCTCAGAAAAGGAATGTTTGGTTGATAAGAACTAAAAAGTTCAAAATAGCTATTCCATTCTCCCTTAATTCTTTGTTAGCAATCCAATGTGAAGCACGAAGCTGAAAACACCGGCCTGAAGATGACGAATGGGACTTCGTCGAAACGTCACCAAGACACTTCCAATTTGACGCGGGAGAAAACCCGAACAACCAAAGACCTACATACAAACACCCGTGAAAACCTCAGAAAACACACACACACACACACACACACACACACATATATACCTTACAACCGTTGTTTTAGTGACCGTTCAATATTATGAGACCAATGAAAAAAGTGATTTATGATCCTTTTTCACACTTAGGACCCGTTGCAGCATCCCTCATAGTCACGTAATCAGAATTCAAATGCTTGGCAACTGGCATGTACTTAGGACGGTTGCAGTGTCCCAGGGTCACCTGATCTCCTTTTGGGACCGTCTGATAAGCGAAGTCAATGGAGAAGCCAGATTTGCTTAACGACCGTGTCACTAACCTAACAACTGCAGTGATTCACTTAACAACTGTGTCAAAAAGGTCGTAAAACGGGGCAAAACTCACTTAACAACTGCCTTGCTTAACAACCGAAACTCGGGGCTCAGTCGTAAGTCGGAGACTACCGGTACTTGAAGTTGTTGCGGTTATTTTACAATATTAGTTTGTCAAAATATAAAACACAAAGAGAAATTCAAAAAAATATATAACAATACTTGGAAGTTTTCTACCTTCAATAAATCCGCTGGCTTCTTAAGAAACCCTGAATTATTTTTTTGTCCGACACCGTTTTATGGACCATAAAACAACTCTGCTCTTCAGGATGAAAACTAGTGTAATTTTTTTTTTTTTTTCTTTGCCACTTTCCTCCTGGAGATTTCAATCCAAGCAAGTAGGAAAACAGAGAAGCTAAAATGTACCAAGTGCAACTTGCAACTTCTGTGCAGAGAGCTTTTGTTAATACAGTGCCAACACAGTGCAAGGCTGCATCAACAGAAGGAGAGAATCGGGATCACGTGGAGTGTTACTACCGCTTTACAAGGCCAATCTCTTCTTGAAAACCTCCAGGGTTGGAGCAATTCACTGTATCTGGAGGCAGGCTGTTCCACTGGTTAATGGTTCTCACTGTCAGGAAGTTTCTCCTTAGTTCCAGGTTGCTTCTCTCCTTGATGAGTTTCCATCCGTTGCTTCTTGTCCTGCCTTTTAGGTGCTTTGGAGAAGAGAGCAACAGAGGTGGAAGGGACCTTGGAGGTCATCTAGTCCAACCCCAATGCTCAAGCAGGAAACCCTATACCAGTGATGGCGAACTTTTTAGAGACCGAGTGCCCAAAAAACTGGCCCTGCCCCCGCCCCCACTCTGCCCCCCTGCCCCGCTCCCCCTGCCCACAGGACCACTCACCGCCTCCAAGGCCCACCGCAGATCGCTCAGGCAGCCCTGCAGCATCAACTGCATGATGGGGCGTGAGGGCAGAGTCTTGTCTACGCTGCCTGGCTGCCATGTCCTTGGCTGCGCTGCTCCATGTGGGCCACGCTCGGGGGCGACTCTCCTTCAGGGGGGCTGCTGGAGAGGAGGGGGTCACGGGGGGAGGCAAGGCTGGGGCAACGGCACTTGTGCCCACAGAGAGGGCTCCGAGTGCCGCCTTTGGCACCCGTGCCATAGGTTCGCCACCCCTGCCCTATACCATTTCGGACAAATGGCTGTCCAGTTTCTTCTTAAAAACTTCCAGTGTTGGAGCATTCACCGCTTCTGCAGGTAGGTTGTTCCACTTATTACTCAATTAATCCACAAATTAATTGTTCAGACTTGTTTCCTTGGTGCTTCTGGCTGCTGGCAGATTTCATTCAGCTACCTCTGGTTTTAATTTAAATTTTACTACCTGGATCCTCTTTTGGGCTAAAGAAGAAGCACCTTAGCCCACAGGTGAAATCAAGGTATGACCAAGCCCATCCCCCCTTTGAGTCTTTTAAGGTGCACGCTCTCTCCCTGTCTCTCTCTCTGTTTCTTTCTCTTTCCATCTCTCTCTCTCTCTCTCTCTCTCTCTCTCTCTCTCTCTCTCTCTCTTTCTTTCTCTTTCTCTCTCTCCCCATCTCTGTTTCTTTCTCTTTCTCTCTCTCTCTCTCTCTTTCTGTTTCTTTCTCTTTCTCTCTCACGCCATCTCTGTTTCTTTTTCTTTCTGTTTCTTTCTCTCTCCCTCTCTCCGTTTCTTTCTCTTTCTGTCTTTTTCTTTCTCTTTCTGTCTTTGTCTCTCTGTTTCTTTCTCTTTTCTCTCTCTCTCTCTCTGTTTCTTTCCTTTTCTCTCTCTCCCTCCCTCTGTTTCTTTCTCTTTGTCTTTCTTTCTTTCTCTTTCTGTTTCTCTCTCTCTCTCTCTCTATCTTTCTGTTTCTTTCTCTTTGTCTCTCTCTTTCTGTCTTTCTCTCTGTTTCTTTCTCTTTCTCTTTGTCTTTCTGTCTGTTTCTTTCTTTCTCTCTCTCCCCGTCTGTCTCTCTCTGTTTCTTTCTCTTTCTGTCTTTTTCTCTCTCAGTTTCTTTCTTTCTCTCTCTCCCTCCCTCTCTGTTTCTTTCTCTTTCTGTCTTTCTCTTTCTCCCTCTGTGTTTCTTTCTCTTTCTCTCTCTCATCTTTCTGTCTCTCTTTCTTTCTCTCTCTCTCTCTCTGTTTCTTTCTTTCTCCCTCTCTCTTCCTCTCTGTTTCTTTCTCTTTCTGTCTTTCTCTTTGTCTTTCTCTGTCTCTGTTTCTCTCTCTCTTTCTGTCTTTCTATCTTTCTCTCTCTCTGTTTCTTTCTCTGTCTTTTTCTTTCTCTTTCTTTCTCTCTGTGTGTTTCTTTCTCTCCCTCTCCCTCTCCGTGTGGGTTGCAATCCTGCTCTGGTTTCTTACAGGGCACCAGTAACCCAACGCCGGGCAGGCTGGTTTTGCCAGCTCCCAACTTCCAAAACACGGTTAAAAATTCAAAAAGGGAAGCGGTTTCCGATTGTCACCCGCGGCATAAAGTTACACGCCCGCTCCGCAAACGCTGCCTGCAGCCGACTTCACATCGGCCGCCTCCGAGAAGCCCTGGAGCTCCAGCGATATTCGGGGGGGGGGGGGAACGGCGAAGGTGCCCCTGAGCGTGTGCAAAGCGCATCGCCCTGCTTTCCCACGGACGGGGGTTATTCCCAAAGGGGCCGCGCCCTTCGACTTGGGGGGGGGGGAAGTCTCTAATCCGGGGGCGCCCACCTTTGACAAACTTTTAAGACTCCCCAAAGTTGGCTGGCCAATTCTGGGGGTTGGAGTCCATAAGTCTTAAAAGGTGCCAAAATTGGACACTTCTGCTCTAACCTCTTTACGGGGGGGGGGGTCCGGCTGCTTCTCCCTCCCCAGAAACCTCGCGAAAGCGAGTCACGGGTGGAAAGCTTTGCAGGGCACGCTGCATGGCCTCGGGGGGTCCCCTCGCCCGCATTTGGGGGGGCTCTAAAGGCGCAGGAGGGGTGCCCACTGGAGCGGGCGACGCGCGCAACTACCCCAACCAGGGCGTCCCGGGGGACGACCCCCCCCCCAGGAACCGCTGTCCATGTTTCGGGTGGGGGGGAAAGCTGGCCGCCAGCCCCCCCCCGTCTTACCAACTCGACGGGTCGCTCCCGGGGGTCCTCTGGGCGCCCCCAACCTTGCGCCCCGTCCAGCCTGTCCAGCTTCATGGCGCAGCGGCGGCCACGGCGGGACAGGGCGGGGACTTTTAAGCGGAGGAGCGAAGGCGCCCCCGCCCCGTCGCAGCTGCGGGTGGGACACACCCCCCGTGGCTCAGATGGACCCCCCCCCTTTTCCTCCCTTCCACCCGCCGCCGCCCTTCCCAAGCAGGATGAGAAGAAGGGGGTCTCTGCGCGCGTCCAGAAGGCTAGGGGACCAGCCCCGTCTGCCTTGGAGAAGACCCAGGCTGGCACGCGTCTCACCCGCCTCCCCTTGGCGCTGCCAGCCCGGGTTTTCCTTGGAAACTCCACATTCCTTTGGGAAGGGGAAGTAAAAAAACAGTGTTTCTCAACCTTGACAATTTTAAGGCATGTGGACTTCAACTCCCAGAATTCCACAGCCAGCAATGCTGGCTGTGGAATTCTGGGAGTTGAAGTCCACATGCCTTAAAATTGTCAAGGTTGAGAAACACTGAAACACAAGAACAGTGTTGGGAGGGGCCTTGGAGACTAGAAGACCCTAGACCAGGGGTCTTCAAACGGGGCCCTTTTAATAACTTGTGGACTTCAACTCCCAGAATTCCTCTGCCAGCGTGCCTGGCTGAGGAATTCTGGGAGTTGAAGTCCACAAGTCATAAAAGGGCCAGGTGTGAAGACCCCTGGTCTAAACCATTGCAGAGAAGGGGCTGCCCAATCTCTTCTTCAAAAACCTCAACTGATGGAGCACCCACAACGTCTGGAGGCAGGTTGTTCCACTGGTTAATTTTTCTAACTGTCAGGAAATTTCTCCTTAGTTCCAGGTTGCTTCTGCTTCTTGTCCTGTCCTCAGCTGCTTTGGAGAACAGCTTGACTCCCTCTTCTTTGGGGCAGCCCCTGAGATATTGGAAGGCTGCTATCATGTCCCCCCTCGTCCTTCTCTTCATTAAACTAGACATACCCAATTCTTGCAACCGTTCCTTATATGTTTTAGTCTCCTGTCTGCCCAATCATCTTGTCTCCAGAAGACGTGAACCTGGAATTAAGGAGAAACTTCCTGACAGTGAGAATCAACCAGTGGAACAGCTCGCCACCAGAAATTGTGGGTGCTCCATTCTATTCTACTCTATTCTCCATTCTTTCTATTCTATTCTATTCTATTCTATTCTTTTCTATTCTATTTTCTATTCTATTTTCTATTCTATTTTCTATTCTATTCTATTCTATTGTAGAATAGAATAGAATAGAATAGAAAATATGGGATGGAATAGAATGGAATGGAATGGAATAGAATAGAATAGAATAGAATAGAATAGAATAGAATAGAATAGAATAGAATGGAGGAGTAGAGTAGAGTAGAGTAGAGTACAGTACAGTAGAATAACAGAGTTGGAAAGGACCTTGGAGGTCATCTAGTCCAACCCCCTGTTCAGGCAGGAAACCCTATACCATTTCAGACAAATGGTTGAAGAACAGGACCGCTCGAAAAAATGGACTCAAGGCAGGTGTGATGGCCAAGGAGACCTTCTCCTTATCTCCAAGCTGAGGAGCAGTTGGGAAGGAGCAGCCCAAGGTCCTTTCCAACTTTGTCATTCCGTATTTGGAATCCAGATAACTCCCTGGTGCCGTTCGGAGGACCACGAGACCAAGGTGGGGCTATGAGAAAGGATTTAATGCGAGCAGCAGATGCTCAGCAAGGCACAAGCCAGCTCTCTACTTACCAGGACTTTCCATCCGAATCCTTATGTGGAATTTCTCAGAAAATGTGCATTTAAAAAAAAGGGGGGGGGAAGACCCTCTTCATCTGCTTTTATTCCGAGTTCACCCAGAACGAGGTAGTTTTTGAATTAAGCCCTCTCCTGGGTGCTAGGCCAATGAAGAGAGGGATAGGGGTGACATGATAGTGATCTTCTAATATTTCAGGGGTTGCCACAAAGAGGGGTGGTCAACCTGTTCCCCAAAGCACCAGAAGGCAAGACAAAAAACAACGGATGGAAACTAACCAAGGAGAGAAGCAACCTAGAACTAAGGAGAAACTTAGGGTAAGGGCTGGCTGAGGAATTCTGGGAGTTGGAAGTCCACAAGTCTTAAAGTTGCCAAGTTTGAAGACCCCTGGTGTATAATAAGCTTTGTATCTGCGCATGTCTGTCATCGATAACCAAACCGGGGTTTATTTCCGAATTGCCTTCATATTGAATGGCCTTGATTTTTATTTTTTTTAACAAACAACTCCCACAATACAGATAGCCCTCAACGTACGACCCCAATGGAGCCCCCAATTTCTATTGCTAAACGTGAAGGTTGTGAAGTGAGGCGTGCTCCATTTTTACGACCTTTCTTGCCACGCCTTTTGTTCCCTTAGAATGGTCGCTAAACAAATGGTCCTGAGTTCAAGAATCACCTGGAATGCGCAGCCCGGAGCTGCCCAAAGATACGCAAAGTAAACCCGTCTTTGCAAGTTGCTCAGTTTTTCCTTTTTTTTTTTTTTTTGTCTGCGTTTCTCTTTCTGCACCGTTTCAGGCCCAAAGGTTCCGGCCTCCGTCTTCAAGGGGACTTGTGGTATGTCGTTATTTGAACTGCAGTCCTTGGTAAATGAGTTGCTTTGGTGTAAAATGAACAGTTATGGTTTGCGTTTAAATGTAAGGTCAGACCTGTGATGGCATCCCAGACTTAACAAGAGAAAAGACACTCTCAGCTTAAATGCCCTCTGTCTCCACCTAGTGGTGAATTCTGAGGCTGCAATGGAAAAAAACTGGATCCATTCTTTCTTTCTTTGTGCCTTTCTCTCTGTCTTTCTTTTTCTCTGTGCCTTTCTTTCTCTTTCTGTCTTCTTTCTCTGTCTTTCTCTCTGTGTCTTTTGTCTTTCTCTGTGCCTTTCTCTTTTTCTTTCTTTCTCTCTTTGTGCCTTTCTCTGTCTCTCTGTCTTTACCTTTCTTTCTCTCTGCCTGTTTGTTTCTCTTTCTCTGTGCCTTCCTTTCTTTTTCTTTCTGTCTCTCTCTGTGCCTTTCTTTCTTTGTCTTTCTCTGTGTGTGCCTTTCTCTTTCTCTATCTTTCTCCTTGTCTCTCTGTCGTTCTTCCTCTGTCTTTTTCCATCTTTCTTTCTGTCTCTCTCTCACACACACACACAAATGTGTTACAAATGTAACAACATCAGTGATTCATTTAACAACTCTGGTGAGAGATGTTGTAAAACGGGGCAAAACTCATTTAACTGTCTTGCTTAGCAACGGAAATAACAGAATAAGAGTTGGAAGGCACTTTGGAGGTCATCTAGTCCCACCCCTGCTCAGGCAAGAAACCCTATACCATTTCAGACAAATGGCTGTCCAGTCTCTTCTTAAAAACCTCCAGTGATGGAGCACCCACCACTTCTGGTGGCAGGTTGTTCCACTGGTTAATTGTCCTCACTGTCAGGAAATTTCTCCTTAGTTCCAGGTTGCTTCTCTCCTTGATGAGTTTCCATCCATTGCTTCTTGTCCTGTCCTCAGCTGCTTTGGGGAATAGCTTGACTATTCTGCTTTGGGGCAGCCCCTGAGATATTGGAAGACTGCTATCATGTCCCCCCTCGTCCTTCTCTTCATTAAACTAGACATACCCAATTCCAGAAACCATTCCTTATATGTTTCAGCCTTTAGCCCCCTGATCATCTTTGTTGCTCTTCTCTGCCCTTGAGGACTAGCTGCATGCCCTTCCATGCAGGGCAGAATTTAGCAGGATCCTGGTTTGCAAGAAAGCAGGGATCCTGGTCACTGGTCCTACCCCTGCGGCCTTGACTGCACTCCACATTGGGGTACTGCGGGCAGAACGGGGCCTTGAATTTTGGAGTGTCCCAGCGATAAACCCACCATCATTCAGTCAGATAAGGGCTGCCTTTAATAGAGAAAAGAGAAAACCCCGACATAGTTGGACGAGGAAATTTAAAAACAGCTGCAAGGCTTAGCAAGATTAGGCTTTGCCCAGGATGCGGCACCCAATCCGGGCCAAACACAGCCAAAGCAAACCAACAATGGAGCCCGGAAAGGTTTTTTTGCAATCCAGGCATCTCCTTCCTGTTTCGCTTCCCGCAGCTACAAGGGGAAATCGCCATCCGTCGGGATGTTGAGAACCACCTCCATATCCGGGGTGCATCTGGAGGGGGTGTGTGAAAGAGAGAAGCAGACAACATCAGATCCACACTAGGAAAGAAGGTGAGGCGTCAAAAGTAAGCCTCCCCCCCCTCAAAATGGCATCACAGGACCATGCGGGGGCTCGGGCGGGTCTGGGGGGGCAGCCATCGGAACTACGAATCCGGGTCGTAAGTACCGGTCGTCCTCAACGTACAGCCACAACTGAGCCCAAATATTCTGTGGCTGGGCCAGACCGTGGTTAAGTGAATTTTGACCCATTTTACGACTCTTCTTCCCGCAGTAAGTTAGCCATAGGGTCATTAAGCGAATCTGGCTTTCCCTCATTGGCTTTGCTTGTCAGAATAATAATAATAATAATGATAATGATGATGAAGAAGAAGAAGAAGAAGAAGAAGAAGAAGAAGAAGCAGAAGAAGAAGAAGAAGAAGAAGAAGAAGAAGAAGAAGAAGAAGAAGAAGAAGAAGAAGAAGAAGAAGAAGAAGAAGAAGAAGAAGAAGAAGAAGAAGTTGGAAGGGACCTTGGAGGTCATCTAGTCCAACCCCCTGCTCAGGCAGGAAACCCTATACCATTTCAGACAAATGGCTGTCCAGTCTCTTCTTGAAAACTTCCAGTGTTGGAGCATTCACCGCTTCTGGAGGCAGGTGGTTCCACTGGTCACCAAAAGGGGGTCACGTGACCCCAGGACACTGCAAACCGTCATAACTGTGAGCCACTTGCCAGGCATCTGAGTATGGATCACATATTCATGTGGAGATGCTACAACGGTCGTTAAGTTTGAAAAACAGTCGTAAATCCCCTTTTTCAGTGCCGTCGTAACTTTGAGCGGTCGCTAAATCGACTTGGACACTTGGCACTGAGTCGTATTTATGAGGTTGCAGCAGCCCGGGTTCACGCGATCCCTTTTTGCCACTCTTCTGATGAGCAAAGTCAAAGGGGAGGCCAGGTTCCTAGTTTATCAACTGCAGTGATTCCCTTAACCACTCTGGCAAGAACAGTCGTAAAACGGGACAAAATTCACTTACTGAGCAACAGACATTTTGGACTCCATTGTGGTCGTAAGCCAAGGACCACCTGTATACATTAGGGGCCTCTAGCATACATTGTGGGATGCTTATGCTTATGCATTAAATCCCAGGTTGCAACTGTACCCTTTCCATCGGTCGCTAAGCGATCGGTCGTAAGTCCAGGACCACCTGTATATACTTCTCGGCGGCCGTTTCTTACCCGTGTTTCTTCAAAAATAAGACTGGGTCTTATTTTCAGGGTAGGCCTTACCTCACTTCCGGCACCGACAGCCCCACCCAGCCGGTCCACTTCTTCTGGGGCTGAACTTCTGCAGCTGCAGTTGGGCCTTTCCAGAAGGTCTAAGCAGCCGAGTACCGAGAGATGGATTCAATCCATCGCTTGGAGCTCGGCTGCAGAGATCTTGCAGAACCGAGCTACGGACTGAACCCATAGCTCGGTTCTTGGCGGCAGAGGCCTTCCAGAAAGCCCTGTGACTGAGAAATGCAGGCCTGGCTGCAGAAGAGGCCTCAGAAGAAGAAGTGGGCTGGGGAGGAGAGGCCTGGCTGCAAAATAAGCGGGTGCGCAGCGGGTGGGGCAGCTCCACACCCCCATCCCTGCCCCAGCTTGATTTTTAGGTTTGTACTTCGCACCAAAACTAGGGCTTATTTTTAGGCCAGGGCTTATATTAGACCCACTCACCCCCCAAAATCAAGCTAAGGCTTATTGTTGGTGTAGGCCAGGGATAGGAAACCTGGGCTCTTTTATGACTGGTGGACTTCAACTCCCAGAGTTCCTGAGCCAACAGTGCTGAGGGGAAAGGGAGAGGTTGCCAAGCTGAGCCATGCTGGCTCAGGAATTCTGGGAGTTGAAGTCCACCAGTCATAAAAGGGGCAAGTTTGAAGACCCCTGGTTTAAATATTTAAATATTTTTTCCTCATGGTCCCATGACAAAAATTCAGGCATTTGGGCAGGAGTAAGCAACCTTGGCTCTTTTATGACTCATGGACTTCAACTCCCAGAATTCCTGAGCCAGCCACGCTGAGGGGAAAGGGAGAGGTTTCCAAGCTGAGCCATACTGGCTCAGGAATTCTGGGAGTTGAAGTCCACCAGTCCTAAAAGGGCCAAGGTTGCCTACCCCCGGTGTAGGCCTTACTTTCGGGGAAACACGGCAGTTGTATGCAACCCGTGTGGCTGCCCGACAAGGGACGTGAAGACGAAAAGGGAGGCCGTACTTGGGCCGGCGCAGAAGGACGTCAGGAAAAATGGTGCTGTAGGGGTCCCCAGCTGAGTGATGCAGGACGATGATGCTCTTGTGCAGCTCCTTCACTTCTTTCACCAGGTCGTCAATCACCTGAAATAATAATGATGATGATGATGATGATGATGATGATGATAATAATAATAATAATAAAAAAGTTGGAAGGGATCTTGGAGGTCATCTAGTCCAACCCCCTGCTCAGGCAGGAAACCCTGTACCATTTCAGACAAAGGGCTGTCCAGTCTCTTCTTAAAAACACAAAAAAGGGAATCAAGGCCAGCTGTTCCCAGCTCTGAACATCTCCTGTGTCCCACTGCTTCCAGTTCGACTTCCCGGCCCCCCAATGAGTTTTTAAAACATGGTTGGCATCCAGGTCCCCTGTTACAGATAGTCCTCGACTTACAGCAGTTCGTTTAGCGACGGTTCGAAGTTACAATGGCACTGAGAAAAGTGAGTGAGGACCGTCTTTCACCCTTACGGCCGTTGCAGCATCTCCCACGGTCACGTGGTCAAAATTCAGAGGCTTAGCAAATGGTTCGTATTTATGACGGTTGCAGCGTCCCTGGGGGTGGGAGATCACATGATCCCCTTTTGTGACCTTCTGATGAACAAAGTTAATCGGGAAAGCTAGATTCACTTCACAATGGTGGCAAGGAAGGTCCTCAAATGGGGCAAAACTCAATAAATGTCTCAGTTAGCAACAGAAAGTTTGGGCTGAATTATGGTCATAAGTCGAGGACTGCCTGTACAGTGTTTCTCAATCTTGGCAGCTTTTTATATGGGTGGACATCAACTCCCAGAATTCCCCAGCCAGCTAAACCGGCATCCGCTTCCCATTGGTGGCCAAACTGGCCCATAACGAACCCTTGATTCGCTTAACGACAGTGAAGTTCGGCTAATGACCACTGCTAAAAAATTCATCAAATCGATTTGGTCACCCAGGCCACTAAGTGAATTGATGGTTCGTTATGGCCAGTTTGGCCGCCATTTTTTTAGCTTTTGCCATTTTACAACCGTCGTGACTGATGGCCAGTGGCAGGTGCCATTACACTTTAAGTCAAGGACCAGCTGTAGAATTATTTAAATAGCTTTTCTGTTTGATTCTTCTCATTTTATTGGCTGAATGGAGTACTCTTTTTTTTACTTTTTAATCACATGGTTAGCCTATATCAGTGACATGGGCAGTATAGTAATTTAATAGACAGACAGAGAAATATTAGATAAAGACAGATAGATATTAGATAGACAGATGGACAGACAGACAGGCAAACAAGATAGATACAGATGATAGATAGATAGATAGATAGATAGATAGATAGATAGATAGATAGATAGATAGATAGATAGATAGATAGATACAGTAGATAGACAGACAGACAGATATAATTAGATAGCTAGATAGACAGATATTAGAGACACAGATATTAGATAGAGATACAGATAGATAGATAGATAGATTAGATAGATAGATAGATAGATAGATAGATAGATACAGTAGATAGACAGACAGATATAATTAGATAGCTAGACAGACCGATATTAGAGACACAGATATTAGATAGAGATAGACAGATAGACAGATAGATAGATAGATAGATAGATAGATAGATAGATAGATAGATACAGTAGATAGACAGACAGATATAATTAGATAGATAGACAGACAGATATTAGAGACACAAATATTAGATAGAGATAGATAGATAGATAGATAGATAGATAGATAGATAGATAGAGATAGATAATTAGATAGACAAACAGATATTAGAGACACAGATATTAGATAGAGATAGATAGATAGAAGCAGTAGGTGTGAACTTAAATGGACTCCAGAAGATGGTAGAGGAAAGGAAGACCTGGAGGAACATTGTCCATGGGGTCGCGATGGGTCGGACATGACTTCGCAATTAACAACAACAGATAGATAGATAGATAGATAGATAGATAGATAGATAGATAGACACAGATATTAGACAGACAGACAGAGATAGATAATTAGATAGACAAATATTAAGAGACACAGATATTAGAGATAGAGATAGAGAGAGATAGATAGATAGAAGAGACAGACAGACAGACAGAAAGACAGACAGATGATGTTAATAATTTTTCTTTAAGTACAGGAAGTCCTCAGCTTACGACCACAATTGAGTCCAAACTTTCTGTTGCTAAGTGAAACATTTGTTTCTCATTTGTGAACTTTGCCCCATTTTACTTCCTTTCTTCCCGCAGTTGTTAAGTGAATCACTGCAGCCACACGGTTGTTAAGTGAATCTGGCTTCCCCCAATGACTTTGCTTCCCAGAAGTTCACAAAAAGGGGATCGTGTGAGCCCGGGGGGACACTGTGCAACCATCATCAGTGTGAGTCAGTTGCCAAGTGTTTGATTTTTGACCACATGACCACAGAGATGCTGCAACGGTTGTAGGTGTGAAAAAGGGTCTTCAGTCACTTTTTTTGGGAGGGTGCCATTGTAACTTTGAACTAAAGGAGCAGTTGTAAATTGAGGACTGCCTATATAGCAGAAACCTCAACTCAGGATTTCCCTTTGTCATCTATACATAACAGTTACTAGCGACCACGAAGGAACAGGTCGCCACCAGGTGATCAAGAGAAGAACTTCCTAACCAATCCTGAACATCGGCTGAGCTTTGCCAAGTTAACTGACTGCGATTCCCAGATTTCCTTGCCTCCTTTTGCGCTTTTATCTGCCTTCTCAGTTCCACGTTGTTCCGGTGCATCTGCTCCAGGCCGTCCTGATACTGCAGCAGCGTCTTCTAGAACGACAAAAAAAAGAAAGACGACACAATTTAAGAAAGGAATGAAACAGCAGTTCATGATTTCTGGGTGGCCACATGAGGTGGCAAGATCCCTTAAATCAGTGGTTCTCAACCTTTTTAATGCCGCGACCCCCCAACCGGTCGTAAGTCAAGGACTACTCAACCGGTCGTAAGTCGAGGACTACTCAACTGGTGCAGCACCGTTTGCAGAATGGGATTTTTGGTGGGCTCAGCAGGGCAGAGACAGCCTAGACAATTCCTATTGGCTTTGGAAAGCCAATAGAATTAGACTCTATTCAAGAGAGTCTATTCTATTGGCTTTCAAAAGCCAATAGAATAAAAGGGAGTAGCACAGCTAAGGAAAACGGGAAAAAAATGGCGGACTGCGTTGTTTGGCGACCCCCGTGAAATGGTCGTTCGACTCCAAATGGGGTCCCGACCCACAGGTTGAGAACCACTGCCTTAAATAGAGGTGGTCCTCGACTTTTAACTGTTCATTTAGCCGTTTGGTTACAGCAGCACTGAAAAAAAAAAGAGATTTAGGACCAGTCCTCCCACTTACGACCGTCGTAGCGTTTCCCCCATGGTCACATGATCCAAACCCAGATGCTTGGCAACTGGCATGGACTTATGACGGTAGCACGGTGACCAGGTTTTGTGATCTTTTTCAGCCCATGCGGGACAAGCCAATAGCTATTCTATTCTATTCTATTCTATTCTATTCTATTCTATTCTATTCTATTCCATTCCATTCCATTCCATTCCATTCCATTCTATTTAATGAAGAGAAGGACTAGGAGTGACATGATAGCAGGATTCCAGTATCTCAGGAGCTGCCCCAAAGAAGAGGGAGTCAAGCTGTTCTCCAAAGCCCCTGAAGGCAGGACAAGACACAATGGATGGAAACTAATCAAGGAGAGAAGCAACCTGGAACTAAGGAGAAATTTCTTGGCAGTTGGAACAATTAACCAGTGGAACTACCTGCCTCCAGAAGGTGTGAATTCTCCAGCACTGGAAGTTTTCAAGAAGAGACTAGATAGCCACTTGTCTGAAATGATATAGGTCTCCCGTTTGAGCAGGGGGTTGGACTAGATCAGGGCTTTTCAACCAGTAGTACGGGTACCACCTGTGGTACATTGGCACCTGGCGGGTGGTATGCAACCATTCTAGAAAAGTGAGCCCTGAAGAAGCACCAATCAGCTGGAAAGCAGCACTGATCCTGGCGCTTCCGCTGAGCCCAGGAGAAGCCCCGATCAGCTGGAATGTTACAGCCTCTCCAAGGTCTTGTGATTTACATTCAGAGGCTTGGCAACTGATTCCTATGTATGACGGTCACAGTGTCCCAGGGTCATGGGAAGTGACCAAAACCTGCTGCAACCACCCAGCAGATGGGGGGAATAAAAACCAAACACCCCCCACCCCACCCTCGCTGCCAATCCCCAACAGCAATGCTCACAACAATGAAAACCTCGGACAGGAGGAAGAGCACCGCCGGGCAGGCAGGCAGGGGTCTTGCTTGGCTGTGGCTTAGGGGGCACTTTTTTCAGTGGCAGTTGAACAGTCACTAAGTGAACTATTGTAAATCGAGGACTACCTGTACTTTATCACTTCCCCCCCCTTTTTTTTTTTTGGTCATCAGGTTTTCGACCCCTTGCTAGGCGACTGGTGGTCCTCGGATATTGCCGTATCCTAAAAGTGGTACAATGGGTGAAAAGGTTGAAAAGCCCTGGACTAGATGACCTCTAAGCTCCCTTCCAACTCTCTTCTGATTGATTGATTGATTGAAATGGCATAAGCTCTCCTGCCTGAGCTTGGGGTTGGACTAGATGACCTCCAAGCTCCCTTCCAGCTGTATTCTGATTGATTGATTGGAAAAAAAAAAAACCCTCAAGAAAGTCCAGTTCCTCTTTTGGGGATTCCACTCACGTCGGCCACGGACTGCAGAATGCGCTCCTGCTCGTCCCGGGCTTTTCCCGCTAAGGAGTCCAGGAACCGCTTGGCCAGATCTTCGGTGTCTTCCAATTCGTACTGCAGGGGGGCAGAAAGAGAAGGGGGGGGTCTTTAAAGAAGGGTCCGAGGACTGCAGGTCCCCCCCCACCTCAGCCCACCCTTGAGAGGGAGCGCCACCCCCCCCCGTCCACCTGTTGCTCCTCATTCAGGTTCCGGATGTTGCGCAGGAGGGAGGAGATCTGGACGGCCTTCAGCGGGTACTCCTTGTCCATGTACGTCCGCAGGAGGTTGACCTCCTCCTGCAGGGTGTGGACCTTGGTGCTGACCCGTTTCAGCTCCAGGTCCATCTCTGGAGAGGAGAGAAAGAGAAGCTGTTTTCTGCAAACACCCCGGCACCCCTGGAGGTTCTGATGGCAGTTATCAGAAGGAAATATACATATATAAAACCCTACGCATACATGTAAGCACATGTACATATATGTATAGTATGTAAACATATACTATATACACACACATATACACATATACATATATATGCATATATATACCTATACACATACATATCTATATACACACATACATATATATACATATCTGTATACACACACACATACACACACAGACACACACACACACATATATATACCTATCTATACACACACACATACACACACATACATATATCCACACATATGCATACATGTAGATACACACGTGCATAGATAGATAGATAGATATAGATATGAGAGAGAGAATATAGATAGATAGATAGATAGATAGATGATAGATATATAAGATAGATAGATAGATAGATAGATAGATAGATAGATAGATAGACAGACAGACAGACAGATACAAGATATAGATAGATTGATAGATAGATGATAGATAGATATATAAGATAAATAGATAGATAGACAGACAGATACATGATAGATAGATAGACAGACAGATACATGACAGATTGATAGATTGATAGATAGATAGATAGATATATAAGATAAATAGATAGATAGACAGATACATGATAGATAGATAGACAGACAGACAGACAGACAGATACATGACAGATAGATAGATTGATAGATAGATGATAGATAGATATATAAGATAAGTAGATAGATAGACAGACAGATACATGATAGATAGATAGACAGACAGACAGACAGACAGATAATTGCAAGGACCAGTCGTAATTCCTTTCTTTTTTAATGCAGCTGTGACTTTGAACAGTCGCTAAATGAGGACAATTTTAAGTCGAGGACTACCTATACACCTTGGCCCCCTTTTTTAAGATGCTTGATAAACAACATTGCCATAATGCACTAATTTTAGCTCCTCTACCCACCCCTTCCCCATCTCCCACTCCCCCCACCTGGTGAGGAGGGCAGGCGGGCCCTGCTTACTCGTCATGTTCTTCTCCACGTTCTTCTCCACAGCCTTGAGCTCAGCTTTGGCTACGCCAACTTGGTTCTGATTGGAGTCCTGGAGAGTGGCGATGATCCGCTGTGGGATGGAAGCAACGGGGTGCAATTAACCAAGGGGAAGAGAAGTTGCCTCCAGAAGCTGCGGGCGCTGCATCCCTGGAGGTTTTCAAGAGACTGGACAGCCACCTGTCTGGAATGGTGGAGGCCAGGGGTCAGCAACCTTGGCCCTTTTATGACTCGTGGACTTCAACTCCCAGAATTCCTGAGCCAGCATGGGGGAACTATGGCCCCCTCATGACTCATAGACTTCAACTCCCAGAATTCCTCAGCCAGCATGGGGGAACTATGGCCTCCTCATGACTCGTGGACCTCAACTCCCAGAATTCCTGAGCCAGCATGGGGGAACTATGGCCCCCTCATGACTCATAGACTTCAACTCCCAGAATTCCTCAGCCAGCATGGGGGAACTATGGCCCCTCATGACTCGTGGACCTCAACTCCCAGAATTCCTCAGCCAGCATGGGGGAACTATGGCCCCTTCATGACTCATAGACTTCAACTCCCAGAATTCCTCAGCCAGCATGGGGGAACTATGGCCCCTCATGACTCGGGACCTGAATTCCTCAGCCTTCATGGGAATTCCTCAGCCAGCATGGGGGAACTATGGCCCCTCATGACATGACTCTTCAACTCCCAACTCCCAGAATTCCTCAGCCAGCATGGGGGAACTATGGCCCCTCATGACATGGGTGGAACTCAACTCCCAGAATTCCTCAGCCAGCATGGGGGAACTATGGCCCCTCATGACTGGTGGACTTCAACTCCCAGAATTCCTCAGCCAGCATGGGGGAACTATGGCCCCTCATGACTGGTGGACTTCAACTCCCAGAATTCCTCAGCCAGCATGGGGGAACTATGGCCCCTTCATGACTGGTGGACTTCAACTCCCAGAATGCCTCAGCCAGCATGGCCCCTCATGACTGGTGGACTTCAACTCCCAGAATTCCTCAGCCAGCATGGGGGAACTATGGCCCCCTCATGACTCGTGGACTTCAACCCCCAGAATTCCTGAGCCAGCATGGGGGAACTATGGCCCCCTCATGACTTGTGGACTTCAACTCCCAGAATTCCTGAGCCAGCATGGGGGAATTTCTGCCCCCTCATGACTCATGGACTTCAACTCCCAGAATTCCTGAGCCAGCATGGGGGAACTATGGCCCCCCTCATGACTGGTGGACTCCAACTCCCAGAATTCCTGAGCCAGCATGGGGGAACTATGGCCCCCTCATGACTGGTGGACTCCAACTCCCAGAATTCCTGAGCCAGCCTGGCTCAGCTTGGAAACCTCTCCCTTTCCCCTCAGCGTGGCTGGCTTGGGAATTCTGGGAGTTGAAGTCCACCAGTCATAAAAGAGCCAAGGTTGCCTAACACTGGTGTAGGCCATATTTCAGACAAGTGACTGTCCAGTCTCTTCTTAAAAACCTCCAGGGATGGAGCACCCACACCTCATGGAGACAGGTAATTCCACAGATTAGTGAATACAATAGAGCTGGAAGGGACCTTGGAGGTCTTCTAGTCCAGCCCCCTGCTCAAGCAGGAGAACCTATACTAGTGATGGCGAACCTTTTAGAGACCAAGTGCCCCAAAACTGGACTCCACCCACCCCTACTCCACCCCCTGCCCCGTCCTGCCTCGCCCCCCCACCCCCCCGCCTGCCCACAGGACTACTCACTGCCTCCAGGGCCCGCCGCAGATCACCCACACAGTCTGCCCGTGCCCTGCAGCATCAACTGCATGATGTTGTGTGAGGACAGAGTCTTGTCTACGCTGCCTGGCTGCCATGTCCTTGGCTGCGCTGCTCTGGGTGGGCCATGCTCAGGGGTGACTCTCCTTCGGGGGGGCTGTTGGATAGGGGGTGGTGGGGGGAGGCAAGGCTGGGGCAACGGCACGTGTGCCCACAGAGAGGGCTCCGAGTGCCGCCTCTGGCACCCGTGCCATAAGTTCGCCACCACTGACCTATATCATCTCAGACAGGTGACTGTCTTAAAAATCTGCAGTGATGGAGCGCCCATTTCTGGTGGCAAGCTGTTCCACTGGTTACTTGTCCTCCCTGTTAGGAAGTTTCTCCTTCATTCCAGGTTGCTTCTCTCCTTGATCAGTTTCCATCCATTGTTTCTCATCCTTCCCTCTGGTGCTTTGGAGAATAATGTGACCCCCTCTTCATTGGGGCAGGTCCTCAGATACTGGAATACTGCTATCATGTCTCCCCTATTTTTTCTTTTCTGGCTCAGCAATTCTGGGAGTTGAAGTCCATGAGTCATGAAAGAGCCAAGGTTGCCTACCCCTGGCACTAGCCAAAGCCAAGTCCTGCAGCCGTGCTTCATATGTTTTGGTCTCCAGGCCTTGGATCATCCTAGTTGCTTAGTTGCTTAGGACTGGGGTCCCCAATCCCCGGTCCGTGGACCAGTAGCAGTCCGTGACATGCCAGCAACCGGTCCACACAAACAAGCAAAGCCCCATCCGCGACATGCAGGCAGCACACAAAACCACACACACCTCCAGTGCGCAGAAAAACATCTCTCCAGGTAACCGGTCCCTGGTGCCCAAAAGGTTTGTGACCTCTGACGTAGGACACCCTGCACTTCAGGGGTCTTCAAACTTGGCTCTTTGATGACTTGTGGACTTCAACTCCCAGAATTCCTCAGCCAGGCACGTGTGCCTGGCTGAGGAATTCTGGGAGTTGAAGTCCACAAGTCATCAAAGGGCCAAGTTTGAAGACCCCTGGTTTAGCCATATGCAGCGTTTCTCAGCCTTGTCCACTTCAAGAGGGGTGGACGTCAACTCCCAGAATTCCCCAGCCAGCAAAGCAAAAGTGGCTGAGGAATTCTGGGAGCTGAAGTCCACAAGTCATCAAAGGGCCACGTTGGAAGACTCCTTCCATACCTTGTCAGACAAATGGCTGCCTTTTCTGAACAAACAGACCAACCGACCGTTCAGGTGGGCGCCAAGCCCACCTGCTATGTGGCAGGTTGCCGTCTCCTTTGCTCTTTGTGGTGAAGGGCCCGGCTGCAGGTGGGCTCTCCGTGCCCCAAAGCCCGGCGCTGCTGGTCCGACCTGCCATCTCCCCCCCCCCCCCCGCGGCCTTAGGTACCCCAAACATGTCGTATTGCTGCAGGAGGGTTCTGGCTTGGCTGGCCGAATCGGCTTCCGTCTCCTGGATCTTCTCCATCAGCTCCTTATTCTTCTCCATCAGCGTGGAGGAATGGTGCCGCAGTTCTTCCAGGCTGGTCATCTTGCTCTTAGAAAGCCGCTAAGGGGGGTGGGGGGAGAGTTGCAACAGGGGTTCTCGGTCTTTGCCACTTTAAAAACGTATGGATTTCAACTCCCAGAATTCTGGGAATGGCAATCCAGCCCCCTTAAAGTTGTCCACGTTAAGGACGACTGGATGACCAAAGGGCTCCACTCCATCCTGATTGGCAATCAGAGGGAAGGAGACTCCAGTCCTAGAATGGTGCAATCCCACCTTCCTTCCTTCTTTCCTCCTCCCTCCCTCCCTCCCTCCTTCCTTCCTTCCTTCCAGATCAAGCTTCCTACCTAGCTTCTTCCTTCCTTCCTTCCTTCCTTCCTTTTTTCCTTCCTTCTTTCCTTTCAAATCAACCTTCCTAACTAGCTTCCTCCCTCCCTCCCTCCCTTCCTTCCTTCTCCCCTCCTCCCTCCCTCCCCCTTCCTTCCTTCCTTCCTTCCTTCCTTCCTTCCTTCCTTCCTTCCTTCCTACCTAGTTTCCTCCTTCCTTCCTTCCTTCCTTCCTTCCTTCCTTCCTTCCTTCTCCCCTCCTCCCTCCCTCCCCCTTCCTTCCTTCCTTCCTTCCTTCCTTCCTTCCTTCCTTCCTACCTAGTTTCCTCCTTCCTTCCTTCCTTCCTTCCTTCCTTCCTTCCTTCCTTTTCTTCCTTCTCCCTTCCTCCCTCCCTCCCTCCTTCCTTCTTTCCTTCCTTCCTTTGCTTCCAGATCAACATTCCTACCTAACTTCTTCCTTCCTTCCTTCCTTCCTTCCTTCCTTCCTTCCTTCCTTCCTTCCTTCCTTCCTTTCTCCCTCCCTCCCTCCCTCCCTCCCTCCCTCCTTCCCCTTTCTTTCCTTCCTTCCTCCTTCCCTCTCCCCCTCCTTCCTTCCTCAAGATCAACCTTCCTACCTAGCTTCCTCCTTCCTTCCTTTTCTTCCTTCTCCCCTCCTCCCTCCCTCCCTCCCTCCTTCCTTCTTCCTTCCTTCCTTCCTTCCTTCCTTCCTTCCTTCCTTCCTTCCTTCCTTCCTTCCTTCCTTCCTTCCTTTCCTTCCAGATCAACATTCCTACCTCCTTCCTTTCTTCCTCCTTCCCTCCCTTCTCCCCTTCTTTCCTTCCTTCCTCCCTCCCTCCCTCCCTCCCTCCCTCCTTCCTTCCTCAAGATCAACCTTTCTTTTTTCCTCCCTCTCCTACCTTTCTAAACCCGCCCATCTCAGCCAAGTGGTTCTGAGTGGCTTACAATTCTAAAACCCCGGTTTCTCCAGGTGTTAACCCTTTGCACCTTCCTTTCAGAACATAAGGGGGTCCAATCCCCAAATCTGAGGTTCTGCTCTGAAACCCCAGGGGAACACCATGTGAATCTGGATTCTCCCCCCCCCCCAGCAGCCATTAGTGGGGCCCATGTGAGACACCCTCAGCCCTGTTTCCAGGAGCTCTTCGCTTCCGGTACCTGCAGGATTTTGATGTTGGCCTTGGCCATCTCCTCGGTCAGGGCTTGGTGCCAACCCACCTTGTGCCTCATGGAGGGGGTGGCTCTCAAGGCCAGGGCCCAGGCCTTGCGGTCCTCTAGGAACAGAAGAGAAAGGGGGGGGACACACCTGAGGCTGCTGCTCTGGTTAGACTGCCTACAGCAGGTCAGAGGAGGCAGCCAGAATAGATTCTGCACCAAACATTGGAGAGCAAAAGTTGTGTCTAGCAGGGAAGGCACCAGGCTAGAATCCAGGAGGTTGGGAGTTCTAGTCCTGCCTTAGGTATAAAGGCCAGCTGGGTGATTTTGGCCAATCACCAGGAGGCTATGAGATAATTTCTATCTGTCTATCTTTTTCCTTCCTGCCTGCCTGCCTTCCTACCTTCCTTCCTCTTCCCTTTCTTTCTTTCTTTCTTTCTTTCTTTCTTTCTTTCTTTCTTTCTTTCTTTCTTTCTTTTTTCTTTCTTTCTTTCTTTCTCTTTCTTTTCTTTCTTTTTGTCTTTTTCTTTCTTTCTTTTTGTCTTTCTTTCCCTTCCTTCCTTCTTTCCTTTTTTCCCTCCCTCCCTCCCTGCCTTCCCTTTCTTTCTTTCTTTCTTTCTCTTTCTTTTTGTCTTTTCCTTCCTTCCTTCCTTCTTTCCCTCCCTCTCTTTCTTTCTTTCTTTTTCTTTCTTTCTTTCTTTTCCTTCTTTCCTTCCTTCCTTCCAGTGTTGATACCACTTTACAATGCCTTTGTAAGGCCACACTTGGAATACGGCATCCAGTTTTGGTCACCACGATGTAAAAAAGATGTTGAGACTATAGAAAGAGTACAGAGAAGAGCAACAAAGATGATTAGGGACTGGAGGCTATAGCATATAAGCAACAGCTGCTGGAATTGGGTATATCTATTTAATGAAGAGAAGGACGAGGGGGGACAGGATAGCAGCCTTCCACTATCTCAGGGGCTGCCCCAAAGAAGAGGGAGTCAAGCTGTTCTGAAGGCAGGACAAGAAGCAACGGGTGGAAACTAAGCAAGGAGAGAACCAACCTAGAACTAAGGAGAAACTTCCTGACAGTGAGAATAATTAACTAGTGGAACAACCTGCCCCAAGAAGCAGTGAATGCTCCAACAGTGGAAGCTTTTAAGAAGAGACTGGACAGCCATTTTTCTGACATGGTATAGGTTTCCTGCCTGAGCAAGGGGGTCGGACTAGAAGACCTCTAAGGTCCCTTCCAACTCTGTCATTCCATATTCTATATTCCCTTTTCTTCTTTCCCTTTCTCTCTCTCTCTCCCTCTCTCCTGCATTTTCCTAGGCAGAACATCAGCAGTGCCAGGCCCTTGCCTTCTTCCTGAACTGAGAGAAAAGCAACTGGTCCAAAATCACCCAGCTTGCTTCGGGAGTTTAAGGCAGGATTCGCACTCAGGTTCCTCTGCTCCACTAAACCAGGGGTAGGCAACCTCGGCTCTTTTATGACTGGTGGACTTCAACTCCCAGAATTCCTCAGCCAGCATGGCTCAGCTTGGAAACCTCTCCCTTTCCCCTCAGCACGGTTGGCTCAGGAATTCTGGGAGTTGAAGTCCACCAGTCATAAAAGAGCCAAGGTTGCCGACCCCTGCCCAAATGCCTGAATTTTGATCACGTGACCGTGACGGAAAAATATTTAAATATTTAAACCAGGGGCCTTCAAACTTGGCCCTTTTAGGACTCGTGGGCTCCAACTCCCAGAATTCCTGAGCCAGCATGGGGGACCTATGGCCCCCTCATGACTCGTGGACCTCAACTCCCAGAATTCCTGAGCCAGCATGGGGGAACTATGGCCCCCTCATGACTCGTGGACTTCAACTCCCAGAATTCCTGAGCCAGCATGGGGGAACTATGGCCCCCTCATGACTCGTGTCAACTCCCAGAATTCCTGAGCCAGCATTGGCCCCTCATGACTGGACTTCAGAATTCCTGAGCCAGCATGGGGGAACTATGGCCCCCTCATGACTCGTGGACTTCAACTCCCAGAATTCCTGAGCCAGCATGGGGGAACTATGGCCCCCTCATGACTGGTGGACTTCAACTCCCAGAATTCCTGAGCCAGCATGGCTCAACTTGGAAACCTCCCTTTCCCCTCAGCATGGCTGGCTGAGGAATTCTGGGAGTTGAAGTCCACCAGGCATAAAAGAGCCCAGGTGGCCTACCGCTGCACTAAACCAAACTAGCCCTCCTTCCCCTATTCAGAAAAAGCCTCTTGTTTTTATTTACAGGAAGAAACCAGTCCTTCCCTTTCTTCCTTGTGTCGGGGAGAACCGAAAGTTTGAAGATGCTTTCTACCCAGCACCTTCTATCCTTCATAAACCCGGACTTTCTGAGTATCTCTGAGTGGCCTTCTTTTCACTAAGCCACACCAACTCTACCAAAAAAGAAACATTGGAAATGTGGGGTTTTTTTTCCTCCTCCCTCCCCCACCTTGCAGGCCAGACTACGTCAGCCAAACTTGTTTTTTTCCCACCTGATCTTTTGGGTTGTATCTTCTGCAGGAATTTCTTTCCCTCCTTCTTCATCCCGGGAGGCGGCGCGGGGGGCAGGAATAATCTTAATTTGGGTCTTCTTGGCATCGCTTCTCTTTCCCATTGGCTGTAATCCTAAAGGGCGCAGGAGAAAGAAGGAAGTGGGCAGAACGGCACATGAGGAGGATAAATGATTTTGAGATCTATTTTATAGATCTCTCTCTTCTCCATACCTTCCCCCCACCCCTTACAATGTGTGTTGTTGTATACACAAATGCCCCCAAGGGCCCAATTATGCCATGTCTGTACGAACAAGAATATTTGTAGTTCCAGGTTGAATTGAGGGTTCCTTGGTGCTCTATGAGCTTGGCTGTTTTCTAGCAGCAGACGTTTCATTTCCCAAACTAGTAAAACTGATGATGTTACCTAGTTGGGTCATGAAATGTCTGCAAGAAAAAAAGCCAGCTCAGAGAGCACCAAGGATCCCACAGTCCTCCTCCTCCTCCTCCTCCTCCCCCTTCTAGCACTGATGACATTACCTAGTTGGGTTATGAAATGTCTGCAAGAAAAGAACCAGCTCAGAGAGCACCAAGGACCCCACGGTCATTATTCCTCCTCCTCCTCCCTCCCTCCCTCCCTTCTAGCACTGATGACGTTACCTAGTTGGGTCATGAAATGTCTGCAAGAAAAGAACCCAGAGAGCACCAAGGACCCCACAGTCATTCTTCCTCCTCCTCCCCCTCCCCCTTCTAGCACTGATGATGTTACCTAGTTGGGTCATGAAATGTCTGCAAGAAAAAAAGCCAGCTCAGAGAGCACCAAGGATCCCACAGTCCTCCTCCTCCTCCCCCTTCTAGCACTGATGACGTTACCTAGTTGGGTCGTGAAATGTCTGCAAAAAAAGAACCAGCTCAGAGAGGATCCCACAGTCATTCCTCCTCCTCCTCCTCCCCCTCCCCCCCCTTTTAGCACTGATGACGTTACCTAGTTGGGTCATGAAATGTCTGCAAGAAAAGAACCAGCTCAGAGAGCACCAAGGACCCCACAGTCATTATTCCTCCTCCTCCTCCCCCCTTCTAGCACTGATGACGTTACCTGGTTGGGTCATGAAATGTCTGCAAGAAAAGAAGCCAACTCAGAGAGCACCAAGGACCCCAGCCATATCTATACTCCTATTATATCTTTGAGAAATAATTGCTGAAAACAACCTTGTCATCCATGGAAATACTATTCCGTTTGACATGGAAAGCCAATTCCCTCCGACAATCTCCTGTTTCAACATACATATTTCTTTTTAGGTAAAGATAATCATATGAATTTGTGCACAGCTGTCCCATTTTGTTACCTAGTCAGTCAAGAATACATGCTTTGGATCTTTTTTTTTTTTAACCATACTGCTTTCTTTGGCAAAATAGTCTTTCCCCCTGCCTGCGGAACTCACCGTTTGGTTTAAGGAACCAATAAAACTCCTGGGAAACAAATTGGGATTCCTAGCTGACATTTTTAAAGCCGGGGAAAAGCCGGGGAAGAGAGAAGGCCAGCACCTGGAGGGACGAAGAATTATATGTATATAAAAGAAGAAGAAATATAGGTCAATATTGGAAGAAAGATTCATTGCCTACTATAGAAGAATGGACACTTAAGGTTTCTAATTTAGCAGAAATGGCAAAAATTTCTGCTTATTTAAAGGATCATACACAGAAAGATATATTATTGTATGGAGAAGATGGATAGATTATATTCAGATTAAATATGGAACTAAAAAGTTCCATTTATTTTATGATTAAATTTTAAATAATAATTATTATTAATAGCATTTTACAATGGAAATTATTTAGTTTATTTATTGTTATTATGGTACTTTATAATAATTGTTTTAAAATGGATTTGTTTATAATATTATGATGTTAAATTTTAAAGGGAGTTAAGGGTTAAGTATGAATTTGGTTACTGTATAATTTGTTAAAGTTAATTAGATTTTGTTTAATACAGTGGTTCTCAACCTTTTTAATGCCACGACCCCCCAACCGGTCATAAGTTGAGGACTACTCAACCGGTCGTAAGTCGAAGACTACCCAACTGGTGCAGCACTGTTTGCAGAATGGGACTTTTGGCGGGCTCAGCAGGGCAGAGACAGCCTGGACAATTCCTATTGGCTTTTGAAAGCCAATAGAATTAGACTCTATTCAAGAGAGTCGATTCTATTGGTTTTCAAAAGCCAATAGAAGAAAAGGGAGGAGCACAGCTAAGGAAAAGGGGAAAAAAATGGCGGACTGCGTTGTTTGGCGACCCCCGTGAAATGGTCGTTCGACCCCAAATGGGGTCCCGACCCACAGGTTGAGAACCACTGGTTTAATATGTTTGTAATAACCCTGTACTCGGCTCTGGGAAGTAGGGGGAGGGTAGGGGGGTGGGGGTGGGTGGGTTTGGGGGTTAAAAATTTTTGTTAATTGTTAATAAAACTTTTTCAATAAAAAAAGAAGAAATAGACAGAGGGAGAGACAGGAAGATCCGTTACGGTCTTGCAAAATGTGGCGTTCTTTTCTTTGCAAAACGAAACATTTAAATAAAAGCAGAGGAAAAAATAGCTTTTACTGGAGGAGCAAAAGGCTTCCAGGAAAAGGCACCCAGTAAGTGATTTGAAATAATGTTTGGGGGTACACGGAATGGGTGAGATCGCCTACCGACCTCCAGCCATTGTTTTATTATCTTAATACTGTTTGTGATGGAATATTTATATGCTGCCCCACCTTTCCAGCTTCAAGAACGTTTCCAATAATACAGCAAGTAAGTGTGTTTTTAACTTTTGTAGGCTGCTCACAGACACATACAAGAGATGGGCGGAAATACACACAGACACACACAAACACACACACAAAGTATATTCAAATAAAGTGAATATACATATATACAGTCACTTATTTATTTGAACATATATGTATCTCAAATAAATAAGTGAACTAACCCTCTATACATACTGCTCTCTTTTAATTCATATTGCTGTAATTTTTTATTATTTCATTGTTTTACTGTTATTATATTGATATCTTTTTATAATTTTAGGTTCTACTGTTGTAAGTCATCCTGAGTAGCCCCATAGTGAGACGAGCAGCAAATACATTTAATAATAAATAAAATATTATTTTACTTAGTGTACTTCTGAAGCGATAAAAGACCCCCAAAAGGCGGTTGCAATCCCCAAGGAAGGGGCACCCCACAGTCTCATCTCTTCCTTCCCCCCAATAGTCCCCCCAAGCAATTTGAAAAATAGGGTTTGTTTTGTTTTGTTTTGTTTTTGGGTGGTGGATAAGCTGCCCAAAGTCATGTCTAATTAAAATAAATTATATTAAATTTAAATTAAAAAAAACACAAATCCTTGGAAGGGAGGAAGCCAAAGCCCCCCTCCCCTCCCATTTGGGCTCCAGTCCCAAGCCAAAGACAGGAGCACCAACGTGAGCCAGGATTTTATTCCAGGTATATTGATTTTATTAAATTAGGAGACATGTTAATATGCATAGCTAACCCATGTATGATATGCCATATGCATAAAATAATATAAAATAAAATATAAAAAATAAAATAATAAATATAAAATAATAAAATAAAATAAAACAAAATAAAATATAAAATAAAATAATAAAATAAAATAAAATAATAAAATAAAATAAAACAAAATAAAATATAAAATAAAATAAAATAATAAAATAAAATAAAACAAAATAAAATATAAAATAAAATAAAATAATAAAATAAAATAATAAAATAAAATAAAATAATAAAATAAAAATTAAAATGTTTTAGGGCTTGGTCTCAATTTAGAGCCCCCCCCCTCCCTCAGCACGGAGGACCTAGGGGACGCAGCAGCCACTACCCGGAAACGGCTGCTTTCCAGGGGTAGACTGCGCCCGTCCCTGGAGGCTCCATTTAAGATGAGCAGCTCCTTCTCTCCCGCCTCCTTTCCCCTTTACCTGCTTCGCGCGCGCGCGTGTGCGTCTTCCCGTCTCCTAGCAACGCGCCCCGGCGCGCGCGCTGATCTCCATGGCGACCGGGAGGGCCTACGGCAACCTACCAGACCCAAGCGCCGCCGCCCTTCGCTCTGCTGTGACGCAGGCAACTGCCTCCGTCGTCCCCGCCCCTTGATGACGTTCCCAACGCCCGTTTCGGTTCATTCGCCGCGACCCTTGCCGCGAAAGCCCCGCTTGCGCGTGCGCAGTGGCGGTCTTTCGCGGGACCGCCTTCGCTGGCTGCGCCGCCTCTATCGCCAACCTGGCGCCCCCTCCCAAATGGGTTGACTTACGTCTCCCGTCAGTGGCTCTCTGGACTATTGATTGCAGTTGTAGAACGATATATTTGCCACCTTAGGGAAAGGCCACCTAGGGTGCAGCCTCTACTGAATCTTGGGTGAATAAGCTAAAAAGAGTTGGATAGGAGACCACGAGGAAATCTCAGGGGAAGGCAGAATGGAAAATATGCTCTCGGGAGGAGCAGCAGGTTTCACATTGAAATCAAGGAAGGCTCCTCTTCACCTTTGGATAGGAAAAGTGGAGATGGTTGATAAATTTGGCGACTTTAAGACTTGTGGACTTCCAACTCCCAGAATTCATTTAGAACATGGAATAATAGAGTTTGAAGGCACCTTAGAGGTCTTCCAGTCTAACCCCTGCTCAAGCAAACTATCCTATACCAGTGGTTCTCAACCTTTTTAATGCTGGGATCCCCAACCAGTCATAAGTCGAGGACTACTCAACCGGTCGTAAGTCGAGGACTACTCAACTGGTGCAGCATCGTTTGCAGAATGGGACTTTTGGCGGGCTCAGCAGGGCAGAGACAACCTGGACAATTCCCATTAGCTTTTGAAAGCCAATAGAATTAGACCAGCGGTTTTCAACCTATGGGTCGTGACCCCATTTGGGGTCGATCGACCACTTTTCGGGGGTCGCCAAAGGCGGCGATCCGCCATTTTGTCCCCTCTGGGGGCGGCGGCGCGCCTCCAGGGGGCGGCGCCACGCATGCGCACTGCGCATGGGGGCGGCGGCGCGCCTCCGGGGGGCGCTGCCGCGCATGCGCGCCGCACGCAGGGGGCGCCCCCATGCGCAGCACGCATGCGCATAATGTTTGTGTGACGGGGGTTGCCGTCACACAAACATTGAGAACCGCTGAATTAGACTCTATTCAAGAGAGTCTATTCTATTGGCTTTCAAAAGCCAATAGAATAAAAGGGAGTAGCACAGCTAAGGAAAAGGGGGAAAAAATGGCAGACTGCGTTGTTTGGCGATCCCCGTGAAATGGTCGTTTGACTCCAAATGGGGTCCCGACCCACAGGTTGAGAACCACTGTCCTATACAAACATTAGCCACTTTGAGACACGTAGACTTCAACTCCCAGAATTCCCCAGCCAGCCATGCTGAGTGGGGGACTCTGGGTCCACGAGTCTTAAAAGTTGCCAAATTGGGAGATCCCTGAAGAGAAAGAAAATCCCATCTCCCTCACACCTACATCCTACTCCCTCCCTCCCCATCTTTTAACCATAATTTTTGACTATAATTCTATTTTTATTGCTTTTAGAAATATTTATCGTTTATAGTTTTATCGTCGTTAATATTGTAAGCCGCCCAGAGTCGCTTCAAAGCAAGATGAGCAGCGAACTAATGCAATCCATAAGTAATTAAGTAAATCAATAAAAGTGGAACCCCAATGGTTGCCTTGAAGCTCAGACACCCCAAGTTTGGCATGGAGCTAATAAGTGGATCCCTGAATTTGACCTTTGCAAAGGGGTTTATTTGCCCAGGCCAAAATACAAACCACCAAGTAATTCATGCAAAATACAAGCATTTATTAAGGGAAGTCTTTAGGGTTGTTGTTGTTGTTAATTGCGAAGTCGTGTCCGACCCATCGCGACCCCATGGACAACGTTCCTCCAGGTCTTCCTGTCCTCTACCATCTTCTGGAGTCCATTTAAATTCACACTGGAGTCCATTTAAATTCATACTTTGGGGTACAGAAGCCAAAGATATGAGCTAGAAAACAACACATCAAATAATAAGCTGACATTAATTAGGTGTAAAGAAAGACAGTCATCCTTAAAATATTTTGCATTTTCCCCTTTCACATCTGGGCTTGTTTCTTTAACAACACTCAAGGACTCCAGGATAGCCTCCCTATTGTTTAGTTTATGAATAGGCTAGTTTTTGCATATTAAAGAAAGAAAATGGTTTGGCTGAAAAAGAAAACATGGTTTCCTGAACTTCAAAAGGAGGCCTCAGATGCCTTGCTAAAATGCTAATATCTCCTTTATTTAATGGCTATTAAAAAAAACCTCCCTTTTTACAACCCTGTAATTAGGGATAATAATGAAGCCTGAAATTCAAGGAGCAAGATGATCTTGTTATATACCACATCTTTGAAAGGTGACGATCTTCTGGTGAAAAAGAAGAGAGTGGAAATAAAAAGAAGGTGGGAAGAAAAGGATTTAGCTTTTTAATCATCTGCTTTGATGGAACATAAAATAATAGCGTTGGAAAGGGACCCTGGAGGTCTTCTAGTCCAGCCCCTCTGCTTGAGCAGGAGAGCTTATACCATTTCAGACAAATGTGTGTCCAGTCTCTTCTTAAAAACTTCCAGTGTTGGCGCATTCACCGCTTCTGGAGGCAGGTTGTTCCATTGGTTAATTGTTCTCACTATCAGGAAATTCCTCCTTAGTTCAGGTTGCTTCTCTCCTTGGTTAGTTTCTCCATCTGTTGCTTATTCTCCTGCCTTCAGGCGCTTTGGAGAATAGCTTGACTCCCTCTTCTTTGGGGCAGACCCTGAGATACTGGAAGGCTGCTGTTATGTCAACCTAGCACTTCTTTTCATTAAACTAGACATACCCAGTTCCTGCACCTGTTAATCATATGTTTAGCCTCCAGTCCCCTTAGCAGAGGAGGAGTCTTTGTATTGAGATATTAAAGCAGTTTGAGGGGACAACCTTACATTGAGATGCTAAGGCAGTTTGGACAAGCCAGGAAATGTCTGCTTGCAAGCTTGCTTGGTCAACTCAGATGATTCTTATTGTTATGCAGATCTGCTCCACAGGAAGGCCAAAACTTGAGATTGGCTATGATAAACGACGCTGGCAGGTCAGATTTGGCTGAATAAATTTCCTCTTCCTCCTCCTCCCCCTCCTCCTCCTTCTCCATAAAATTAAGACTAAACTAATCAAAGAGAGGAGCAAACTAGAACTATGGAGAAATTTCCTGACAGTGAGAACATTTAACCAGTGGAACAGCTTGCCTCCAGAAGTTGTGGGGGCTCCATCACTGAGAACTACGTATGCAAACTTTCAGAATTCCATATCTGGAGGTCGGCAAAACTTAACAGAAAAGAGAAACTGGCTATTGAAGTTAAATTGTCATTTTGGGTACCACTGTGCTTAGAAGCCTAAGTCAATGATGTAGCTGTGCAATCACGACCTCTTCAAATTTCCTCCCTGAGATGATGATGATGATGATAATAATTAATTAATAACAATTGTATAAGAAAGACAAAAAAAGTCTGGATAGTGGATGTGGCAGTGCCTGGAGACAGCAGAATAGAGGAGAAAGAACTGGAGAAGAGAACAAAATACAAAGACCTACAAATAGAAATAGAAAGAATGTGGCAAAGGCAAGCAAGGGTAGTACCAATAGTCATAGGCGCCATGGGTGCAATCCCAAAACAACTGGAGCACCACTTGAACACCATCGGCATTGACAAATTTGCCATTAGTCAATTGCAAAAGGCGGCCTTACTAGGAACTGCTTCCATCCTGCGACGATATCTGTAATACCATCAACATCCACATCTGCCCATCCTACGTCTTTGGGAAGGACTCGATAGACAAAAATGCCAAATCCATCTGGCTGACTATGTGGTGATCCATAATAATAATAATAATAATAATAATAATAATAATAATAATAATAATAATACACTGAAGTCAAGAAAAAGATTAGAGGTGAATACATCAAGAGAGTGAAGAAGATCTTAAAGTCCAAACTCAATGGAGGAAATACCATAAAGGCAATCAACACCTGGGCAATCCCAGTCATTAGGTACACAGCTGGAATAGTGGACTGGACTCAAGCAAAACTAAAAGCAATGGATAGGCAGACCAGAAAAATAATGACAATGAATCATGCCCTTCATCCACGCAGTGACATTGATAGACTTTATCTACCCAGGCAAATAGGTGGGCGTGGAATGCTACAAGTACATCAGATGGTTGAAGAAGAAAAAATGGCTTTGGAAGAATATCTGAAGAACAATGATGAAGATGCACTGAAATTAGTATATCATGAAGGCTTACTAACTACTGGAGAGACCAAACTGGCCTACAAGAAAGACCAAATGAAGAACAGAATAGAGGCATGGGAAGACAAAGCACTACATTGCCAATACATGAAAAAAATAGCTGGGAAAGCAGATAATAACAAGACCTGGCAATGGCTAAGAGCAGGAAAATTGAAGAAAGAGACCGAGGGACTAATTCTGGCTGCACAAGACCAAGCCTTAAGGACAAATGCATACAAATTCAAAATTGAGAAGACAGCAAAAGACAGTAAGTGCCGCCTATGCAAAGAAGCTGAAGAAACAGTGGACCACTTGGTAAGCTGTTGCAAGAAGATTGCACAGACTGATTACAAGCAGCGCATGACAAAGTAGCAACAATGGTGCATTGGAAGATCTGCAAAAAATATCATTTGCCTGTAAGCAAAAACTGGTGGGATCATAAAATAGAGAAAGTCATAGAAAATTATAAAATTAAACTGCTCTGGGACTTCAGAATTCAAACAGACAAGCACCTGCAACATAACCCCCCAGACTTAACAATTGTCGATAAGAAAGACAAAAAAGTCTGGATAGTGGACGTGGCAGTGCCTGGAGATAGCAGAATAGAAGAGAAAGAACTGGAGAAGATAACAAAATACAAAGACCTACAAATAGAAATAGAAAGACTGTGGCAAAAGCAAGCCAGGGTAGTACCAATAGTAATAGGCTCCTTGGGTGCAATCCCAAAACAACTGGAGCACCACTTGAACACCATTGGCATTGACAAATTCGCTATTAGTCAATTGCAAAAGGCAGCCTTACTAGGAACTGCTTCCATCCTGCGACGATACCTGTAATACCATCAAACATCCACATCTGCCTATCCCAAGTCCTGGGTAAGGACTCGATAGATAGACAAAATGCCAAATCCAGTCTGAACATCTGGCTGACTGTGCGATGATTATTATTATTATTATTATTATTAATAATAATAATAATAATAATAATAATAATAATAATAATAAAGTTGGAAGGGACCTTGGAGGTCTTCTAGTCCAACCCCCTTTCTCCTTACTTCCAGGTTGCTTCTCTCCTTGATTAGTTTCCATAAAAAGCTAAATCTTCCTAAAGAGAGAGAGAGAGAGAGAGAGAGAGAGAGAGAGAGAGAGAGAGAGAAAGAGAGAGAAAGAGAGAGAGAGAGAAAAGAATGCAATGAAAAAAACAGCACAGGAAAATTTGCAGGAGTCAAAATCCAAATAAAATCCATAACTGTGTTTGATGAAATCCATTATATGTTGCCCGCTCAATGATTAATCTAAACCGTATTTACAGCATACTTTCAAAAAATGTTACTTAAATGTAGCTCATCTGGAATGGATGCATGCATCCAAAAATTGTTTTTAGTATGCCGGAAAATGAATTGAGCATCAACCCTGTAACTCTCGAAATCAGGGAACACCCTGCACAATCTCAGGGAAAAAGAAATTCATTTTTATTATAGTAATAATAATAGTAATAGTAATAGTAATAATAATAATAATAATAATAAAGTTGGAAGGGACCTTGGAGGTCATTTAGTCCAACCCCCTGTTCAGGCAGGAAACCCTATACCATTTCAGACAGACGGCTGTCCATTCTCTTCTTAAAAACTTCCAGTGTTGGAACATTCACCGCTTCTGGAGGCAGGTTGTTCCACTGGTTAATTGTTCTCACTGTCAGGAAGTTTCTCCTTAGTTCTAGGTTGCTTCTCTCCTTGATCAGTTTCCATCCGTTGCTTCTTGTCCTGCCTTCAGGTGCTTTGGAGGACAGGTGGACCCCCTCTTCTTTGGGGCAGCCCCTGAGATACTGGACCAATGCTATCATGTCCCCCCTTGTCCTTCTCTTCGTTAAACTAGACATACCCAATTCCAGCAACCGTTCCTTATATGTTTTAGCCTCCAGTCCCCTGATCATCTTTGTGGCTCTTCTCTGTACTCCTTCTAGAGTCTCAACATCTTTTTTACATCGTGGTGACCAAAACTGGATGCAGGATTCCAAGTGTGGCCTGCATCTTATCCTTATCTGTATCTTATTGTTATTGCTGTTGCTGATAACACTATTTTTTAATGTATTATTGCTCTCATTAGTGCTCATTTATTATTTTGATTCTAATCCCTGAACAATAAACGTTACGCTCATATCTATATGTTTATTTTTTACGGCTACAGTATTGCTCTTATTAATGCTGACTTATTATTTTTATCCTAATCCCTGAACAATATACTTTAACCCTGAAATTACTTTTGTAGGACGACTCTGCAAATAAAACAAATAAATAAAACATCGATAAGACTCTATAAGTAAAATAGTACATATACCATTATTCCTCTTCTGCTGAGCTGAAAAAAGTCGGACATCGATGCTTTCCCTTCCCTCCTTATCCCATCCTCCTTTTCCCTCTCCTCTTTCCCTATAATGTTTCTTGGCTTTTGTAATTTGTATTAGGCCAATGTCAAAATGGAAATTGTGCAAAATTAATAAATAATATTTTGTATTTCTTAACTGTCCATTCCCCCGCCTCCCCCCCCCAGAGGGGGACTTGGGGCGGTGCGTACAATACGATTATTTATAATCCCCCCAAATTATGACCGCACATTGGATACGTTTTATAAAATAGATTTTATTTTATAATTGTTATGGATCCAAGACGGTTGGATGGCTCTCCTTCCTTTGCGTGTGGTAAAAGGACCCACCAGGCAGGAGGTCCCGGACGACCTGGAGCCCACCCAAGCCGGCTGGCACAAAGCAGGAAAGGCCGGCCAGATGCCCGGCTGATGTTGCCAAAGCGACTGGGAGCTTCCTGGGGCAGGGAAGGCTCTGATTGGCCACTCGGCCTGACTGAGCACTTCCCAAAACAGGTGAGGAGCTCATTGGTCACCCGGGTGACGGCCAGGAGGGCAGGGCAGAAGCGCTTCCGATTGGCTGGCTGGCTGAGTGATGGGTTGCCTTGGCGCCTCATCCTGTGGAGGCAGTTTCCGTGGCAACAGGAGTTGTAGAGGAGAGGGAGGGGGCCTAGGCGGTCCTTGGCAAAAGGGGAGATGCCAGTGGGAGACGGGGGGGGGGGGAAGAGAGGCCTTTGGAGATGGGTTGCAAAAAATTAAAATTAAAATCCCTGGCTCTTGGCTGGAGCATCAGGCAGCCAGCTGGGCCCCTGATTTCATAAGAGGCTTTGCTTCTGCATATGTGCGTATGTGTGCATAATACACACATATACTGTGTATTATACACACACAATATATATATATACACATATACATATACATATACATATACATACACATATATGTAGGTCTTTGGTTACATACATACATACACATATATACATACATACATACACACACCTATATATATATATATATATATATATATATATATATATATATATATATATATATATATAGGTCTTTGGTTGTTCGGGTTTTCTCCCGCGTAAAATTGGAAGTGTCTTGGCAACGTTTCGACGAAGTCACATTCGTCATCTTCAGGCTGGTGTTTTTAGCTTCTTGCTTTGAGCAGCAATGTGTGGTTTTAGCTAAAACCACACATTGCTGCTCAAAGCAAGAAGCTAAAAACACCAGCCTGAAGATGACGAATGTGACTTCGTCGAAACGTTGCCAAGACACTTCCAATTTTACGCGGGAGAAAACCCGAACAACCAAAGACCTATATACAAATACCCGCGAAAACCTCAGAAAACATATATATATATATATATATATATATATATACACACATACACACATATACACAAACACACATATATATTATATATAGAGAAAAAGACTATATTGTGTGTATATATATATATATGTGTGTGTGTGTGTGTGCATATGTATGTACTTGTATGTATAGATGTATATCTGTATATGTGTGTATGTATATAGTGTATGTATGTATATAGTATGTGTATGTGTGTTTGTGTGTGTATGTATATATGTATGTGTGTATATATATATATGTGTGTGTGTGTGTGTGTTTACATATATATATATATATATATATATATATATATATATATATATATATATATGGGAAGGAGAGTCGAATCGTATATTTTACAACCATTAAGAATATATGTGTGTGTGTGTGTGTGTGTGTGTGTGTGTTTGTTTTCTGAGGTTTTTGCGGGTGTTTGTATGTAGGTCTTTGGTTGTTCGGGTTTTCTCCGGCGTAAAATTAGAAGTGTCTTGGCGACGTTTCGACGAAGTCCCATTCGTCATCTTCAGGCTGGTGTTTTCAGCTTCGTGCTTCGAGCAGCAATTGAAAACACCAGCCTGAAGATGACGAATAGGACTTCGTCGAAACGTCGTCAAGACACTTCCAATTTTACGCGGGAAAAAACCCGAACAACCAAAGACCTACATATATAGATGTCAGATGGAATGGCAACGACAGAAACGGAGTTTATGCAGCCAAAGAGAGGGAAATGGAAAGCAAGGGATGGGGAGAAAGGCTGAGAGTGCGCCCCCATAGAATGAGGGATGACAATTGGGGAGCAAGTAAAGATCAGAAGAAGGAGGAAGGTAGGAGACACGGAGGTGTGAAGAGGGAACAACTTAGAGATACGAATGACCAAAAAAGGGGAGGAAAGGACCTCCCTAATTCAAGACAGTGCAAGGTAGAGGGGAATAATGACACACCCACAAGCAGTAAAAGCAAGAAAAGAGGAGTCATCAGTATGGAAGCCTTAATTAAAAAGCAGTTAAATCAATTAGGACCTATGACAAGATCTAGGAGCTGTGTGCAAATGACGGCTCACCTATAAAGGCACTCTCTTGGTTGTTCGGGTTTTCTCCCGCATCAAATTGGAAGTGTCTTGGCGATGTTTCGATGAAGTCCCATTCGTCATCTTCAGGCTGGTGTCCCCCCTCGTCCTTCTCTTCGTTAAACTAGACCTACCCAATTCCAGCAGCCTTTCCTTATATGCTTTAGCCTCTAGTCCCCTAATCATCTTTGTTGCTCTTCTCTGTCTTCTTTCTAGAGTCTCAACATCTTTTTTACATCATGGTGACCAAAATTGGATGCCGTATTCCAAATGTGGCCTTACCAAGGCCTTGTAAAATGGTATTAATACTTCACCTGATCTTGATTCTATCCCTCTGTTAATGCAGCCCAGCACTGTGTTGGTCTTTTTGGCAGCTGCAGCGCACGGCTGGCTCCTATTTAAGGGATTGTCCACTAGGACTCCGAGGTCCCTCTCACAGTTACTACTATTGAGCAAGGTACCCCCTATACTATACCTGTACATTTGGTTTTTCTTGCCTAAATGTAGAACCTTACTTTTTTCACCCTTGAATTTCATGTTGTTAGATAGCGCCCAGTGTTCTAGTCTGTCCAGATCCTCCTGTATCCTAAGCCTGTCTAAAAGGTTTATAGTTCGTCTGAATGAAAGTAAAATCTCCTTTGGGTCACACTCCTGCACCTTCGCGGAGTGTCCTTGTTGTGTTCTAGACACATTTGCCTCCAGAAATTGTGCCTGCTCCATCACTGGAGGCTTTCGAGAAGAGACTGGACAGCCATTTGTCTGAAATGGCATAGGGTTTCCTGCCTGAGCAGAGGGTTGGACTAGATGACCTCCAAGGTCCCTTCCACCTCTGTTATTCTGTTATTCAGTGGAACGGCTTGCCTTCAGAAGTTGTGGGTGCCCCATCACTGGAGGTTTCCAAGAAGAGACAGGATAGTCATTTCTCTGAAATGGTACGGGGTTTCCCGCTTGAGGAGGGGGTTGGACTAGAGGACCTCCGAGGTCCCTTCTAACTTGGTTATTTAGTAATTCTTTAGAAATATTTTTCCTGTTCCCTGGACAGTGTCCAAATCTGCTCATCCCTGCTTAGGTTCTGAGTTAGCCCGGTGCAACCGTTGGCTAAAAACTGCACCAGCCAAGCTCTCAAAAATAAAGCAAAATGCAAAATAACGTGGAACGGACAAAGGACAGTTGGATTTGATCTGGGGTTGAAATCACTGAGTATCTCGCCAGAGGCAACTGTGCTCTTAATTTCCAAAATTAACAGAGGGATAGAATCAAGATCACGTGAAGTATTAATAACAGTTTACAAGGCCTTGGTAAGGTCACACTTGGAATACTCCATCCAGTTTTGGTCACCAAGGTGTAAAAAAGATGCTGAGACTCTAGAAAGAGTGCAGAGAAGAGCAACAAAGATGATCAGGGGACTGGAGGTTGAAACATATGAGGAACGGTTGCTGGAATTGGGTATGTCTAGTTTAATGAAGAGAAGGACAAGGGGGGACATGATAGCAGTGATCCAGTATCTCAGGGGCTGCCCCAAAGAAGAGGGAGTCAAGCTATTCTCCAAAGCCCCTGGACAAGAAGCAATGGATGGAAACTAATCAAGGAGAGAAGCAACCTGGAACTAAGGAGAAGCTTCCTGACAATGAGGACAATTAACCAGTGGAACAACCTGCCTCCAGAAGTGGTCAATGCTCCAACACTGGAAGCTTTTAAGAAAATACTGGACAGCCATTTATCCGAAATGATGTAGGGCTTCCTGACTGAGCAGGGGGTTGGACTAAATGACCTCCAAGGTCCCATTATTATTATTATTACTATTATTACTATTATTACTATTATTACTATTATTATTATTATTATTATTATTATTATTATTATTATTATTATTATAAAAAACTACAATTACTCCTGGATTTATACCCACGATGGGACCAGAATTTCTGTTGCTAAACAAGGACAGTTTCAGTTAATTGCAAGGTCCTTTAAGTGAGTTGCACCCAATTTTATGACGTTTTGGCCACGGTGGCTGAGCATATCCCCGAAGCTGTTAAGCGAATCATATGGTCGTTAAGCAAATCTGGATTCCCCTCCCCCACTGACTCTGGCAAACGATGGCTAGGAAGGTCACAAATGGAGATTGTGTGACCACAGGACAGTGCGACTGTGATAAAAGCTGCTGGTTGCCAAGCACCTAAATTTGGATCGCGTGGCCGTGGAGATGCTGCAACGGTCGTAAGTGTGAGGACTGATTGCAAGTTCCTTTTTTGGGGGGCGCTGTTGTAAGGACGAATGGGTACTAAACGAATGGCTGTAAAGCGAGGACATGGGCACCGCACTGTTGTAGCAGGTTGTTTGGTGTTTGACTGCCATCAGCAAACTTCAAATGGATGGGACTTCTTTTTTGTTTTAAACCAAAATCCCAACATCTATCTCTATACCAGGGGTAGGCAACCTTGGCTCTTTTATGACTCGTGGACTTCAACTCCCAGAATGCCTGAGCCAGCATGGGGGAACTATGGCCCCCTCATGACTCGTGGACTTCAACTCCCAGAATTCCTGAGCCAGCATGGGGGAACTATGGCCCCCTCATGACTCGTGGACTTCAACTCCCAGAATGCCTGACCCAGCATGGGGGAACTATGGCCCCCTCATGACTCGTGGACTTCAACTCCCAGAATTCCTGACCCAGCATGGGGGAACTATGGCCCCCTCATGACTCGTGGACTTCAACTCCCAGAATTCCTGAGCCAGCATGGGGGAACTATGGCTCCCTCATGACTCGTGGACTTCAACTCCCAGAATTCCTGAGCCAGCATGGGGGAACTATAGCCCCCTCATGACTCATGGACTTCAACTCCCAGAATTCCTGAGCCAGCATGGGGGAACTATGGCCCCCTCATGACTCGTGGACTTCAACTCCCAGAATTCCTGAGCCAGCATGGCTCAGCTTGGAAACCTCTCCCTTTCCCTTCAGCATGGCTGGCTCAGGAATTCTGGGAGTTGAAGTCCACGAGTCATAAAAGAGCCAAGGTTGCCTACCCCTGCTCTATACAAATAATCCTTGACTTATAAAAGTTTATTTAGTGACCATTCAAAATTACAAAGGCCCTGAAAACAAAAGTGACTCATGACCGTTTTTCACATTTACACATTTGCAGCCTCCCCGTCTTCACATGATCAAAATTCAAATCAGAATCCAAATAGAGCGGGAAGGGATCTCGGAGGTCTTCTAGTCCAACCTCCTGCTCAAGGAGGAGATTCTCTAACATTCCAGATAAACGGCGGTCCTTTCCCTTCTTAAAAACCTCCCGTGATGGAGCACCCACGACTTCTGGTGGCAAGTTGTTCCACTGGTTAATTCTCCTCGCTCTTGGGAAGTTTGGCGAATGCTTCGCAACGGGTTCATATTTACGACCATTGCTGAATCCCAAGATCACGTGATCCTCTTTTGAGACCTTCTGGAAAGCAAAGTCCAGGGGGAAACTGGATTCCTTTAACAACTGGGTTACTCGTTTAACAACGGGCAGTGACTGGCTTCACAAATGTGGCATGAAAAGTCGTAAAATGGGGCAAAACTCATTTAAAACTCAGCAACGTAAAGTGGTGGTTGTAAATTCAGAACTGCCTGTATCTCTACTACACACAAGAAAACCATAGAGGGGATCTGCACCAGACCAAAACCCCAGTTTTAATGTCCAAGGTTGCATTTATACAGATGATTTTGTGTGATCATTTAATACAGATTCTGTCTTTTTCTCCTTTTTTTTTTCCTAGCACATAGGAAAATTTCCTGCGTTTGCTTTCTTGCAGCCTGCATCTCAGCAATGTGGAGGCGTCCCTGGATATGTTGGATTACAAAACCCATGTTCTCACGCTGAGGAGTCCTTTTATCTAGGACAGAAGGCTGGGACGCAGCAATGGTTGTAAATATGAACCTGTTGCCAAGCATTTGCCAAACTTCCCAACAGCGAGGAGAATTAACCAGTGGAACAACTTGCCACCAGAAGTCATGGGTGCTTCATCACGGGAGGTTTTTAAGAGTTTGCCTTGAAAAGAGTCCTGAAACTTCACACTCCAAAAGTAGAACAATATAAAGATGACTAACCTATGCCTATTACATAGAGTAATAGGGCTTGAAGGGACATTAGAAGTCTTCTAGTCCAACCCTCTTCTAAAGTAGGTTATTCAGGGGTGGTCAACATTAAGACATTTCAAATTAATAAGAATGTTTTGAAGAGTTTTAAAAGATTAGCTGCGGGTTTATTAGACAGAATACTTAAAGATTAAATATTGGTTTGAATCTGCTTAAAAAGAATAGAAAAAAATTTGGACATAAATGTATTTTAGCTTGAGAGGGACATGTTTTTCAAGTAATATATTATTTCTTTCTTGTTTTCTTTTTTTTTAAAGATATGAGAAATGTAAAACTGTTGGGATGGCTGGTCTGAGGAAAAAGACTTAAATATTTAAGTGTAATTAACTCTTAAGAAAATCTGAACCGGTAAACATATTTTTGAAAGTTGTGGTGAAGGAATTTTATCAATATTAAGCTTAATATTTCCCCTTCAGTGGGGAAAATAAATTTAAATAAGAACTTTAGTAACAGGATCTATGACAAGGTGATTAAGATGATGAAATAGAAAAGAAGCTTGATATTGAGGTGGGAGTTGCTTGTAGAAATATTAGAAAAAGGGTTATATTCAATTGTTATCTACTAAAATACTGAGAAATGTACGAATTTAAGGTCAATAAAAGAGAATATTATTGGAAGAAGAGAAAACCAAGGAAAGCTACTATGTGGAGTATGGAATTATAGAAACTAATTGTTATTGAGTGTTTGTAAATATAAACCCAGACAACACGCAGTTTACCAAATATTAATGGTGATTATGTTTTTTAAAAATAAATTATATATACATATAATATATATATATACATATATATATTAAAAAAACATGCTAGCTGGGGAATTCTGGGAGTTGAAGTCCACCAGTTTTAAAGTGGTCAAGATCCCTTCTTAAAAACCTCCAGATAGGGTAGAAATAGTCCTCAGGTATTCAGTGAATTTTCCCCCATTTCACGACGTGTCTTGCCATCGTTGTTAAGTGAATCACCTACACTTGTGAAGTGAGTCACAGGACTGTTAAGAGAATCGGGCCTCCCCATTGAGAAGGTCCCAAAAGGAGATTGTGTGACCCCCCCGAGGGACACTACAACCGTCCTAAATACATGTCAGTTGCCAAGCATTCTGAATTTGGATCACGTGACCATAGGGGATGCTGCAACGGTCATTAAGTGTGAAAAACAGTCCAAAATCAAAGTCTACCTGTATAGTTAGTCCTTGACTTATGATCGCAATTGAGGCCAAAACCTTCATTGCTAAGCTAGGCCAGGGGCAGGCAACCTTGGCTCTTTTATGACTCGTGGACTTCAACTCCCAGAATTCCCGAGCCAGCCATGCTGAGGAGAAAGGGAGAGGTTTCCAAGCTGAGCCACGCTGGCTCAGGAATTCTGGGAGTTGAAGTCCACGAGTCATGAGGGGGCCATAGTTCCCCCCTGCTGGCTCAGGAATTCTGGGAGTTGAAGTCCACGAGTCATGAGGGGGCCATAGTTCCCCCCTGCTGGCTCAGGAATTCTGGGAGTTGAAGTCCACCAGTCATGAGGGGGCCATAGTTCCCCCATGGTGGCTCAGGAATTCTGGGAGTTGAAGTCCACGAGTCACGAGGGGGCCATAGTTCCCCCATGCTGGCACAGGAATTCTGGGAGCTGAAGTCCACCAGTCATGAGGGGGCCATAGTTCTCCCATGCTGGCTCAGGAATTCTGGGAGTTGAAGTCCACGAGTCATAAAAGAGCCAAGGTTGCCTACCCCTGTTGCTAAGTGAGTTTTCCGGCAGTTCAGAACTTTTTCGCCACAGTTGTTAAGCAAATCACTGCAGTTGAATCATGGGGTCATGAAGCAAATGATTTGGTTTGTCAGAAGCCAGTTGACAGGTTGTAATCGTGTGAACCTGGGATCACAAAATGAATGGTTTTAGGTTGAGAACTACCTGCGAAAGTAAGAGGATATGGCGTGAAAAGAGAATGCCCAACATTTTCAACGTACTAACAAAAAATATGCCAGCGCTGATTTCAGCATGCTTAAAGCCAGTTTTGGTCACCATATCTCAAAAAAGATGTTGAGAGTTTGGACAAAATTCTCTGAGTTCTGGGAGTTGAAGTCCCCTAGTCACGAGGGGACCATAGTTCCCCCATTCTGGCTCAGGAATTCTGGGAGTTGAAGTCCCCGAGTCAGGAGGGGGCCACAGTTCCCCCATGCTGGCTCAGGAATTCTGGGAGTTGAAGTCCCCGGGTCATGAGGGGGCCATAGTTCCCCCATGCTGGCTCAGAAATTCTGGGAGTTGAAGTCCACCAGTCATGAAGGGGCCATAGTTCCCCCATGCTGGCTCAAGAATTCTGGGAGTTGAAGTCCACCAGTCATGAAGGGGCCATAGTTTCCCCATGCTGGCTCAGGAATTCTGGGAGTTGAAGTCCACCAGTCATGAAGGGGCCATAGTTTCCCCATGCTGGCTCAGGAATTCTGGGAGTTGAAGTCCACCAGTCATGAAGGGGCCATAGTTTCCCCATGCTGGCTCAGGAATTCTGGGAGTTGAAGTCCATGAGTAATGAAGGGGCCAAGGTTGCCTACCTTGAGTCCTAGGAACAAATGCATCTCCCCCCCTTTGGCTGCACACACACACACACACACACACACACACACACACACACACACACACACACACACACGCTGGAGCCCCTCTAAAATCCAGCCATGGCCTCTTTCTCTTTAAACAGGCCTGCTCTGCATATGCAAATCTACGTCGAATTAGCCCTTCAAGCCCCTTGCAAGTGCTGGATTTGCACATCACAGTAAGCCAGGGCCTGCTTAGGGTTTGGTGAGTAAGCCACAATTAGCGTGGCTTGGCTCACACAAGCCTGGTATCCTTGCTTCTCTCTATCCAACCCGGACTGCTTTCCAAGGGGCTCAGCCTTAGCCACCATGCCCAGGTCTGGCCCCTCAAGGGTTAAGCTGTGGGGCAGGGGGGGTGGAGATTTCAGGGGAGGGACTATGGTGGACAGAGGGAGGGCATTGTGGCAGAGGTTTAGAGCTGGGGGTCCCACTTGCCCGAATAGCCCCTGGGGATTTGGGGGACTCTGATTCTCTAGGACTCTGGAATTTGGGGGGATCCTGGAGTCTGGGACTCTGAGGTTCCAGGAGTTTGGGGGCTCCAGGACTCTGGGACTTTGGGGGCTCCAGGATTTTGGGGGCTCCAGGACTCTGGGGGCTCCAGGACTCCAGGGCTTTGGGGACTCCAGGGCTCCTGGATTTTGGGGGCTCCAGGACTGTGGGACTTTGGGGGCTCCAGGACTTTGGGGGCTCCAGGACTCTGGGACTTTGGGGGCTCCAGGACTTTGGGGGCTCCAGGACTGTGGGACTTTGGGGGCTCTGGGACTTTGGGGGCTCCAGGACTTTGGGGGCTCCAGGACTTTGGGGGCTCCAGGACTGTGGGACTTTGGGGGCTCCAGGACTCCAGGACTTTGGGGGCTCCAGGACTGTGGGACTTTGGGGGCTCCAGGACTCTGGGACCTTGGGGGCTCCAGGACTTTGGGGGCTCTGGGTCTTTGGGGACTCCAGGACTTTGGGGGCTCCTGGCCTCCGGGATTTTAGGGAGTCCGGGACTCCCGGATTTGGGCTTCTGGATGTCGGGCCAGGCTGAGCCCCTCCAGCACGTCCGGCAGCAGCAGCCCCTGCGGGGGAGGCGCCGCGCATCTCTGCCCGGCTGCAACGGACGGACGGAATCGCTCAGCATAGGAGCCGATCCGACCGCTGAAACCCGATCCGGACCGGGACGTTCTCCGGTCGCAGCAGAGCCGGTGAGCGGCGGAGAGGCCCCACGGCCAGGGCTGGAGGATAATGGGTGTTGTAGTCCAAGACTGCCAGGTTAGTAGGCGGGAGTGGCGGGACGGGTGTTCAGGGGGGCAACAGTTCCAGCTCCCCCCAATTCTCTCCGGCAAGGAGTTAAATGATGGTCTCCAAGATCCGCACCAAGATCCTGGTTTGTTTAACTATGGTTTGTTGAATAAACTGGGATTAGCTGGCATTACAGATGAGATTAGTCCATTCCTCTTATTTTAGCGCCCCCCCCGTTGGTTAGCAGGACTTCCGAAGCCAAGTCGTGTTACAAAAAGTAACACAAAAAAGGGGGGGGGTCACAAAAAGTCGAGATTTATTTTATTTATTTATTTATTAAATTTATATGCCGCCCGTCTCGTGATCCGAAGCCACTCTGGGCAACTTGTAATGTAGTGAGTTGTATTTTTTTTTTAAAAAAAGGGTAGAACTTTGATCCCACCGTCCTGACGGCCATTATGACTTTTTTGACCCTCACCCCCCCCCTCCCGCAGACCCCAGCTTTGATTTCTCGGCTTCTTCCTGATCCTGCTGCCTTAGAAGATTAAGTTCATCAAAGTTGCCTTAAAGCTCTCTTTCCTGGGATTGAAGTGTGTTTGTGTAACTCCAATGCTGGATGTTTTTAAGAAGAGACTGGATAGCCATTTGTTTGAAATGGTATAGTCCTGCCTGAGCAGGGGGTTGGACTAGATGACTTCCAAGGTCCCTTCCAATTTTTTTTTATTATTATTAATTATTATTGTTGTTGCTCTCCTTGCTTTTTTAATGGAACAAAATTTAACAACAATGGGGACAACGTAAAAGTGGCACAAAAGGAAACATTTTTTTTTAAAAAAGATAACGAAGTTAAACTTTTGAGCAGTTCCATCTAACTTTAGAGAGTCTAAGTTTGTCCAAAATGGTGCCTGAGCAGGGGGTTGGACTAGATGACCTCCAAGGTCCCTTCCAACTTCCATCATTATTATTATTATTAAGTCCCCTCCTTGGGCTTCTCTTAGCTGGCAGCCATTTCGTTGGGCACACATCCTGCGAATTTCGCCTTTAAGGTATACTGCCTTGAAACATGGAGATTCTCCTCCCCAAGCCTTAGGGTTGCCTATCATGAATCTCTCTCCAAATGGATGCCCTGTTTGCCAGTTTGTGGTGTTCTCCATGGCCTGGGGAGATGGAAAGCTAGTCCAATAGGTTTGAAGGTACAGAGAGATCAGTCTGGAAAACAACCCTTACATTGCAGGACATGATAGATTAAGTAACCAATGTTGGTTTCCTTCTTGGAATAGAATGCCAAGGTGGTCAGTGGGGTTCCATTTTCCCAAGGATTCTTTTGGGGTCGGTATATTCAGATATATTAAAGCAGTGTATCCCAAGGGTGGGAAGTTTAAAAGGAGTGGACTTCAACTCCCAGAATTCCCCAGCCAGCATGTGCTGGCTGGGGAATTCTGGGAGTTGAAGTCCCCTCATCTTAAGCTTCCCACCCTTGGGAAAGACTACATTAAAAAGAAGTTGATTAAGAACTTGCAATGGATCAAGTGGTGGCTATCTAGAGTTTCTTTAAATATAAATCAAAGCTTCCTGATTAGAACAAGAGTCCAGTTGTGGAGATGGTGGGTTTAAACCATGTGGACTTCAACTCCCAGGATTCCACAGGCAGTATGGGTGGACTTCAAGTCTCAGAGAATTCTGGGAGTTGAAGTCCGCACAGATTAAAATGACCAAGGTTGAGAAACATCAGCATATAACCCATTTTGGGGCTTCTGAGCCCTGTCTCCAGCACAAAGAAAATATATTCATTTATTAAATTTATTTGCCACCCATTTCATAATGAAATGACTCTGGCAATAAAGAAAATAGGAAAAGTAGAAATAACTCTGCAGCTCAACAACTTTTCTAGGCTTACACGCTGTTTTCTGGAATAAAAGCAAAGAACACCCCATTCTGGTCAATTGGCTATATGGTAAAATCTTGAAAGATAGCCAACTTAGTATACTGGTTAAGGTGTCAGACTTAAACCCTGAAAAGTTGTGGGTTCTAGTTCCACCTTAGGCGGGAAAGCTGTGTTTAGTGACCATTTATTATAACAACAACAATAACAACAACAACAATAATAATAGTAGTAGTAGTATTGTATATAAAACTTAGATGTATATGTAGAGATGAAGAATTGATTGTAAAAAGTGGAATAATCTGATAAGAATATATATACTGGAATGTCACGTCAAATCCAATGTTTGTTTTTAATTGTATTATAAATAAAAATTGTAAAAAAAATAAAAATAAATAATAGTGGTAGTGGTAGTAAAGTTGGAAGGGACCTTGGGGGTCATCTAGTCCAACCCCCTGCTCAGGCAGGAAACCCTATTACACCATTTCGGACAAATGGCTGTCCAGTCTCTTCTTAAAAACTTCCAGTGTTGGAGCATTCACAACTTCTGGAGTCAAGAACTTCCACTGGTTTGAAATTACAAAAGCACTGAAAAAGGTGACTTTTGACCGTTTTCACCTTTATGACCGTGGCAGCATCCCCGGGGTCACGTGATCAAAATTCAAATGCTTGGCAGCCGACTCACATTTATGACGGTTGCCGTGCCCCTGGGGGGGTGTCGTGTGATCCCCTTTTGTGACCTTCTGACAAGCAAAGTCAGAATGGGAGACCCTGTGACTCACTTAACAACTGCGATGATTCACTTAAGAACTGTGGCAAGCCAGGTCGTAAAATGGGGCAAAACCCACTTAGTGACTCAGCCATAAAATTTTAGAGCTCAGTTGCGGTCGTAAGCCGAGGACTACCTGTGAAACGTTTCCCTGCATTTATGGCTAAGCACATTGCTAGGGAAGACCCATAAGGAAAGGGGGAAATATTTGGTGAGGGTCCGAAAAGTCAAAATGGCTGCCAATCCTTTCACGTGTAATCCGATATCTGAAAAATAATAATACTACTACTAATAAAGGAAGAATCTCAGTGCTTTAGTTCCTGTTCTTTGTCTCACCTGGAAGGAAAACGGGAATTGAGGCTAAGAAGCCGTAAATCAGTAAATCTTAATTCTTTCCTCTGATAAATATTCCCTTCCAGGGCTCACTGTCTGAAACACGGAGAAAATCACACCAGCCTACTTCACAAGGTGGTTGTAAAAAGTTTGCAAGAGAACGCTTTGAGCACGTCTTCCCTCTGTATGTGCTGGGACTACAGCATCCATCATTCCCAGCTAGGTGAGGTAAGATAAATTCTTCTTTTTCAAGATGAGATCATTTGGGGTGGGCAAGGCGAGGGGGGAATAGCCACAACAGGTGTGATTTCCTCTAGCCTGCTTCCATGATGTTTTTGGAGAAGTTAGTCCACAGCTGTAGGATCTCCTGGTGGCCTCCCATCCATGAACAAGACAAGATAAAACAAGGAAAGGGTCCCTGCGGATGTTCCCCAGCTCGCTTTGCTGGGGAATTCTGGGAGTTGAAGTCCACCCATCTTAAAGTGTCCAGGCTTGAAAAACAGTGAATTAGAGTATATTGAAGTTTGCAAATTGTCTCTTTCGTTAGTGCAGGGGTCATCAAACTGGGCCCTTTTATGTCTGGTGGACTTCAACTCCCAGAATTCTTCAGCCAGGCACACGCGCCTAGCTGAGGAATTCTGGGAGTTGAAGTCCACCAGTCATAAAAGGGCCCAGTTTGAAGAGCCCTGGTTTAGGACTACATGCTGTATTACATTCTTTATGAGGGGAAAAAAAGCAGAAATTTTACCCTTGTTCTATATTTAGTGATAATTACCTCTCTTCCAGCCACGGGGCCACAAAGCAGCCCACAACAATCTGAACTAGGCCTCTATCTGCTCTTTTTTTCCAGAATGTTCCTTCAAGATTTCCTCAAAATACTCATACCTGCCTTATACATTCTATAGCCGGGGTCTTCAAACTTGGCCCTTTCATGACTTGTGGACTTCATCTCCCAGAATTCCTCAGCCAGGCACACTGGCTGAGGAATTCTGGGAGTTGAAGTCCACAAGTCATAAAATGGCCAAGTTTGATGAGTCCTACGTTAGTGCATAGTCCTCGGCTTAAACAATCATTCATTTAGGGACAGTTTGAAGTTACAACAGCACTGAAAAAGTGACTTACGGCCATTTTTCACCCTTATGACCGTTGTAGCCTCTCCATGGTCACGTGCAAAATTCAGGCGCTTGGAAACTGGCATGTACTTAGGACGGTTGCAGTGTCCTGGGGTCTTGTGGTCCCCTTTGACAAGCAAAGTCCGTGGGGAAGTCAGACTCGTTTAACGAATGTGTGATTCACTTAAAAACTGCAGCAATTCGCTTAACAGCGATTGCAAGAACGGTGGTTAAATGGGGCAAAACTGTCTCGCTTAGCAACGGAAATTTTGGGCTCACTTGTGGCCGTACGTTGAGGACTGCCTGGAGTGGCTGTTGGCTGGCAGGCAGAAGATGGGCCTAAATCAATTATTTCCACCTTCTTGACCCTCGAGCTGAATGGGGTTCTTCAAGGTCTTTGCGAAAACGAGCCTCGGGTCTGGATTCGAAACCCCCCAGGGTCAGCTGGGAAGAATGGCTCGAATTTGCAGCATTGCGGGGTTTCCGGACATAAACTCCCATTGTGCCTTGTAGGAAGAATTAAGGCATAAGTTGGAATTATAGGAATTCCAGGTAGGTAGGTAGGTAGGTATAGATAGACAGATGGTAGAGAGGTAGACATACAGATATAGATATAAATATAAATATACAGAGCCAGTTTGGTCTTAAGCACCAGGCTAGAAATGGGGAGACGGTGAGTTCTAGTCCCGCCATCGGCATGAAAGCCAGCTGGGTGACTTTGGGCCAATCACCAGGAGACGGTGAGTTCTAGTCCCGCCTTAGGCACGAAAGCCAGCTGGGTGACTTTAGGCCAATCACCAGGAGGGGGTGAGTTTTAGTCCTGCTTTAGGCATGAAAGCCAGCTGGGTGACTTAGGGCCAATCCCTAGGAAGTGGTGAGTTCTAGTCCCGCCTTAGGCACGAAAGCCAGCTGGGTGACTTTGGGCCAATCACCAGGAGACGGTGAGTTCTAGTCCCGCCTTAGGCACGAAAGCCAGCTGGGTGACTTTAGGCCAATCACCAGGAGGGGGTGAGTTTTAGTCCTGCTTTAGGCATGAAAGCCAGCTGGGTGACTTAGGGCCAATCCCCAGGAAGTGGTGAGTTCTAGTCCCGCCTTAGGCACGAAAGCCAGCTGGGTGACTTTAGGCCAATCACCAGGAGGGGGTGAGTTTTAGTCCTGCTTTAGGCATGAAAGCCAGCTGGGTGACTTAGGGCCAATCCCTAGGAAGTGGTGAGTTCTAGTCCCGCCTTAGGCACGAAAGCCAGCTGGGTGACTTTGGGCCAATCACCAGGAGACGGTGAGTTCTAGTCCCGCCTTAGGCACGAAAGCCAGCTGGGTGACTTTAGGCCAATCACCAGGAGGGGGTGAGTTTTAGTCCCGCTTTAGGCATGAAAGCCAGCTGGGTGACCTTGGCCCAATCACCAGGAGACGGTGAGTTCTAGTCCCGCCTTAAGCATGAAAGCCAGCTGGGTGACTTTGGGCCAATCCCCAGGAAGTGGTGAGTTCTAGTCCCGCCTTAGGCATGAAAGCCAGCTGGGTGACTTTGGGCCAATCAACCCAACCCACCTCAGAGGGTTGTTGTGGGGGAAAACAGTAGGAGGAAGGTGTGTTAGGTTTCTTCGCCACCTTGATTTATTAGTAAAAATAAGACAGGATACAAATAAATACCATAAGATAAAATATGAAAAAATATAAATATGAGCAGGAAAACCCTAATCCTGTGGCCTTTCCTCTCTTATTTATGTTTGTGTTGTGTATGTATGCATATGTTTGTGGATATACGTGTCTGTGTATGTATGTGTTTTTATACATATATACGTGCTTGTGTGTGTGTGTGTGTCTGGTTGATGCACCTTGGTGTTTTGTTTTGTTTTTTGACTGCTATATTGCAGTTCTACTATTATGATCACTTTTGCCTGGGAGCCCCAAAGTAGGAGCGTTAAGCAGGGTCAAGTCGCTACTACGATACACTACAAATTCGAATTTCTTTTTTTTTGTTGTTGACAAAGAGTTAAAGAGTTAAATGGGAGACTAGAATAGCTAAAAAAGTTTGAAATAGCTATCCTGGTCTCCCATTTCACACTTTTTGTCAACAAAAGAAAGAAATTCAAATATGTATGTATGTATGTATGTATGTATATTTTCTGAGGTTTTCGCGGGTGTTTGTATGTAGGTCTTTGGTTGTTCGGGTTTTCTCCCGCGTAAAATTGGAAGTGTCTTGGCGACGTCGAAACGTCGCCAAGACATTTCCAATTTTACGCGGGAGAAAACCCGAACAACCAAAGACCTACGTATGTATGTATGTATACACACACACACACACACACACATATATATACACATATATACATACTTGTTTTCGTACATTTTCACGGGTATAGGTATGCAGGTCTTGGCGTATTCAGGTCTTTTCCCATGTAAGATTGAGAGTATCTTGGCGACGTTTCGACGAGGTCCCACTCGTCATCTTCAGGCTGGGGTCTTCGGCTTGGCTTTGCTCGCACAAGCACGAAGCCAAAGACCCCAGCCTGAAGATGACGAGTGGGACCTCGTCGAAACGTCGCCAAGATACTCTCAATCTTACACGGGAAAAGACCCGAATACACCAAGACCTGCATATATACATACATATATACACACACATGTATATACACATATACGTATGCATATACATATATACATATGCATGTATATACACATATACACACCAACACCAACACAAACCAGAGAATAGGAAAGGAACCGGCTGTAAAAGTTGGAAGTTTTGCTAACCCTGCTTGATCAGGTCCCTCCACGGGTTGCTGTGAAAAATCCACCTTTTCCTGCGGAACTAAAAGCATTTTTCTCCCATCCTTTCCTGCTGCCCCTTCCTCTTTCTCAAATCCTGGGGGGTCTTTCCTTCTCCTGGCCTGGCAGAATTCCTGTGCACCGGGCACCAATTCCGTGGGGTTGGCACCTTCTCCCTCCCTGCCTCCCAGTTTCATCTCCACGGGGTTGGGGGCTGAGGGGAGGTGGGTGTGTTGGCTGGGGAGAAAGTTTTGGAGGTTCCCTCCCGCCTTTCCTGGGAGGGGGGGGCGGCGGCGGTGCCAGCCGATTGGGGGATGCAAATGCCCCATTCCTGCCCCGCAACCAATGACGTGCAGCCGGAGGAGGAGCGCCCCATTGACAGAAGCAGCACCTTGGTGTTTACTGTTGGCAGCAATGTGTGCAGCCCTAGACTGTGCTGGAGGGGAGGGGCCGAGCGTGTCGGGGAGGGGGGAAGGGGGGGAGGAGGAGGAGGGGGCTGTCAGCGAGGATGGGCTATAAGAGAAGGCAGCGAGGAGGAGAGCAGTGGGCGTGAGCAGGCTGTGTTTGCAAAGCCAGACGGAGCTGATCTAGGGCGGCCTGGGGAGGGGGCACCGAGGGGCTGCTGCTGCTGTGAGTGGTGGGGGTCTCCCTCCCCCTCTTCGCTCCCCACTCAGGTCTTTGCCACCCCCGACGAGAAGGAGAAGGCGTGACTGCTCCGTGCGGTCCATCCGTTGTTCCTTGGGGATGCTTTGGCCCTTGGAATCCCCCGCCGCCCGGAGTTCCTGACGGCCTCTCTCCCGACCCTCCTTGCTCTCCAGCTGTTTTTGCCAAAGACTTCCTACTGCTTCCCGGCTCTTTGCTTCCCCTCCACTGGGCATCTCCCCCAGGCCCCAAAAGCAGGTGCCATCAGGATCTTCTGCTGTCAGTTTGCCAGCCGGCTGCTTCGGAGACGGAGTTAAAAGGGGGGCGTGGATCAGAAAGAGAGAGAGAGAGAGAGAGAGGCGATCTTGGTTGTTGGCAACCACAGAGGTTCGCCCTCCCACCCACCCACCCACCCGCTGGCCGAGCTGAGCTGCGCCGCCACGGTGTTTCCACCCACTGGAGGATGAGAAAATAACCCCGGCTTGGACTGAGCATCCGGAGGAGGAGTGTTCGGAGAGTTCGGCGGCGCCTCAGAGCAACAGCATGGTCCAGCAACGCAGCAGCACGCGGACCCGGGGCGTGGAAGCGAAGCGGGAGGCGTGTTCCAAAGACAGCTTGCTGTTGAAGGATGGCACGGGCGAACCGGACTGGTGCAAAACCCCCAGCGGGCACATCAAGCGCCCCATGAACGCCTTCATGGTGTGGTCCCAGAACGAACGGCGGAAGATCATGGACCAGTGGCCCGACATGCACAACGCCGAGATCTCCAAGCGGCTGGGACGGCGCTGGCAGTTGCTGCAGGATTCGGAGAAGATCCCTTTCGTCAAGGAGGCCGAGCGGCTGCGCCTCAAACACATGGCCGACTATCCCGACTACAAGTACCGGCCCAGGAAGAAAGGCAAGCTGGGCAGTGCCAAGGCCCGGCCTAGGGTGCCCGTCAAGATCAAGCCCTCCGTCCTTAGTCGGGCAGCTTCGCCCCGGAGGCAGACACCCAAGCCGGACGCCGAAGGTCAGGGGCGATGCGCTTCGCCGAAGCCGGACGACGACCCCTTGGAAGCCCGCATCCTGGAGGTGTCGTTCGACGAGGGTCCCAAAACCTCCAGCAAGGAATTCTGGCACGTGCTTCCCACAGGTGGCGAGAAAGGAGAGTGGGAAGGCGACTCTGGTCAGGCCAAAGACGGTGACGATGCCGAGCTCGCTAAACCTTGGTCCTCGGACGTGTCTTCTCCAGCTTCGACGCGGTCCTCTCCTTCTTCCTTCGCCTCCTCGGATGACGAGCCGGAGGAAGACCTCTGGAACGTCGTGCCCAGTCGAATCCAGCCCAACACGCCCCCCTGCAGGAGTCCGGACTGGTCGGTGTTTGATAAAGACCTGGATCTTTTTCCTTTGGGCACCTCGTCTCACTTTGAATTCCCCGATTATTGTACCCCGGAAGTGACTGAGATGATCGCAGGGGACTGGCTGATGTCCAGCATTTCGGACTTGGTCTTTACGTACTGAATCCTCCCAGGAATCTCTCGCTTCTCAACAATCAGGTGGTTCCGGCAAAAAAAAAAAAAAAACAAGAGAGAAAGAAAGAGAAAGAGAGAAAGAGAAGAAAAAAAAACCCAGCTGTTTACATGCAGAATCAGGTATCTTCACGGCTTGCCTTGGCTTCATTCAAAGGCAAGTCCTCCATCAGCCCATCCCCCCTGCGCCCCCCCCCTCCAGCACACACCCACTTGGCCAACCTGCCTTGCTGGGGAGGGTGCCTATCACCTCTCACCCCCCCTTCCTCTTCTCCCCACCTTGAAAGCCAGCCTGGCTTGGCACCGTGTTTATTTACCCATGAAATCTGGCTGTCTAGTCAGGTTTTGCCGTGTAATCCTCGCCAACCGTTCGTTGCAGATCTTTCCACCCCTCTTTGCAGCTGCTTTCCGGCTCGGATGGATGGAGGGATGCTGTCCATGCTGACATCCCCTCCCTCCCCCTCCCCCTCTGCCCTCAGGTGCCCACCTTCCCTCGCTTGGCATCCCACTTGTCACCCTATTCTCTCCTGCCACCCCACCCCACCTCGCGGGGCTCCGTGTCTTCGCCGGGCGTCGATTCGAGGCCGTGTCGAAGCCGATGGCAGGAGAGATGGCCGGGAATGTTCCTATCCTCCTTCCTGTTCCTTCGTTCGATGGCTGCCAGGCAAAAAGATTCTGTCAGAGGGCACGGCACGTCTCGGCGGTGGGGGGGGGGAGACAGGGTGGCACGAGGCTCTCCGACGCCCGGGAATCGGGCGGGCACCGTTTTGCTCGCTGGACCAGACTTTTCGTGTCGCCAAGGCACGAAGCCCGTCTCGGTACTGGGGTGGGAAGCCTCGGGTTGGGGAGACAGCGAAGTGGCGGGCACGTGGTAAACACGTGGACCCACAGTGCAAGCAGGCTTGTGTGTGCCAATCGGCCCCCGAAAAAAAAAAAAAGTCTCCCTGCCCCTCCTCTTTAATTTTTGCCAGAGGTATGCTGCAGGCAGAGCCGGGCACTGTCTCCTCCGTGCATGTTGCATTCAGAGAATGGATCCTAGGATCCATGGCAGGCTGTCACTCCCTCGGATGCCACGGCTCGGTATCCACGGCTCACCCACATCTCCCCGATGCTCAGCAGCTAGCCCTCCGGCTACACAAGGTGTCCACTTCAGGTCTCTGGAATAAAGGTGTGGCGGGGGGGGGAAGAGGGTTTGAAAACCCACCTGGGAATGTCTGAACTCTACCTCCTTCTTTCTGGAGGGGGGGGGTCTGTGACTTTCACTGAAGGTCAATCCAGCCCCCTCTCCCTCCCTCCCTCCCAGCGGTTTGGAGTGGCAGGCCTGGGGGGGGGCTCTGATTCAGGGGGCTCCCTTCCTTGGGTGAAAAACCCAACGTGGGCGTGCCTCACCAGGCCTGGCAGGGCAGTGCCAGGGAGCGAAGCCACGGGGTACCCGTGGGAGCACGGCTAGAGCACGGGTGCCCCACCCCCCCAAGCCTAGCCGAAGTGGCCAGCTCAGACAGGGAGAGGGAGACACACACCGCCACCCCCGTTCAGCATCCCTCTTTGTGGAAGCCAGCCAAAGGGAAGGGAGGGGGGGTGGATCCACCCAAGACTTGCATCTGCAGGCATGCAACGAGAGAGAGAGAGAGAGAGAGAGAGAGAGAGAGAGAGAGAGAGGGGGGGGGGGGAGAGGGGGGAGAGAGAGAGGGAGGGGGGGAGAGAGGGAGGGAGAGAGAGAGAGAGAGATGGAGAGAAAGAGGGAGAGGGGGAGAGAGAGGGAGAGGGAGGGAGGGGGAGAGAGGGAGAGAGAGGGAGAGAGAGAGAAAGAGAAAGAGAGAGAAATGGAGAGAAAGAGGGAGAGAGGGAGGGGAGAGAGAGAGAGAGAGAGAGCGCAGCTTGTTCCTTCTCCAAAATGGGAATCTAGCAGGACCCAAAGTGCGTCTTCAGACGACCCCCGGTGACCTGGTTCTGGGGAGAACAGATGTCCTTTGGGAGCCGCTGGGAAAGAAGCGGCTGACGCCGAAGCGACGGCAGTTGGCAGACCATTGTGTGTGGCTGTGGCTTCCCTCCGACGTTTGCAGGATTGCCCGGCCTGGGGAAGCCACAGCGATTCCACCCTCCCAGGATATGTAGCCTCGATTTCCCTCGAACCCCAATGCAAGGCAGACCCAGGCTGCTTTTTTTTAAAAAACCCTCTTCCCCCAGAACGGGCGCTCCTGGGCTCTGGTTTCAAGATCATTTTTAACCCGCAAGATGTTTATGGAGATTCTCAGTCACCCGGGACATGCTGGTCAGAAAGGTGCTTTTAAAAAAAAAAAAAGGCAAGGGGACTTTGTTTTCCCGTGAAGAGCTTTCCCTTCTCATCCAAGGAGCTTCTTCCGTTTCTTCAGAAGTTACTGTAGAAACCGAAGAAGCTCCTTAGATGAGAAGCGAAACGTCTTCTAGGGAAAACAAAGTCCCCTTCCTTGCCTTTTGGAAAAAGAAAAAGCGCATCTTGGGGTTAACTGGGAAGAGCTTCTATCCTGTCAAGATGCCGGGGAGGGTAGCTTTGTAGGCCTTAGAATAGAATAGAGTGGAATAGAGCTGGAAGGGACCTTGGAGGTCTTCTAGTCCAGCCCCCTGCTCAAGCAGGAGGACCTATATACCAGAGAACCTATACCATCTCACTTCCGTGGGCATCTGCTCAGCAGCTCCCAACTGCAGTCTTCACACAGAAAAGGATTCACGCATGAATCTTGATCCTTTTTCGAAGTTCTGGATTTTTGTAATGGAGAGTTAGGCAACCTTGGCTCTTTTATGACTCGTGGACTTCAACTCCCAGAATTCCTCAGCCAGCATGGGGGAGCTATGGCCCCCTCATGACTCGTGGACTTCAACTCCCAGAATTCCTCAGCCAGCATGGGGGAACTATGGCCCCCTCATGACTGGTGGACTTCAACTCCCAGAATTCCTGAGCCAGTCTGGCTCAGCATGGAAACCTCTTGTTCATAGTATGTTTAGGTATGTGTCATGTATGTGTTTCACTTTGAGAGCGGGCAACTAAATTTCATTTTTGATGTGTGCCATTGTGCCCACAGTATAAAAATGACAGTAAAGTTTATCTTATCTTATCTTATCTATCCCCTCAGCATGGCTGGCTCAGGAATTCTGGGAGTTGAAGTCCACCAGTCATAAAAGAGCCAAGGTTGCTGATCCCTGCCCAAATGCCTGAATTTTGATCATGGGACCGTGAGGAAAAAATATTTAAATATTTAAACTGGGGGTCTTCAAACTTGGCTCTTTTATAACTCATGGACTTCAATTCCCAGAATTCCTGAGCCAGCCTGGCTCAGCTTGGAAACCTCTCCCTTTCCCCTCAGGGTGGCTCGCTCAGGAATTCTGGGAGTTGGAGTCCACACGTCTTAAAGTTGCTGAGATGGAGAAACAATGGACTAGGCCAGGGGTAGGCAACCTTGGCTCTTTTATAACTCGTGGACTTCCAGAATTCCTGAGCCAGCATGGGGGAACTATGGCCCCCTCATGACTCATGGACTTCAACTCCCAGAATTCCTGAGCCAGCATGGGGGAACTATGGCCCCCTCATGACTTGTGGACTTCAACTCCCAGAATTCCTGAGCCAGCATGGCTCAGCTTGGAAACCTCTCCCTTTCCCCTTAGCGTGGCTGGCTCAGGAATTCTGGGAGTTGAAGTCCACCAGTCATAAAAGAGCCAAGGTTGCCTACCCCTGCTGTAGGCCAAGGGTGCCCAAATAGAACAAGGCTGGGAAGAGGATGGGATTGACAGGGCCCAGGGGGCACTGATGCTGCAGGCAGATTCACCCTGTCAGCTCTTCTGGAAAGTGGTGCCAGGATTAACCCCCCATCCCACCCCCAGGTTGGCAGACGGCAAGATCTGACTTTTGTGGGCACTGCAAATGCCCACCTCCCTTCCCAGAAATTATTTTGCTGCCCCCCTCTGCAAATCTAAACATAGCAAGTGCGAAGCATCAGGACCACACCGTCAAGCTCCAGTTGAGCTGATTTTATCTGCTCGTGCCAGTACAGGCGTTCCTCTACCGATGGCCAAAAACGAGCCCCCAGATTCTGTTGCTAAGTGGGGCATCGGTTAAGCAAATTTTGGCCCGTTTTATGACCTAACTGTTAACTGATTCGTTGTTGAGCGATCACTAAATGAACGGTTGTGAGTTGAGGACTACCTGGACGCAAAAATCTACTTTGCCAATGTGTCAGTGTTAAATTTGCAGTAGAGAGTGAACGTAAGTCCAACAGGGGTTGGACTTAAATCGTTTGTGAGAGTGTAAGGATTCTAGGCTGGTTCCTCTCTTGACGCTGCTCCAGGCTCTGTCTGTGCTGCTCTTACACAAAATCTCATCCTGATTGCAGTTCCTCTCTGGGGAGACTTTAGAGGTCATCCAACTTCTCAGCTGTGATTTCCCCCCCCCCTCCCCCAGTTTATGAACGTCTGGCCAATTATACACAGTCCTCGATTTATAACCATTTGTTTAGTGACCGTTTGACATGACAATGGCCCTGGAAAAAAAAAAGCTGTTTTTCACACTTACAACCCATCGTAGCATCCCTGTGATCGGACACGGGATCCAAATTTGGACGCTTGGTAACTGGTTCATATTTATGACGCTTACAGTGTCCCGGGGGTGATGTGATTCCTCCCTTTTGCGACCGTCTGACAAGTCATGGGGAAGCCGGATTTATTTAATAATCATGTTACTGACTTAACGACTGCAGTGATTCGATTAGCGGCTGTTGCAAGACGGGGCGTCAAACAAGGCAAAACTCATTTAAAAACTGTCTTGCTTAGCGACAGAAATTTTGGGCTCGGTTGTGGTCGTAAGTCGAGGACTACCTGATTCCCCCCCCCCCCGGAAAAAAAATGATTCACCGGGCTGAGAAAAGCAGCAGAGATGATTTGAATGGGCCCATAGCCTCGTCTTCCTAAGGGATGCCCACATTTTAAAGTGCGTTTGGAACCCGGGTTCAAAAGAGGATTTTTAAAAAAATTATTTTAAGGAGGAGATGGACCTCAGCGATTTCCCAAGCCATGCTGCCTTTTCAGTTTTCCAACCTTGGTAACGTTAAGGTGTGTGGACTTCAACTCCCAGAATTCCCTAGCTAGCAAAGCTCCATACTGAGACACCCTCAGGACCCCCCAACCCATTTTCCTGCTCGCCAAGGCTTAGGCAAGGAGGTTCAGACTTCCAACATCTGGAACGGCTGATATCCAGATGATATTCACATTCCTGTTTGGTGGCCTCAGCGGAGGAAGGGTGATGGGGTCCAGTTTGGAGTCCGCTGATCCAGGTAGTCTTAGCGCTTGAGAATGGTGTTCTGTAGTTGGGAAGAGGATGGAGGTCAGCAATGATGTGAAGCTGGCTAATGGCAATCCTTCAACACAGGGGTCTGCAACTTTGGCCACTTTAAATTTGGGGACTTCAACTCCCAGAATTCTTCAGCCAGCCATGCTAGCTAAGGAATTCTGGGAGTTGAAGTCCACAAGTCGTGAGGTGGCCAAGGTTGAAGATCCCTCCTTCAACATACCTCTGCTTAGCCATTCTACTTCCACCAAGTTGCCTTACCTCAGGGGTCTTCAAAGTTGGCCCTGCTGAGGAATTCTGGGAGTCGTAGTCCCCATCCCCTGTGGAGGGTCCAGGTCAGGAAATCTGCCTTATATTTGACATTCCATTGAAACTTCCCTAAAAGAGTTCCTACTCCTGAACCCCCTTTTTAAATCATATTTAATATAAATTAGGTTGCAAAACACAATGACTCAAGAGAGAACTTCATCCAGGCCGCCGAAATTTCCAGCAATGTTTTAGAGAAGGGCTAGGCAACCTTGGCTCTTTTATGACTTGTGGACCAACTCCCAGAATTCCTGAGCTAGCATGAGGGAACTATGGCCCCCTCATGACTCGTGGACTTCAACTCCCAGAATTCCTGAGCCAACATGGCTCAGCTTGGAAAGTTCTCCCTTTCCCTTCAGAGTGGCTGACTCAGGAATTCTGGGAGTTGAAGTCCACGAGTCATACAAGAGCCAAGGTTGCCTACCTCTGGGCTAGGGCTAGGCCGCTTTATGACTCGTGGACTTCAACTCCCAGAATTCCTGAGCCAGCCTGGCTCAGCTTGGAAACCTCCCTTTCTCCTCAGCATGGCTGGCTCAGGAATTTTGGGAGTTGAAGTCCACAAGTCATAAAAGAGCCAAGGTTGCCTACCCCTGTTTTAGAGAGAGGAGAGGACCATAGAGAGGAAGAGGCAGGCTCCAGGCAGTCCTCAAATTACAATGTTTCCCCTTAGTGACCGTTCAAAATTGCAACTGCACTGAAAAAAAGTGATTTATGACCATGTTTCACACTTATGACCATTGCAGCCTCCCCATGACCACATGATCAAACGTTCAGACGCTTGGCAACTGTCTCATATTTATGACAGTCACGTGATCCCCTTTTGCGACTGTCTGACAAGCAAAGTCAATGGGGGGAAGCCCGATTCACTTAATGACCAGGCAACTAACTTAACAGCGGCAGTGACTTGCTTAACGATGGTGGGAAGAAAGGTCGTAAAATGGAGCCAAAACTCACTTAACAACTGTCTCCCTTAGTTCAGCTTTGGTCATAAGTCAAGGACTACCGTGTTTGGTAAGAATTCCTAGGTTTTGGAAGTGCAGGTAGTCCTCAAGTTATGATCCTTCATTTAGCAATCGTTTGTGACTTGCACTTAACGACCGTCGCAGCATCTGCACGGTTAACGTGATCAAAATTCAGGCACTGGGCACTTGGATAATAATAATAATAATAATAATAATAATAATAATAATAATAATAATAATAATAATAAGTTGGAAGGGACCTTAGAGGTCATCTTGTCCAACCCGCTGCTCAGGCAGGAAACCCTATACCAGTTCACACCAACGGCTCTCCAGGGTGTTCCCAGGGTCACATGACTGCCACTTGCGACCTTCCCCGCCATCTTCCGGTAAGCCCAAATCAGCGGTTTCACTTAAAGACCACATGATTCACTTAACAACTGCAGCGATTTCTTTTTAACAAACTGCGCCTCCCCCCAAAAAGTTGCAAAACCAGGTATGACTCGTATTACCACTGCCTCACTTAGCAATGGAAATTACGCTCCCAAATTGTGCTTCGTAAGTCGAGGATTACCTATACAGGTAGTCCTCGACTTAACAACGTTCATGTAGTGACCGTTCAAAGTTAACGACGGCGCTGGAAAAAAGCGACTTACAATTGCTTTTCAAACTTACGACCTTTCCAAGCATCCCCCGGGGTCACGTGATCAAAATTCAGATGATTGACAACCGACTCGTATTTATGACGGTCGCAGCGTCCCGGGGGGAGGGGGTGTCACGTGATCCCCTTTTGCGACCTTCTGAGAAGCAGTCAATGGGGGAAATCAGATTCGTTTAACAACTGTCGAGAACGGTCATAAAACGGAGCAAAACCTGCTTAACAACTGCCTCGCTTAGCAGCCAAAATTTTGTCCAGGATGAATTTTGCTAATTACAGATAGTCCGCGACTTATTTATCTGTCGAGTCATTCATTTAACGACGGAGGCAGAGAAAGGTCATCAAATGGAGCCAAATTCACTTAACAAATGTCTCACTTAATAGCAGGAACGTGGCGCTCAATTATTGTCGTACGTCGAATTGTAGTTGAGGATTGCTCTTTTTTCCCCTGCACAGCTGCTCATCCATAATGGCTGTAGGATATTCCACAGGGCCCCCCCATATATGGGCCCCCCAAGTGCCCTATATGGCCTGTCATCCCCCCCAGGATAGAGGGCAGGCCCCCTCAATCTTCCGATGGCACTCAACCTTTTTTCTAGGGATTTAGAAATTGCTTTTGATGGTCTCTGTGATTTATCATTTTTAATCATTTTTTTTTTGTTCCTGAAGGTCACCTCGCTAGTCTTCCCCGATTAATGGGGCTGAGAATCAGCCCATCATCCTTACAAATTCCCTCTCTGGAGATACATTTCTCCAAATGAGGGCCCTTGAGATGAGTTGGGTGGTGGAGCATGGCCTTTGTAGTCGCCCTTATTAGTGCTAGCTTGGAGAAGGGTGCACTGGACGAGAAAAGGTCAAAAGAAGGATAGGACAGGGCAGATTGAGGGGAGAAAAACGATCCCGCTTCGTTTTTCTCACGCCGCACAGGCAGTCCTCGCTTAGTGACCGCCTCGTTTAGCGACCCATTCAGAATTCCAGCTTTCGTAGTTGCCCTTATTAGTGCCAGCTTGGAGAAGGCTGCACTGGATGAGAAAACGTCAAAAGGAGGATAGGACAGAACAGATAGAGGGGAGAAAAATGATCCCGCTTCGTTTTTCTCACACCGCATAGTGACCGCCTTGTTTAGTGACTGCTCGCAGTTCCGGCAGTAATAAAAAAAATTGATTTTGCAGCCAATCTTTGCACGGCTGATTTTCGGAGGTCTGCAAACCAAAGGAAAGCTGCAGGAAGATTGCAAGCACAGTTGTGGGATCACTTAGAGACCTAGTTGCCAGTTCCAATTGTGGTCACTAAACGAGACTACCTGTAAATGCTGGATTTGAATAAGGCCCGCAGAGTGGGGAATTTTTTGATCTGTTTTTTCTTGGGATCAAAGCCAGCATACCAAATTGGTAACCTGTTCAAAAAATTGGAGCTTTCCCAGTTTAGAATCTTCTGAGCGAGGTTACCGGCTTAATCTCGGAGCATGCACAGAGCGCACTCCAAATAGTTACCGAGTCCAGGTGGTTTTTCTCTGTTTGCACAAGAAGAGGAATAGATAGGTTGGCTTTGCATTGCACAACGACAAAAATAACAAACCACCCTAGCCGGGCAAGGAGTTGGACTAGATGACCTCTAAAGCAGTGGTTCTCAACCTGTGGGTCGGGACCCCATTTGGGGTCGAACGACCATTTCACGGGGGTCGCCAAACAACGCAGTCCGCCATTTTTTCCCCCTTTTCCTTAGCTATGCTCCTCCCTTTTATTCTATTGGCTTTTGAAAGCCAATAGAATTAGACTCTCTTGAATAGAGTCTAATTCTATTGGCTTTCAAAAGCCAATAGGAATTGTCCAGGCTGTCTCTGCCCTGCTGAGCTCGCCAAAAGTCCCAGTCTGCAAATGGTGCTGCACCAGTTGAGTAGTCCTCGACTTACGACCGGTTGAGTAGTCCTCGACTTACGGCCAGTTGGGGGTCGCGGCATTAAAAAGGTTGAGAACCACTGGTCTAAAGTCACTTCCAATCCTTTGGTTAAACCTCTTGTGCAAACACAGCTCAAAATGTTGAGTGGACACCGACACGATTTAAAAGCGCAACAGCAGCCCTTTGATCTGTGTGGGAGTCCTGTCTTAGACTAGGTGGGGTGAATACTACAGTCGAGAAACACTCTGTACGTGCTTGGTAAGAGAAAAGTGTACAGGTAGTCCTTGACGTACAACAGCGACCGGTCAAAGTTACAACGGCACTGAAAAAAGAGACTTTTGACTGTTTTTCATACTTAACGACCGTTGCAACATCCTCACGGTCGCACGATCAAAATTCAGACTGTCGCAAAAGGGACACTCTAACCGTCATAAATATGAGCTAATTTCCAAGCATCTCAATTTTCATCACGTGTTTATGGGGAGGTGGCAGTGGTCACAAGTGTGAACAGCCTTCCTTTCTATACTGTTGTAACTTTGAACAGTCACTAAGAGAAACTGTTGTAAATTGAGGACTACCTGTGTATATCCCGATCTTCGAAACCCTGCTGCTTTGGTAGGTTTCCCACATTCCCACCTGTTCTTGGACATGTTGCAAAGGTGGTTTGTTTTTCTTGGCATAAAGTTTCAGGATATTTAGATCAGGGCCTCTCAGCAGGGGGTTGGACTAGATGACCTCCAAGATCCCTTCCAACATTATTATTATTATTATTATTATTATTATTATCATTATTATCATCATCATTATCATCATTATCATCATTATCATCATTATGATTATGATTATTACCTCAACCTCCCTGGCTATGGAATTCTGGGAACTGAAGTCCACACGCCTTAAAGTTTAGCTGGAGATATTCTGGTTTGTAAAGGAAGCTTCTTTCAATTTTTTTCCCCCCCTAAACTGGCTTGTGTGAAGTGACTGTATTCTGAGTTTGAGAGCTCTTTATCTTCTGCCTGGGAAGGGTTTAAGGCTATTCAAAAGCCATTAGGCAGTAGGATTTAAAATAATCTGGACAGATTATGAAAACGGGGCCGAGTAAAATGAACAAACAACGGTAGACACAAATGCCCAAACGTGTTGGTTTAATCTGCATGTTGGTTTATTAAAAAAAAAAAAATTCCCTCCTCCTTTTAGCTACGTTTTTAAAAGCAGTTTTAATCTGAGAATTCCTAATCTCTGGGATTTTAGAGTGGCAAATTCTTAGCGATCACGCCATCAAGGTAGGACTACCATACCAGTAATTGGCTAAAATTTACTGGAATTGTTTTCTCCGGAGGTTTGGGCGGGTCTTCTCTGAAAAATATCCCAGTAGTAAGAAAACTGCAAACTTAATTTGTAGACAGCTTGCTTACGGTCCAACAGCTGCGCGCTCTCTCTTTAGATAGAAAGTCGCAAGTGCGTTGCCATTGTGATTATTCAGACCGTCTTTTGCCCACAACAGCCCTGTGACGTAGGTCAGAAAGAAGATCTAGACCAGAATCACCCAGTTTAACTTCCCTGGCTCATATCTGCCTCTTTAATCCAGGCTTCCTAAAATTTACTTTTTTACATTTGGTCACCACGATGTAAAAAAGATATTGAGACTCTAGAAAGAGTGCAGAGAAGAGCAACAAAGATGATCAGGGGACTGGAGGCTAAAACATATAAGGAACGGCTGCTGGAATTGGGAATGTCTAGTTTAACGAAGAGAAGGACAAGGGGGGACAGGATAGCAGTGATCCAGTATCTCAGGGGCTGCCCCAAAGAAGAGGGAGTCAAGCTATTTTCCAAAGCACCTGAAGGCAGGACAAGAAGCAAGGGGTGGAAACTAATCAAGGAGAGAAGCAACCTAGAACTAAGGAGAAACTTCCTGACAGTGAGAACAATTAACCAGTGGAACTACCTGCCTCCAGAAGTAGTGAATGCTCCAACATTGGAAGTTTTTAAGAAGAGAATGGACAGCCATTTGTCTGAAATGGTGTAGGGTTTCCTGCCTGAGCAGGGGGTTGGACTAGATGACCTCCAAGGCCCTTCCAACTTTACTACTATTATTATTATTATTACTTCCCTAGATCAGGGGTGGGGAACCTTGGCTCTTTTATGACTCGTGGACTTGAACTCCCAGAATTCCTGAGCCAGCCACGCTGAGGGAAAAGGGAGAGGTTTCCAAACTGAGCCATGTTGGCTGAGGAATTCTGGGAGCTGAAGTCCACGAGTCATGAAAGAGCCAAGGTTTCCTACCCCTGCCCTAGATCAAAGGAATACACTTCCCAGACTTCCTTCTGCCGGCTTTGCCAGCATTCTGGGAGTTGTATTCTCCAGCAGCTGGAAAGCCCTGTTGCACAAAGCATTATAGCTAGTCCTCGACTTACGACAGTTCATTTAATGGCCATTCCACGTTAACAACAGAACTCAAAAAAGTCACTTATGTCCGTTTCTCACTTACGACCATTGCCGCAGTCCCCGTGGTCACGTGATCAAAATTTGGACGCTTGGCAACTGACTCGTACTTACGACGGTCGCAGTGTCCACTGGGGGGGGGTCACGTGATCCCCTTTGGGGCAGCCTGCTGACAAGCCAAGTCGACGGGGGGGGGGGGAACCCGGATGGATTTAACAACCCGGTTTTGCTAACTTAACCCCGGCAGCGATTCGCTTAACGACCTTGGCAAGAAAGGTCGTAAAACGGGGCGAATCTCACTTAACAAACGCCTCGCTTGGCCAACGCAAATTTGGGGCTCCGTTGTGGTCGTAGGTCGAGGACGAGCTCCACACGGTGTTGTTGTTCCTGCTTTAAAAAAAAAAAAAAGAGCAGACAGTTATTGCATTTATTTATTAGGTGGGGTTTTTTTTTCCCCCACGTCAGCCGGATGTCACACGGACCGTGTGCCAGTTGGACAAGTTCGGGGTGTGTGTGTGTGTGTGTTTGTGTGTGTGTGTATTTCAGTGCAAGCAAGGGATGAGTCTGGGTGCAGCTGTGGCTAAGGGGTGGTGGGCAAATCCTTGCCGATTCATTTTTTGGATCTGAAACAAATTGATTCTCTCTCTCCAGTTTTAGGGGTCCTGCGGATGGCTGGGCTGGGCTGGAGTTTCTGGGGTTGGGTCAACCCCCCCCTTTTTTTAGTGGGGTCACCTGGGGAGGGCGGGCACAATTGCTCAAAACCCTGCATTTTTCATGCCAATTCGATTAGGACAGCGCCTCTTAACCTGGGGCCCTTTAAGAGGGTTGGACTTCAACTCCCAGAATTCCCCAGCCAGCGCATGCTGGCTGGGGAATTCTGGGAGTTGAAGTCCAGCCCTCTTAAAGGGCCCCAGGTTGAGAAACGCTGCATTAAGGAATCCCCCGCACCTCTTGTTATGCATCCTCTCCCCTTAGGCCCAGCAGCCAGGGAGTGGACCATGGACCCTGCTCACAGGGAGTGACATGCAGCCTGCCTTCGGTCCCGTCTCCCCAAAAGCCCTGCAGAAAGCACTCTGCCCATGCCCAACAGAACTCTTCCCTCCGACAAAAAAAACTCTCCCAAGTTGGGTTTTTAGCAACCCTGGCCCCAACCCCCCCCTTTCCCCCCAAACAAGGATGCCAAGTGGGGTGCCAAGCGATGCCACCCCCTCCTCCAACACACCCACCACCCACCCACCCCAGACACGCCTCCGTGTATGGGGTGCCCTTCCATCTCTTTGTTTCCTGCTGAGTCCCAATCCGGGACTGGTTTTCTCGCCTTGCCCATTTGGGGCCATCGCTTTCCCCGCGCCCGTTGGGGACCCGTTCAAGCCTCAAGTGCTATTCTGAGTTTGACGAACGATCAGGCAAAAATGTTCCTCAGGACCCAGGACCGGAGCAGGGTGCGAATCCTGGCCCGGTCCGATCACAACCACGGAGACGGAGGGGTGGGGTGGGGGTGCTGTGCTGATCTCCGCTCGACGTTTCCTTCCTTCTGTCTTTGAAGCACAACCTTCGCCGACGCTTCCTCGTTGCAGTCAATTGGGGGTGGGTGGGTGGGTGGGTGGGACACAATTGTTGTGTGTACGGGGAGAAAGTACGACTAATGATGAAGAATGAAGAATCCGTGGTGCCGTGTTGGTGGATTTACAAGGGAGGCAACGTGTCCGACGTCAGTGCTTTAGAGCGACTCGGCGCATCCCTGGCTGTCTTCGGCTACGCCTAGGGGTGGTCCTCGAGTTACGACGGCTCGTTGAGTGAGCCAAGTTACCACGGCGCTGGAAAAAAAGTGACTTTTGGAACATTTCTCACCATTGCGACATCAACATTCAGATGCTTGGCCACTGATTCGTATTGGGGACGGTTGCGGTCCCGTGGGGGGGGGAAGCTGGAATCACTTAGCAACCGGGTGACTCATTTAACAACGGCAGGGATTGGCTTAAGAACCGTAGCAGGGAAGGTCGTAAAAGGGGATAAAACTCCCTTAGCAAATGTTTCAGTCCCTCGTGGTCGTAAGTCGAGGACTGCCTGTACCCGCTTCTGCATCTTTTGTACCCGTGACCCGCGACTGGGTGGGTGTGCGATGCGATGAAGATTGGGCAATATATATATATATATTGGGCAATATATATATATATATATATATATATATATATATATATATATATATATATATATATATATATATATATAAAACACAGTTAGTCCTCAACATTCAACCATTCGCTTAATGACAATTCCAAGTTATGACACCTTCGGGGAAAAAGTGTTTTACAACCTGGACTCGCATTTATGACTGTCATGCCTCTCCTGGAGTCACGTGACTGCCCCTTGAGCACTTGGCTCCCTTTTACAACCGGTCGTGCAATCCTGGGATGGTGATTTGCAAGCTTTCTGCAAAAAAAACCCAAAACGTCCGTTGTGGGAACTGGATTTGCTTAACGGCCATGTGATTCGTTGAATGACCGTGGTGGTTCGCTACAAGTGGTCCTTGACTTACGACAGTTCGTTTAGCGACCGTTCATAGTTGCAGCGGCACTGAAAAAATGTCCCTTGGGGCAGGTTTTCACAGTTACGACCTTTGCAGCAGCCTCCCCGTGATCGAAATTCTGATTCGTATTTATGACGGTTGCGGTGTCCCCCGGGGGTGTGTGTCACATGACAATCCCCCTTTTGCGACTTTCTGACCCAAAGTCAGTGAGGGATCCAGATTCACTTAACAACCGGGTTACTAATGTAAGAACTACAGTGTTTCACTTAACGACAGTGGCAAAAATCACTTCACAAATGTCTCATTTAACAACGGAAGCGTTGGGCTCAACGGCGGTCGTAAGTCGAGGACTGCTCGTACCTGTAATAATCGGGGGTGGGAGGACATAACTCTCAGGTACCAATTCCACAGACCGGCCAGCACGGGGAGGGGGTCCACGGAGGTCCCCCCCCTCCCCGGCTTCTTCACAAACCTCTTCAGCGTACAACTGATTGTTCCACAGGTGCCAAGGGCATAATCCGAGTGAATGAAACGAAAACGCTAATGATGATTAACGATGATTAACATTCTGGGTTTCCTTATTGGTAATTGTTGTGTTAGTTGTGACCGTGGTTCTTGAAAGAAAAAAAAAATAGGCTTGTAGAGGAAAAAAATAATAATTTTTAAAAAGGGAAAAGTTAACGGCACTTGATCCATCGTGTGGTTCTGTGACTAGCTCTGGAAATGGTGGTTATAACCCTGGAATAAAATGTGTTCTTGGTCTGGAAATTCGGGTCTGTCTGTTCTTGGTGAGGATGTGGCACTGCTGGCCTGGGAATTCTGGGAGTTGAAGTCCACTCAAGGTAAAGGATACTGGCTGGGGAATTCTGGGAGTTGGTCCACCTGTCTCAAAACATGCTGGCTGGGGAATTCTGGGAATTGAAGTCTACCCATCTTAAAGCCTGCTGATTGGGGAATTCTGGGAGTTGAAGTCCTCCCATCTTAAAGCCTGCTGGCTGGAGAATTCTGGGAGTTGAAGTCCACCTATCTCAGTGTTTCTCAACCTTGACAATTTTAAGGCATGTGGACTTCAACTCCCAGAATTCCACAGCCAGCATTGCTGGCTGTGGAATTCTGGGAGTTGAAGTCCACATGCCTTAAAATTGTCAAGGTTGAGAAACATTGAGTCCTATCTTAAAACATGCTGGCTGGGGAATTCTGGGAATGGAAGTCCACCCATCTTAAAATTGCTGAGAAACATTAACTGGCCCCATTCTTCTCTCTTTAGCTGTCCTCTGGCTCCTTCTGGCCTATAATTTGCTACCAAACGCATCTTCATGGGTAGATATAAAAAATAAGCAGCTGTGGACACCATCTTGTTTTTTTTTTTTACTTTTCCAGTGAGAAGACTTGATAGATGAGGCTGGCCCCATCTTCTCTCTGCTAATGATGGTGCCCATCCCAGCAGAAATTGAGAACAAATCCTATCTCAGCAATATATCCTATGACCTGATCCCCAGAAAGTGTGTTCCAACAGTTTCCGGGCTCCTGTTTCTTTAAGGGACCTGCAGGCAATCTGGACCAGAACTTTTAAGATGGGTGGACTTCAACTCCCAGAATTCCTCAACCAGCTTGCTGACCTTCACCCAGCCACAGAAGAAGAAAAATTGCATAAGCATCCTTTATTGCAGTGGTTCTCCACCTGTGGGTCGGGACCCCATTTGGGGTCGAACGACCATTTCACGGGGGTCGCCAAACAACGCAGTCCGCCATTTTTTCCCCCCTTTTCCTTAGCTGTGCTACTCCATTTTATTCTATTGGCTTTTGAAAGCCAATAGAATAGACTCTCTTGAATAGAGTCTAATTCTATGGGCTTTCAAAAGCCAATAGGAATTGTCCAGGCTGTCTCTGCCCTGCTGAGCCCGCCAAAAGTCCCATTCTGCAAACGGTGCTGCACCAGTTGAATAGTCCTCGACTTACGACCGGTTGAGTAGTCCTCGACTTACGACCGGTTGGGGGTTGCAGCATTAAAAAGGTTGAGAACCACTGCTTTATTGCAAACCAGATCCCATATTTGCATTCCCATTTAACAAAGCACAAACAGACCTGTTTTGCAAAACACACAGACACACACACAGACACACACACACATACTCATTTCCTTTGCTTTTGGGAGTCTATAGCTCTTTCTGTTCCTGTTTTGCAATATATGTGTATATCTATATCGATAGATAGATAGATAGATAGATAGATAGATAGATAGATAGATAGATAGATAGATAGATAGATATAGATATAGATATAGATATAGATATAGATATAGATATAGATATAGATAGATATACACGTGAAGTACTAATACCACTTTACAACACCTTGGTAAGGCCACACTTGGAATACTGCATCCAGTTTTGGTCACTACGATGTAAAAAATTCAAACTTGGAAACTGTCCTATCTGTAAACAAATCACTAGCCTACAAGGACAGATCATTTACCTAGGGTCTGTAATCCGTGCTCTTCGGGCAGAAATTAGGTGTCCAGTTCAGCCCCTCTACTCTAGTAAGCCTCCCTGCTATCAGCCCCCTTTACCACAAAGATCCTGCAGGAAAAGGGCAGTGTGGACAACCGTGGGATCTGGCAGGGTGAGAGCTGTGAACCATAAACACAAAGCTTTCGCTGTGTCCCTGCACAACAGCTACAGGGCTCTTGCTGACCTTAATAGGGACATTAAGGAGACTGGTAAAGGTATTTGTGAAGATAACTCAAATAAGCAGGGGATTGTGGTCCGAGATGAAGAACTAGATTTTTATAGGGAGAAGTGTGAATCAGGTATTGCACATCAGTCATGCAAGAATAGAAAGGCTCCCAAAAAGAGAAGCTACCTTCTGGTAGGTGATTCAATTATAAGGGATGAAAATTTAGGAAAGGACACAGAGGCTTTGAAAGAGGTCAGGTGTCTTCCAGGTGCTACTGCCATTAGGGACAAGAAGCGTATTTCTAAAATAATCAAGAATGGCAGCAAGGACTGTGATGTGGAGGCTATTGTACACCTTGGCACTAATGATCTGTCCCACAAAGATGTACTCTCTGTGCAGAATGATTTCCAGAGCTTGGGGAAGGAACTTAGCAGAATAGGCTGTAGGCTTACTTTCTCAGAGGTTTTACCAGTGTATAAGGAGCAAAACGGAAAAGGCAAGCGCATAGCACAATTCAATATGTGGCTAAAGGAATGGTGTAAAGGGGAAGGCTTTGGATATATTAGTCACGATGTCAGTAGCTGGTCCAATCAAAAGATGTACAAAAGAGATGGTTTGCATACATCAAAAAAAGGGACTGAGTTACTCGGCTATAAATTCACAGATTTTCTGGAGGGAAATTTAAACTAAACAGCGGGGACAGGGAGTTACTTGATACGGAACAACCCTGTCCCCGGCAATTTAAAAACTATAGGGCTATCAGTGCATGTAGCATAGATGTGTGTGTGGACAAGAATACCAACCTTGCTACCAATCAAAATGAAGCCTCTAATAGCGAGTGCCATATAAAGTGCACTAACCAAATAGGGGGTAAGACAATAGGGGAACTCAGGCACCACACAGGTTATGTAGAAAGGAAACACAGGGCCACCCACAAAGGACTCAAATGTTTATACACCAATGCACAAAGTAGGAACAGCAAACAGGGTGAACTAGAAATTCAGGTTAATGAGGGCAGATACGATATTGTTGCCATTACGGAAACATGGTGGGATGAAACTCACACATGGAACACACAGCTAGATGGATTTAAATTATTTAAAAGAAACAGACCAAATAAAAGAGGAGGTGGAGTTGCTCTCTATATAAGAAATAACTACATCTTCACAGAAATAGAGTACAACAATGATAAAAACTGTCTTGAATGCATTTGGGTCAATATAAAAGGGGGGGGAAATGACATTGCCATAGTGTATACTACAGACCACCCAACCAAACAGAGGAAATAGATGAACTTTTGCTAGTCAGCTAACTAAGGTATGTAGGAAGCACATCACAATAGTAATGGGGGACTTTAACTACCCTGACATCAACTGGGAGACAAACTCCGCACCAAGTGGAAGATCAAACAGGTTCCTGGCAAACCTAGCAGACAACTTTGTCTCCCAAAAAGTAGAGAATGGAACTAGGGGATTCAGCCATTTTGGATCTAATTCTCACTAACAGAGATGAAATGATAGACGGTGTTGGAGCCATAGGAACCCTGGGAGGAAGTGATCATGCAATATTAGAATTCAACATTATAGAAGCACAACCAATAGAACACAGTCAAACTAGAGTCTTGGACTTCAAGAGAGCTAATTTCAATAAACTTAGAGAGGGCTTGGGAAGGATTCCATGGATGAGAATCCTCAAGGGGAAAACAACTCAAGAAGCTTGGGAAATTTTGAAAAATGAGATAATAAAAGCACAGTCTAGCACAATACCAACAAAGAGGAAAAATAACAGCTCTCAAAAGAAACCAGCATGGCTGCATAAAGAACTCTCTGACAAATTGAAAGATAAAAAGGACAAGTATAGAAAGTGGAAAGAGGGGAACATAACTAAGTCAGAATATCAGCAAATAGCCCGCGCCTGCAAAGATGAAGTGAAGAAAGCCAAGGCTCAAAATGAACTAAGGCTTGCGACCAAAGTCAAAAATAACAAAAAAAGCTTCTTTCAACATGTAGAAAACAAGAAAAAAGTGAAGGAAATGATTGGTCCATTAGTGGGTGGAAGTGGCAAGAAGGTGACAAGCAACAGGGAGAAAGCAGAACTATTTAACTCATTTTTTGCATCTGTCTTTACACAAAGGGAAAAAACAGACCAACCTATCATAAATAGTGCCACAAAAAACAAAACAGAAACACAAGTTAAGATAGGCAAGAAAATCGTTAGTGAGCACCTGTCCAGCCTAGATGAGTTCAAATCGCCAGGACCAGACGGATTACACCCCAGAGTTCTCAAGGAACGGGCAGATGTGATATCGGAGCCACTGAACTATATTTTTCAAAGATCCTGGACCACAGGGGAACTACCAGAGGACTGAAAAGAGCTGATGTAGTTCCCATCCTCAAAAAAGGAAAAAAATGATCCAGGAAAATTACGACCTATCAGCCTGAACTCAATACCTGGGAAGATCCTGGAAAAGATAATCAAACAATGAATCACCGAACACCTAGAGGCAAACAAGTCATTACTAAAAGCCAACATGGGTTTGTCAAAAATAGATCATGCCAGACAAATCTTATTGCATTCTTTGACCAAGTGACAAAATTAGTGGATCAGAGGAATGCTGTGGACATAAATTACTTGGACTTCAGTAAGGCATTTGATAAAGTAGATCACAACCTACTACTTGACAAGATAGAAAAATGTGTGGTAGACAGAACCACCACCAGATGGATCCGTAGCTGGCTGACCAGCCGTACTCAGCGAGTGGTCCTCAATGGAACTGCATCTCTATGGAGGGAAGTGTGTAGTGGGGTTGCCCCAGGGCTGCTGTTCTGGCCCAGTACCTTCAACATCTTCATCAACGATTTGGATGAAGGGATAGTATGGGGAACTCATCAATTTGCAGATTACACCAAGAAGCTTGCAGGAATAGCCAACACTCCAGAAGACAAGCTTAAGATACAGAAGATCTGGACAGACTTGAACACTGGGCACTAACTAACAAAATGAAATTCAATGGTGAAAAAAGCAAGGTTCTACATTTAGGCAAGAAAAACCAAATGCACAAGTACAGCATAGGTGGCACATGCTCAATAGTAGTAACTGTGAGAGGGACCTCGGAGTCCTAGTAGACAATCACCTAAATATGAGCCAGCAGTGTGCTGCAGCTGCCAAAAAGGCCAACACAGTGCTAGGCTGCATTAACAGAGGGATAGAATCAAGATCATGTGAAGTATTAATACCACTTTACAATGCCTTGGTAAGGCCACACTTGAAATACTGCATCCAGTTTTGGTCACCACAATGTAAAAAAGATGTTGAGACTCTAGAAAGAGTATAGAGAAGAGCAACAAAGATGATTAGGGGACTGGAGGCTAAAACATATAAGGAACGGTTGCGAGAATTGGGTATGTATAGTTTAACGAAGAGAAGGACAAGGGGGGACATGATAGCAGTATTCCAATATCTCAGGGGCTGCCATAAAGAAGAGGGAATCAAGCTATTTTCCAAAGGACCTGAAGGCAGGACAAGAAGCAACGGGTGGAAACTAATCAAGGAGAGAAGCAACCTAGAACTAAGGATAAACTTCCTGACAGTGAGAACAATTAATCAGTGGAACAGCCTGCCTCCAGAAGCAGTAAATGCTCCAACACTGGAAGTTTTTAAGAAGAGACTGGACAGCCATTTGTCCGAAATGGTGTAGGGTTTCCTGCCCGAGCAGGGAGTTGGACTAGATGACCTCCAAGGTCCCTTCCAACTTTACTACTATTACTATTACTAACATTTCTTTCTACTCCTTTTGTTAATATAGTATCTAGGAATAAACAGTGAGTTAAGAATTTGGCAAACAGGTTTGAGACCAAGTCTACCCAGATCAAACTTTCTAGACTTTTCAGATCTCTGAGAACTACAACTCCCAGAATTCCACCTTTTGGATGGCCTTCTGGAAAGTACAATATTAGAGAAGGATATGTTAGGCCCTAAGAAAATAAACTGTACTCACTTATTTCTGGTACTCAAAATACCACATAGCTGACTAAAATATGGGATATTCCCATCCTCACTTGCCTCAAGATAAGCAAGTTATCCTTGTTTATAATATATTCGTGGGAATAGAATAGAATAGAATAGAGCTGGAAGAGACCTTGGAGGTCTTCTAGTCCAGCCCCCTGCTCAAGCAGGAGAACCTATATCATCTCAGACAGGTGACTGTCTAGTCTCTTCTTAAAAATCTCCAGTGATGGCGCGCCCACAATTTCGGGAGGCAAGCTGTTCCATTGGTTAATTGTCCTCACTGTCAGGAAGTTTCTCCTTAATTCCAGGTTGCTTCTCTCTTTGATCAGTTTCCAACCATTGTTTCTCGTCCTTCCCTCTGGTGCCCTGGTGAACAACCTGACCCTCTCTTCCTTGTGGCAGCTCCTCAGATACTGGAATACTGGTATCATCTCCCCTATTTCTTCTTTTCTTTAGACTAGCCAAACCCAAGTTCTGCAGCTGTTCTTTGTATGTTTTAGTCAGGGCTTTTTTCTCGTAGAACGCCCAGAACGGAGTTCTGGCACCTTTTTTGGATGGTACCTTGTAGGGTAGGCAAGGTGGGTTGTATGACATGTGTGAGTTCTGGCACCGTTGGTTTTTTTTTTTAAGAAAAAAAGCACTGGTTTTATTCTTCAGGCTTTTGATCATCTTAGTTGCTCTTCTCTGATTTTTTTTACAAACTCTCAACATCTTTTTTGTGATATGGTGACCAAAATTGGCTGCAGTATTCCAGGTGTGGTCTTACTAGGGTTTTATAAAGCGGTACTAGTACTTCGCGTGATCTTGATTCTATGCCTCTGTTTATACAACCCAGGATTGAATTAGCTTTCTGAGTTGCTGCTGCACACTGCTGGATCATAGTCAAGTGATCGTCTACTAGGACTCCAAAATCCCTCTCATAGTTACTGTTTTTAAGCCAGGTCTCACCCAAGCTATACTTGTATCTTTGATTTTTCCTGCCTAAATGTAAAACTTTGCTTTTCAGTTTGGCAACTTCCAATTGCAAAGTTAACTGTTTTTCTGGGATAGGTAGCTTTTCCAGGCCAAACCTCAAAGGATATTCCATCTGCTCATATACAATAAATGCTGGAACTGCACTCTGAATCAATTAGAACCTTCTATTTGTTTCTGTGATTATGGATTATGGGATGTCCAATCTGCCCATCGTGAGAAATTCCTTCAGAAATGTTTGCCTCCCTGGTTTGGTTATTTTAAAGTATTAGAATCTGGAGCCACTCCTAACTTGATGTGTCATATCTGGCTGCTAACTTCCAGATACCAAATTACACTCTGATACATGCCAAAATCCAGGGAATGACAAACATCTCCAACAGATACTTACCTTAAAACTGTATCCAGAGTTTAGAATAAAGATGATTTGCATAAATCTATGTTTTAGCTTTGGAAGAATAGCTGAGTTCTTTGGCATTGCCATTTCACTTTCCAAGTGAAATATACAAGTCATAACACTGCATTTTCTCTCTCTCTCTCTCTCTCCCTCCCTCCCTCCCTCCCTCCCTCTCTCTCTCTCTCTCTCTCTCTCTCTCTCTCTCTCTCTCTCTCTCTCTCTCTGTAAATTTAAAAGCAGTTGTATCCCATCAGTCTATTCTTTGGTACTGATATGCCTAACATGCTGAAATGATTAAAGAAGCATTTTAACAGGAAAAGAGCCAAATCCTAGCCAGCAGGTTAGCTTCTGTTTCAGCCACAAGAGTTAATCTTGGGAAAAGTATCCTTTGTCTAATTTCTTATCATTATCCTGACATGCTCTACAGTACTTTTCCTCTCATAGGCATTTGATCACCACAATAATAGTTGTTGATACTCATTTCCAAAAGCACAGGTAGACTAATATGCTTGCTTTAACTAGTACATAAAAATCTTGGAAGTTCAATTTTATTGATCCTTTTAAACTGAAAGCCCATATTTAACTCTGCATTCACTGTCAGGTTTTTGGATAGGTTGTGTGAGGGCATATGTTAGAAGACAATTTCTATATCTTATTGCTAGAAGTCTTTGATACACTCACATTTCTCCCTCTCTCTCTTTCCAGCTTGTGAATTTATCTCATTTTTAACTTTCTGGGGCACAGATTGTGAAAGGCGAACTCACATGTTTCTTCTATCTCTGTTCCCTTTTAAGCCAGGAAAAGCTGGTTTTCCTCACCATTGGCTATGTTGCCTAGATATGCAGGAAGGTGTACAGCAACACCCGGAATGCCAAAGGTTGCCTACCATGATTGGAAGGCAGACTTTTGGTGACAGAGGTAAGAGTGTTTCCGTGTACTTCCTACCTAAACGGGTTTTTATTTGCCTCAACTGACAGCATTTTTTCCTGGGTAGCTGCCAGGAATATAGTCATGATAGGTGAGGACTGGGGGGTGGGATCTATCAAAGGGAAGATCTTGGCCAATTGGGGCTTCCTGAACATGATAACAGATGACGTCACCTTCCTCCCACTCCCAGTTCATTGCAAATGCACCCCACACCCAGATTTTCCATCTTCCATGCAAAATTTCTGTTTTCTGACACAAATCACCTTAAGCCTTTCAGAGTGGATGATGGTCTCCACTGTGTCCTGCCATTGGAGTAGCAGTCCCAGCTATGAATGCCTATAGTGTTTTCTCAATTCTAATGGCTGGTGGCTGTCCTAAGTAGGCATTTCACCTATGCTATGTTCTCTTCCTTTTTAGTAATCTTGCAATTAATCTAATGACAGCCAATTAAGTCAATGAACTGTCCTCAACCCTAGAAGCTTACACTCCATCCAGCTCTGATATAGTCAATTCTCATTATTTGCAGATTCTGTATCTGTGTATTCCCCTACTTGCTAAAAACTACTTGCAACCCCAAAATAAATACTTGTGGCACTTTCACAGTCATTCACAAACATGCAAAACGGTGAAAAATTCGAGTCACCTGTGCACATGTTCCTAGCTGAGATTTCAGTATTTGCTAATTCTGTCTTTGTGCTGACTTTATGGAACGTAGATACTGCGGATAATGAGAATTAGCTGCAACTTACAGTGTTCAACCTTTAGGCTGGGTGAAACATGGATGTAAAGAGGAGCAAGAGAACAATTTATTCCTTACTGCTTTGATTGTTGTAGCATTGGAGCTGCAAGGATACCAAAAAGAAAGGGTTTGTATTAATGTAAAGGAGATACTATATATGGAAGGGGGATGTGAAATGATCCATGTATACCAATATCTGGGCAAGGCGAGGTGAGGCGAGGTGAGGCAAGGTGTCAAGCCTCGCAGAATGACCAGGATAGTCCAGACACAACTGCTTCATAGCTTGCCAATAGACTGGGAGAGGGGGGAGTTTGGTATGTGAGCCGTTAACATCAGCCGGCTACTTCATGAGAACTAAGGACATGAGGAGAGATGATTATTGAATATTGTGGGTTTTCTCATAACAATTGCCCAACGTGCAATTGGGCAGGATGACCTGCATGAAGAGGGGAGGGAAGTTTCTATTCTTTTAATATAGCAATTTAAGCATGAAATCCCCAGAACTGGTTTTCCTTCCATCAGTGCTGAAATGGTGCACTCAATAAAGTTTTGCATTAGAGTTTTAATCTCAGCTATGTTTACTTTGTTGGGTTCATCAGTTGGAACCTTGATACAAGGCACTAGAGAGAAAAGAAGAATTCTGAAAAGAAACAAAGCAAAACCAGGGAATGGTAGACTGACCAAACAGGAACCAACTAGCAAGGCTTACTTTCCCTCTATGATTGAGAAGGGCAGGATGCAGGAGAATGACCAATCAGGTCTTGTAGTGGCCACAGTCTAGAGAAAGTATTAGTCTGGACACATTACCATCCCACTTGCAACCTGGATTGCAATTTCTGAAATTGGCTTAAGCCCAGGAGATAAGCAACTTAGGGCAATTTTGAGCTGAAGCTAAGCTATTTGTCTCCCTTGCTACTATTGACATCAGCCCTAAATACCCAAAGGATTCTTTTATCCTATATAAGCTGCCCTGAGTATTAAGCTCACCCTCATCCTTCCTCACTGCCTTCCACCTCTCCGCTACAGCAGTACAGAACAACCTCTCCAGAAAACAGATGTTGCATTGAGTCTGAAGATGTTTCAGTACCAGATGGAACCCCCCCCCCTTTTTGGCACAGCTTTTTAACTTTTCAACTGTCAGCCTTTAATTCAGTTCTTTGCTGGGAGTTCTACTGCGCTTGCATCTTGTTTTGTTTTATTATCATGCTTAAAGCCTTACGAAGAACAGGGCATAAAATGTAATAAATATGTAAAATGAAAACAGATATATCGCTAAAAGATGGCATTGCCAAGAGCTTAGGGGGGAGGGCAGCTCAAAATGTCAGCTTGGAATCTGAGACATTGATTCAGGGGCCATGAACTGTTCCAGTTAAATAATTATGGCCACTGGTATGCCAGACATTGGCACGGACGGGCTTGTTAGTTAATGCATTCCACCCATAACACTCCGAAGGGGAACTCCAAAATTAACCATCACACCTATTAAAGGATTTGGGGAATGCAGCTGATGCATTAGCAAACACCAAGGTACTGTGTACCTACTACCTATTGATTTTAACATCAATAATTGTTAGGGGGTTTTCAGAGCCCTTGAAAGGGCATTCTCAATCTGTGAGTCAAAAATAATTAAATCATAACTCCTTAAGTAAGTTCAGAAAATAATTTAAGTACAAAAAATCTCAAACAGTTACTATTGGTGTCTTTGCTAGGTTTGTTCTCACCAATTGCATCAGATGTGTTTTATGATAGACAGGGAGTGCATTTTGGAAAGCAGCGTCATGACTTCTCAATATAGGCTGCTGTCTTCCAACTAATAAGGGACTTCAGTACACAAGGTATCAGGTGTTTATTATTATTTTTTCGCACTAATATTTCACTGTTGCTACCATTTTTGCTTCTCCATCAACAAAAAACAGCCTTTCCCATACACCTGCAAATCAATGTCACAAAATCAATAAGTATTAGAAAAGAGGATTAGATGGGTATTAACCAATATTCCAGGATTACAACAGGTTTACTAAGGCAATCCTACAATCGTTTTCTATTTGCATGATGTGCTTAAGAAGTCTAAAACTCAAGATACAAAAATTCTGCTCTGCACGGTATCTTCTAGCTTATTTTGGAATGGTGGGCAAAATCCAGTGCCAGCATCTCATAAATAATCAACTATAGTTTAAGTAACACAACTCTTCAGATTTTTAAAATGGCAACAGAACTGATTCTATCTTAGATTATTCTGTTGAATCCTTCTTTTATTTATATGGATTAGTTCTTTGGCCAATTGTATACCAATCTTCAATCAACTGTTCATTCAATGACTGACACCTGTTATCTATGTGATTAGTGTAAAAAATACCAGACATGAAAAAAATAATATTGAAATAGCCAACATAGAAGCTAAATTAAAAATGACATGGAAAAATGACATGGAAGAAAATAAATAAATATTGATAATTACACTTTTGTGTGTTCTTTTCAGGAAATTATTTAATTTGCCAATTATTTTGTTTGTAAAACCAAAACATAAGGATATTCTTTTTCCATACCTTTAATAGCAGTTTCAGTGTTGAAAAATGTAACAAATAACAACTTTTTATTGCTCACTCAATAACTACAGTATGTCATGTGTTGCTGCAATGGGAATCAGACAAAAGCTGGGGTAGAGATTTTTTTTTTTAAAAAAAAATCAGTTTCAAAGTGCTATTTTTTGTAGATTATACTTATACTGTTAAAATATTATCTTTTTTGTTTTAGGAACTGTGATAGTTTTATTTTCATTTGTATAGATTAAAATTTCAGTGTTAAATGTTTAATTTCTTGAGATTTATTTAGGTCTTGGAGATACACCTTAGGGTTTTACAGTAATATATTATTATGCTATTTCCGTCTATCACTTGAGATGTTTTTAAACTGGGGTTGTTGCTTTGTATTTTCAATTTGCCTGCTGGTCATTGACACACAAAGACTACTTGAGTAGCAAATCCTGAATCATTATGATGTATAACATTAGAGGTCCTTAACCAATGGAGAACCTTGGGATCTGATCCAAGAGTTGAAATTAAAAATTAAAAGTTAAAAATTTGAAAAAATTCCCAGTAAAACATTATTATTAAAACTAATAAAATATGAAAACTACTAAAAAACTAGGATGGTAAAAATTAACTTTGTTGTGCCGGGTGTGTTGAATAGGTAGTGTAGGACTATCAGATCAGGTCTGCCATGATTCGGACAACTGTTAGATGACCAAAGTTAGAAAGTTCTACATTGCTTTGCTGTTATGTAGAGTCAGCCCA